>NC_058418.1:16638490-16667564 GCF_002201575.2 Neomonachus schauinslandi | reverse complement strand
GATAGATAGATAGATAGATAGATAGATAGATAGATAGATAGATAGATGATAGATAGATAGATAGAAAGACAGAGGGATAGGAAGGTGTCTGGCTTGGGGGCCAGGGAACTTCTGTTCTGGTCTACCTCTTCCCCCACTCCCCTACAATGCCCCTAGGCTTTCATGTTTGTGTTCATCCCAGAGTCATGGGACCCTTTTCAATCTAGCTGCCCCCACCTGGTGACAGCATGAGCAGGGCAGGGAGCATGATGGGGCTGATGCTTGCTGTTCCAATCCTCCCTCCATGCAGGGGACAGCCCCTAGCTGGCCCTTAAGAATGGAGGTAAGGGTTGGGGGAGGATTGGAGACAAAGCCGGATCCAGGCCATTGGTGTGCTGCCGCAAAACCACTCCAGATTGTAGCTGGCTGAACAAGTTACATTGTAAGTCACTTTCCCTTTGCTGCCTGGACCCTTGCACTAGACACTTTTATCTGCATGAGTTCATTACACTTGCCCCACAGCTGTGTGCTCCCGCGTGCGTGCGCAACCATGATGGGGAGCAGAGAAGCGTGGTGCTGCCGCAGCGAGCCTCATTTTCCAGAGAGAAACAGCTCCAGAAGAGAGCGAGATCCCTTGGACGGGGTCACACAGGCAGGAAGCCACAGTCATGGCTGGAATCTGAGCACTGGAGAATCATATACAGGTAACCGCTGTGCCCAGCTCCCTCCCAAAGACTTCATGATGGCCCTGGGGTGGCAAGAATGATAGTCTAGTGGCTGACTCTTATGGGGCACCTATGTGAGCCGAGCTCCATGTGCTCCGTGTGCCTTAGAAAGGTTGTCCTCAGAAGGTGTGTCTGTTGTTATGCCCACTTTACAGAGGAGGGAATCGAGGCACGGAGAAGGCACCGTCACATTGGAAAGAGCAGACAGGGAGCAGAGCTGAACCTTGAGCCCTCTGAGCAGGTGCTCAGGGAGGGGAGAGCGAGCTTCTGTCGCCAGGGTTTGTGCTGGGCACCGGGGTGACGGCCGTGACCGCAGCAGCCTCACAAACACGAAAGCCTCAGGGAAAGGAAGAAAAGCAGGGCGGCGGGACTGGGAAGGGGTTGTGGGGCAGGGGGCAGGTAACTCCGTTGGGGTGGGCAGGGAGGGCTGCTCGGAGGAGGGGACTTGGCTGAGACCTGAGGGCTAAGAGGGAGCCCGGCTTGCAGAGTTCTTGGGGAAGGGTGTCTCAGGTAGAGGGACGAGCAAGCACAAAGGCCTCAAGACGGGAACAAGTTAGGTGTGTTTGAGGAACTGAGAAAAGGAAGTGAGACTGAGAAGGCAGAGAGGGAGGGGAGAGCAAGGTTCGGAAGGGGAGAGGGTTTCTAGGCAGCCCCAGGAGACTCAGGAGTGGAGGGAGGGATGTGGGGCGTGGTCTCCAAGGCAGGGTTCACTGCCAACCTCTCCTCCTGGGTCCTGAGGAGTCCAAACACCTCTTCCCCTTCTCCACGCAGGCAGTCTGCACTGTCCACTTCCCCTGCAAGAGCTACAGTCCAACCCCAGCTCCCCCATTACCGCAGGGCTCATGGGTCCCTTCTGAGCAGGAAGACAGGGCTCTTGCATGCAGTCCTGCCTGCAGACATTCATTTGTTAATTCCTCTATCCACTCGCCCATCAGATGTGGATTTGCCACAGGTCTTTTGCTTTTGCAGGTCCCTCTGCCTGAAACAGTCTTTTATCCCGCAAGGCTCTGCTTCCAATGGCGCTTCTTCCAAGATGCCTTCCCTGACCACCCCCAGCTAATTTAGCCCCCTTATCACCCTGTGAGCAACTGTACTGCTCTTCATGATAAAACAGGATCGGTTGGTGCTCCCAGGGGCCCTCTCTATATATGTAAGAGATAGATCTACCCTTCTCATTTTTCTTTTGGGAACCATCCTTCCCTTCTCTTTGCGTGATTTGTTTGTGTCAACCCCGTTCCCGAAATAAGCATATCATTCAGGTAAAGCCAATGAGAGACAGCTGCAGGACTTTTGCTGGAGCTCCTGGAAAGCTAAGTTTTGCTCCACTCTGCTTGCTTACCTGGTGGGCTGCAAGGTTGGAGCTGCTGGGGGAGGAGAGGACCTGCTGAAAATGAAATCAATATTGAGGGAAGAAAAGGTGAAAGAAGGAGAGATGCACAGTCCTGAGTGAATTGTTTGAGCACCTGGATTCAGCCGTACCTGCAATCCAAACTCCCCCCCCCCAGACTTTTCCATTATAAGAACCAATATGTTCCCTTTGTGCTTAAGCTAGTTTGGGTTTCAGTAGCAATAGAGACAGTCTAATTGATAACAAAGTCTTGAAGATATGCAGGCAGTCAAGCTTAGGTACTTTCCCCTTGACGGATGTGGGCTGGGGCTTCCCTCATTCAGAAGCCACGCCCCCTCTAGAGTTTCCTTTTCTACAAGGCCTGAGTGTTTGGGATTCGCTCAACCTGAGGCAAAAAAGCAGAATCCAAGTGTGAGGCCAGAGAGGGGGTCACTACAAAAGCAGCCACACAACCAGCAGCAGGAACTGGGAATCTGCATTGTTAATAAGCAAATCCATTTGCCTTCCCTCTTCTGGGTGGGCTGAGCCCTGATTTTATTAGCTTGTTTTTCTTAGCTCTGTCCATGTGTTCAGGGAAAGTATGTAAGCCAGTCATGGTTCTCTCGTCTCCTGGTCAGTGACTGGTTCTGGAAGAAGCTGTGACTAACCACTTCCCAGCAGACTTATCCTCACATGTGGGGGTTCCTGGGGTAGAATGGTTTTGCTCCTAAAAAGTAACGCAAGGGAAAGAAACTTCCCTTTTCTGCCTCCCACAGAAAGTACAGCCCTGTGAGGAGGCACTATTTGACATTGGATTTGACTTTCTGGAACTCTTCATCTGAAGTAGAAGTAGACTCTGTGTCTAGTTTTCCCCTCCATCCGTGTAGGAGGAAAAAAGGGGGTGCCAATCATACTCGACTGGTTTAACAAAGAAAAAACTCACAAACATTTAGCCTTGTCAGAATTTACATGTAGATTCTAAGTATTATTCCCAGGGCAATAAATTATTAGGTAAGACAAATCAGAATTACAGATTTTGGAAGGTCAGAGCTTCCTTTCACAAGATGTACCCATCTGTGAAGTCCCTCTGGCCTACAGAGAGTATTTGCAAGAGGAGTTTTATGATGCTGAGGAGTGTCTGATTTTCTGCAGCTGCGAAGAAAGATCATTTTTCTACTTATCTTTCTGCAATTTCCTCGACCAGCACTTAGAAGAGCCTGTAAGTACCAAGAGTGAAACCAGAGAGGCCAAACACTTAAAATAGGGGAGGGAAATGGGCAGAGTAGGATTTTAGCAAAAGGAACTGTAAGGTTGTAATGTTTCGCATCTGTTGGAAATGATGGCTAGAACTGTAGCAGCCATATTGCCACCTTGAGGGATGACGCTGCCCACGTGCCAAGGAATCTTAGTCCATGAGAACACCATTCAACTGAAGCAATGACCACTGTAGAACCTCCCTATCTTGGTGAGATTCGTTGTTTTATAAAATAATAAAGGCCTTTATTTTTTTAAAGATACTTGGCATCTCTTCTTCCCTTACTTGCATCCCTACGTGATGCCCCCAGAGCGAAGGATGCACAGGAGACAGCAAGGGAACTTCAACAGTATGGCCCATGCAGTGCTCAGACGGCTGCCCTCGCCAGGCATGGTCCTGGCCGTCCACATGAGATCCCTTCCATTCCCTCCAGGCCCAGTTGCTGCTGGCATCATAGGGCTGATTATGGTTCCCATATTCTGCAGAAGGGCTTGGTAATTGTTTGTTTTTTTTTTAACTCTAGCCACCAACCCATAACATTTAGCTAAGGTCACTCCCAGAACATACATGTCATCAACCCTGATAATTTAGCAGTGACGGTAGAAAAATATCAGAACCATGATCGCCTTTGGGCATGGGGTGGGGATTACCTGGGCAGGGTAATTTTGTGGGGTGATGGAACAGTTCCTTCCCTGTACAGGGGTTGGTATGACGCAAATATGCACCCGTCAAAACTCGGCAACATGCGTTTAAGATATGCGCATTTCATCGTATGCAAATTTTACCTAAAAAAAGAACTGTAGACATCGAATTCCAATTAGTGATGTGCATGCTGAAATGTTTAAGAGTTAAAAGTGCTGATGTCTGCTTTAAAATCCTTCCCTTGAACTCATTTAAAAATCCAACGAAGAAATCATAGGCTTGATGAATGAGCAGAGGACAGACTGATGAGTATGCAATAAAGCAAAATGTAGAAAAATGTTAACGATCGTAGAATCTAGATGATGGGTACATGGGTGTTATGGTAAGATTCATTCACCTTCTCGGTAGGTTAGAAAGTTCTAACTCAGGGGTGCCTGGGTGGCTCAGTGGGTTAAGCCCACTCTTGATTTTGGCTCAGGTCATGATCTCAGGGGTCCCAGGTTGGGGCTCCACGCTCAGCGGGGTGTCTGCTTGTCCCTCTCCCTCCCCCTCTCTCCCTCCCCCCGCACTTCTCTCTCTTCTCTCAAATAAATACATAAATCTCTCTCTCTCTTTTTTTTTTTTTTAAAGAAAGTTCTAATTCAGTGTTGGCAGTGGAGAGGAGGAGGGGAAGCCTATGTACAGAGAGTAGGAAATCAGGTCCACTGCTGTGGCAGATCCTCAAAATCGTGATGGCTCACACCAGGCGGAAGTCTGGATCTTTCTCGGTGATAGCTCCCAGGCTCTTCTCTCCTATGGGGGGGGGGGGGGGGGGGCTGCCCGGGGTGTGGTCTTCAGTGTGCAGCTGCCAGGCCCATGGTCTAGGCCGAGGGAGGGGAAAGGCCAGAAGGAGACATGGAGATCTGCCTGCGATTGAGAGTTACAAAGATAATTAAGAGAGAAACCAAAAGTGATGATAGTGATAATTATAACAAGAGCCAACATCTGCCCTTCCGACGCCCAGGCCCGGCTCCAAGGGCTTTACAGGATTTCATCCACCCGTTTCTGACAACCCAGCGAGGTAGGTACTGCTGTTGTTTTCATCTACGGATGTGGAAGCTGAGGCCCAGGGAGGCGGACGGTGTCATTACCTCATGGGGAGGCCTGGTGTGGATTGAATCCTCATCCCCCGCAGCCCCCCGCAGCCCCGGGGCAGGAAGTCAACGGGGAAGGGCTTTGTGGGTAACACTGATGTATCAAAACCCGGAGGCATCAGCATCTTGTTAAGAGATGGGGAGATGGTGACGGAAGGGTGCTGAGCAGCCGTGAGGACTGCCTGCCAGCCTCTGGAGGCCAGGAGTGGTCCGCACGGGCACACCCACCCGCAGGGGCCTGTCCCGGCGACAGGCCAGGTCTCCAATCCGCCCTTGAAGATAATAGAGACAAGAGCCCCATGGCAGACGTTGAGAAGCCTGTGCTCTGGGCCAGGAGCTGTTCTGAGTGTTACAGGACAGAGAACCGGTTCCAAACTCAGGTTCTTCGGCTGCTTGCCACTCGAAAATCAATACTTGAGAGACAAGTGATGGTGGGAAAGGAAAAGTTTCTTTATTCAGGGAGCCGGCAACCTGGGAAGACAGTGGATGGAAGTCTCAAGACCGTGCTCCCCATCCGGGGTGGGGCGGGGGCAGCCGGAGGGTTTTACCAGGGAAGTTGTTTCCAATGCGGTCAGGCCTTATCTCCGGGGAAAGTTTGGTCTTTCACTTCTCAAGGCAAGTGATCTGCAAATCTCAAGGAAAGTTGGTTCTGCGCAGAGTGAGGGCCTTAGGTCCGCAAGCAAGCAGCACGTAAACGTGAAGCAAGTCCTCCTCTGAGACCTGTCCGAATGCCGTGGCCTAAGCACCACACGGCCTCAGCTTACTCGATCCTCCCAACAACGAGGACGAGGAGGGGACACGGAAGCATGGCGCGGAGATCCCGGGAAAAGCCATTGCACTGGGGACTCCCACGAGACGCTGTGGCCCAAAAGGACCCCTGCAGACTAATGCCAAATCAAACAGCAGACTGCCCCAAGGGTGGACAGTTACTTGACTCATTTCCAGTGCCCTCGCTTCAAATCTCAGTGGCGGAAGCCACAATGTCCATGTAGAAGTGCTGAGTGGCGGGGGCGGGGGGGGCGGGGACACACAGCATGGAGGAGCCAACGGGCACTCATCTCGATCTGCAAAATGGGGATAATTAGGGCATTTATTAGAGAGTCCACTGAGGCTGGGGAGCTTCTGTGTGGGGAGAACTCGGGGCACAGTGGACCCTCTCTAATGCCAGCTATTGTGAGCACTGTGATTATTGCCTTGATAGGAGAGGAAGGAAGGAAGAAGGAAGGAAGGAAGGAAGGAGGAAGGAAGGAGGAAGGAAGGAAGGAAGGAAGGAAGGAAGGAGGGAAGGAAGGAGGGAGGGAAGGAAGGAAGGAAGGAAGGAAGGAAGGAAGGAAGGAAGGAGGGAAGGAAGGAGGAAGGAAGGAGGAAGGAAGGAAGGAAGGAAGGAAGGAGGGAGGGAAGGAAGGAAGGAAGGAAGGAAGGAGGAAGGGGGCAAGAACGCAGGAAAGAGGAACAAGAAAGAAGAAAACATTTTCTCATTCAAGAGGAAGGAAGGGAATGAGGAGGGAAGGGGGGGGTTGCAGAAGAAGAAACATGAATGTTCCCAAAGATTCCCACAAACAACTGGAAAAAGAGCTTTGTCCTTCATGGGGTAGATGGCAGAGTCCCAACCACACAGCCAAGGAGGTTTGCCGAGTGGGTTAAGAGTCCTCCTGGATCCATTTCCAGCCCTGCTGCATCCCAGCTGAGGCAATGAGCACCTGACCTTCCCCCTCTGAGCCTCAGTTTCCCCATACTCGCAGGTTGCCATGAGAAGCTGATGAGCCCATGTAGCAAAGCATGCTCGCTGTCTTTGTTAAGGGGTGGGCAGCCATGCCTGGAGCCCGCTCTCGGGATGTCATTACATTTACCCAGTTCTCAGTTGGCTGACAAATCAAAAGGATATAAATAGCCATGTTTGGTTTCTCATAAATGCATTAAAAATGCCTTGGCATCTTGCCCAGGCTCCCTGTCAGGGTGGTGGGCAAGGACTGTTTTGCAGAGATCTAATGGGTGTCAAGGTCATGGGCTCAGAAGGAACTCCAGCTGACCAGCGGTACCAGGTGTTGTCTCGACCAGCCCACGCCCTCCTTGGCACAGGCTCACGCTGCCACTCTGGGCCTTGGCAAGGCCCGCCGGGTGACTCAGGCCCAGCCACTGCCTGTTTGCCTGGACTCAGCCCTCGGGCCCAGCCTGCATTAGGTCAGTCTGTTCACAAGTGGGTTCTGGGAAGGCTGTGCCAGGCGGTGGGTGGAGGGGCGAGCAGGGAGAGGCAGATACGGCGAAGGGAAAGACTGGGCTGTCCTGGGGCCTCCCTCCATCTTTTTTCATGAACTTCTTGGAGGCTGACCTCACCCCTGGCTCAGGAGGCCCTGGGGGCAGAAGATACAAATTCTGGACTCCACTGTCTGGGTTCAGTTCCCAGCTGCCCCACATGTGACCTTAGGCTTTTTTACCCTATCAGTGCCTCAGTCTCCCCATCTGCAAAATGGATAGAATAGCAATGCCTACCCCATAGGGTTGCTGGAAGGTTTAAATGATTAAATGGATATTATTATTACTATTACTATTATCACTATCTCTTTTTTTTTTTTTTAAAGATTTTATTTATTTATTTGAGAGAGAGAATGAGATAGAGAGAGAGAGCATGAGAGGGGGGAGGGTCAGAGAGAGAGGCATACTCCCTGATGAGCAGGGAGCCCCACGTGGGACCCGATCCCGGGACTCCAGGATCATGACCTGAGCCGAAGGCAGTCGCTCAACCAACTGAGCCACCCAGGCGCCCTATTATCATTATCTCTTGAAACAGTGTCAGGCACAGAGTATCTGCTCTGACTAGGGCTTGCTATGATTACGACTTTTCTGAGCAGCCTGGTTGGGTTCAACTCCCAGCCTCACCACTCACGAGCGCCTGGATCTAACTGTGCCTGAAGCAGAACCTACTCTGGGACTTCTCCATTCCCAGAGGCAATACACTCCTTGTTAGTGTAAGCAACTTTGCCTGGATTTCTGTTACTTGCAGCCACATGTGTTCTGACTAATACAGAAGGCTACTGGGGGCTCAAAAAGCAGATAGGGAAGACATCTGAGGAGATGGGGAAGCCAAGGAAAGGAACAGAAGTGATACAGCTTGAGAAGAGTTAGCATCCTCCTCTTGGGTTAGAATCCCAGCTGTGTTCCTTACTGCCTCTGATAAAGTGATTATAGAGGGGAGACTGTCCTTCACTCCTCCCTATGTACGTCCTTACAATGTGACTTTGCCACTCTTCCCATCAAGAGATAAGTTGATTTCCCCACCCTTTGAATCAGGGCTGACCTTGTAACTTCCTTTGGCCACGGAGAAAGCGATACTGTGTTAGTTCCAAGCTTAGGCTTCAAAAAGCCTATGCAGCTTCCGCTGGCTCTCTTGGACCCTCGCCATGACCTCACAAACACATCCAGGCTAGCCTGCTGGAGGGTAGGAGACTGAAGGCTCCCCAGCCAACTGCCACCCAGCCCCCCAAAGCAGAGCCATCTAGCTGCTCAGAACTGACCACAGATGCGTGAATGAGCCCAGCCAAGACCTGATGAACGACCCAGCTGAGCCCAGCCTATGTCACCACCTACAGAATAGAGAGATAAATAAATGATTGTTGTATCAAACTACTGCACTTTGGATGATTTCTTACGTAGCAGGAGATAACAGATACATCCTGTCTAACCCAGCCTTGCCCAGGGGACTTCCCAAAACCTAACCCTTTACGATACATGGCCAGCCAAAGCTGCCTGTGCCCCAGTCCCTGGTCAAGTGCTGCCTCTGAGCCTGGGCCTCAAGAGGCCTTGCAGCTTCTGTTCACTTTCTTGGACCCCTGCCCCCACCCTGTGGACAAGCCTGGCTCGGCCTGTTGGAGGATGAGAGACCATGCGGAGGGCCCAGCAGACTAGCCAGCTGACTCCTGCACACGGAAGACACCTCAGCCAAAACTGGAGAGCCAACCCAGCCCACTGTCGATCAGAGAAGCGCGAACCCTCTCTAGCCTTGTGAGCAATCATAAATCCTTACTACTCTAAATCCCTGATTTGGGAGGATGTTTTATTTCACCGCCATAATTGATAGACTAAGTTTGTATCAACAGGCGAGTAGATTTACCATTCTAGCCCTCAGTGTCCTCCTGTGAAAAATAAAAATCACTTGGGATGGGTCATGAGGATGCTGTGAGCTCATGATCCTAAAGCTTTTGGCGCAGGGCCTGGCAGAGAGTGAGCACTCAGTTAATGGAAGTTGTTTTAAACAGAGGGAAAGTGAAGGACAAAGAGACAGCTGGCCACGCCCCCTCCACCTCACTTTGAATATCCCTGCCTTGTCTGGCCAGCTGCGGATTATTCCAGAGATGACCAATGGCCCATAGATCCCCAAGCCTTTTATCCCTCAGTGTCACCAACACAGAGACATTCCTCGGAGGTAGGGCTGAAACCCTTGAGTAGAGGTGCACTTGACCTTGAGGCCACCTTGTCCGGGAGAAGTAGCTATACAACAGTTACAAGTTCTAGACTCAGACCTAGGTTCTGACCAAGCTCTGCCATTTACCTTCCATGTGACACTGAGCAACCAATGCAGCCCTTCTGGGCTTCCATTTCATCCCTGTAAAATAGGGAACGCTGTACCTACCTCCTTTTTATGTCCTAGGATGATTGTTCATTTCTTCCTTCAATCAGCGGACATACGTTTACCGAGCTCTTAACTATGGTCCAGCTGTTTCGGGAGTGGGAGGTACAGTGGGGAAACAACACCAAAAATATCCCTGACCTCATGGAGCTCTCAGTTCAGTGGGGAAAGAAAAATATTAACCCATAGTGACAAAAGCAAGTGAAAAATCACAAAAGTGACAAGGGTTTTGGAAGGAGAGTATATCAGTCAGGACAGGCTGGGTTATGCTGTGCGAACAAACATCCCCCAAGTCTCATGGCTTAGGATAACCAATGTTTATCTCTTACTTATGAGCCATGTCTGTTGTGGGTCAGCTGGAACTCTGCTCACACCACAACCCAGGGCCGGCAGAACACCCTCCCTCTCAAGTACTGTGGGTTCTGCACAGAGGAAAGAGGACTTGAGAGTATCTTGCTCTGGAATTAAGTGCTCTAACTTGGGAGTGACTTGGATTACTTCTGCCCGCATCTCATTGGCTAGAGCTAGTTGCATTGGCCCCACCCCTCCATAAGGAGGCCAAGCAGCACCATCCCACCCTGTTGGAAGATGGACAGCCAGGGAGATTCAGTGAACAGCACTAAGGACCACTGTGAACATGTAAATATGGTGGGGAGGCTTCCATGAGGGCAATGATGCCTGAGCTGAGACCTGAACAATATGAGGAGTTAACTAAGAGGAGGGGGAAAGGAAGGATTTCTAGAAGGAGGGCACAGCACGGCGAGGAGAGTAAAAAGTAGAAGTGGCTTAAAGGCAGCCAGTTTGGCTGGAGCCAGAGATGGATTGACATATAGTGTAAGGAAAGATGAGAAGTGTGTAGCAGCCCATTGGTGCAGGCATGGTAGGCCATGAAGGTGGTTGCTCTGATTCTAGGAGCAAGGAATGGCCATTGCTGGGGCTTTAGGCAGATGTGGGGTCTCCTGGATTTGCTTGAGCATTCAGGGAGAACATGGCCAGGGACTCTCATGAAGGCCAATGAGGGGTGCCCTGAGCTGTTGTGGAAGGATGTGGGCCCTCTGAAACTCTGTGTCTCATAAGACTGTGGCAGATTCAAAGCTTTATTTTTACCTAAAGATGAGAAGAGATGATCTTTTTATGTCTGAACAACAACAACAACAAAAATGAGGAGTATATACAAGTTTTAGGAATTCAGAAATGTCAATTTAAATATTCCCTTCAGGTCAATTAGTATAAGGAATTAAGGAATCAGACTTACAGAATTTTTTAGGGGTTAAAATTGCTTCAGAGGGGGCGCCTGGGTGGCTCAGTTGGTTAGGCGACTGCCTTCGGCTCAGGTCATGATCCTGGAGTCCCTGGATCGAGTCCCGCATCGGGCTCCCTGCTCGGCAGGGAGTCTGCTTCTCCCTCTGACCCTCCCCCCTCTCATGTGCTTGCTCTCTCTCATTCTCTCTGTCAAATAAATAAATAAAATCTAAAAAAAAAAAAATTGCTTCAGAGGACATGGCCACAATCTCTGAAGCCTGGATTGTGGCAATAATCGGCCAGATGCTCACCAATTGACCTCCTCTTCCTGGGTACACAGAAGGCCACATTTCTAAGCTTCCTTTGCAGTTAAGGAGGGGCTGTGTGACTAGGTTCTGGCCAATGAAATGTGGACAAAATGAGTGGCACTTGTAAGCCTGGCCCTAACCCCCATACCCGATTCCATGTTCTTTCTGTCTCTTCTGTGGTGACCTTGGAAACCACACTTCAGAGGGAAGCCTGTACCCTCTGGGTCACTGCTTGGAAGAAAGCCCTGAGCTGCATCTGATCATGATGTGAGCAAGAAATAAAACTTTGTGCTTATTCTGGGGCACCTGGGTGGCTCAGTTGTTAAGCGTCTGCCTTCGGCTCAGGTCATGATCCCAGGGTCCTGGGATCGAGCCCCGCATCGGGCTCCCTGCTCAGCTGGAAGCCTGCTTCCCCCTCTCCCCCTCCCCCTGCTTGTGTTCCCTCTCTCGCTGTGTTTCTCTCTGTCAAATAAATAAATAAAAATCCTTAAAAAAAAAAAAAAAACTTTGTGCTTATTCTGTGACTTATTTGTTACTGTAGCAAAGCCTATCTTATCCTGACTTATAGAATGACTTACAGGACTCCTCTAATAGAAGTAATATTTGCAAAGGCAATTGCATGATGCAGAAGGTGTCCATATTCAGGGTTATCATGTGGAGTTGTGCAGGTCAGCATTAGGCAAAGTGGCCAGCCAAGGGGCAAATAGGGACCCACTCTACACCTGACTCACCAAGCCAGTACCCTGATATAAGGCTGTGTCCATAAGAAGGAAGCCCGTTTTAAATTGTGCAGTAAGGTGACATGTAGGCTAATGACAGGTTTGTCTGCATTTCTGCAGTGTCGAGAAAAAAAAAAAAGGAATATTTTCCCCATTCTCCTTTCTTTCTCCTTCCTATAGCAAGGCCAAGTGCTGGAATTGTATTTATTAATAATTATATTTTTAAAAAGTAAGCCTAAGAATTTTAAAAAATTACAATGTAGAACACCTCGCCAAAGAGGATATACAGATGGCTAATAAGCAGATGAAAAGATGCACCACATCAGACGTCATCAGGGAAATGCAAATGAAAACAATAAGATATCACGTCACACCTATCAGAATGGCCAAAATCTGGGACACAGACACCACCAAATGCTGGTGAGGATGTGGAGCAACAGGAACTCCTCTTTATTGCTGGCGGGAATGGAAAACGATACAGTCGTTTTGGAAGACAGTTTGTCAATTTCTTCCAAAACTCAACATACTCTTCCCATACAACCCAGCAATTGCACACCTTGGTATTTACCCAAAGGAGTTGAAAACTTAGGTCCATACAAAAACCTGCACACAGATGTTCATAGCAGCTTTCTTCGTAAGTGCCAACACGTGGAAGCAACCAAGATGTCCTTCAGTAGGTGAATGGAAGAACCAGACAATGGAAGATGATTCAGCGCTATAAAGAAACGAGCCAGCAAAAGCCATCAAAAGACATGGAGGAGCCTTACATGCATATGGCGAAGTGAGAGAAGCCAGCCTGAAAATGTGATATACCATACGATTCCAACTATATGACATCCCGGAAAAGGTAAAATCTGGAGACGGCATAAAAATGAGTGGTTGCCAAGAGTTAGCCGGGAGACAGGGATGAATGGCAGAGCACCAAGGGTCTTTAGGGCAGTGAAATGACTTGTTTGATACTACAGTGATGCATATGTGAATCCAAATCCATAGAATGTACACCATCAAGAGTGCACACTAGCGTGAACTGTGGACTTTGGGTGATAATGATGTGCCAACGCAGTCTCATCAATTGTAAGAGACGTACCCTTCGGGTGGCAGGGGTGGATGATGCGGAGGCTGGGCATTCACCAGATGTTGATAATGAGGGGGGAGGGGAAATAGAGGCAATCTCTGTCCCAACCTCTCGATTTTTCTGTGAACCTCAAATTGCTCAAAAAAAAGCGATGTCTTAAAATTACCATATGACAAGGGACGCCTGGGGGGCTCAGTCGGTTAAGCATCTGCTTTCGGTTCAGGTCATGACCCAAATCAGACCCATTCTGGACTTCTGACCTCCAGAACTGTAAAGCTGTAAATTTGGGTTGTTTTAAGCCTTTCCGTTTGCAGTCATTTGTTATAGCAGCCGTAGGAACCCAATACCCACCGCCTCGAGACCCTTACTTGTCTGGCTCTTTCTTGTTGTTCAAGGCTCATCTGAAATGTCACCTCTTGAGAGAAGCTGTCCCTGGCTACTCCAGCTCAATAAATATTTATTGCATGAATAACTGAAAACAGAAATGTTCATTTGACCCCCATAAAGGCTGAAGCAAGAGCCCACAGACTAACACCTGTGGGCTGATGTGTTTCATTTGGCTGGGGCTGTGTTTGAAAACTTGTTCGAGCCAATATTTATGGGTTAAAACAGTTTCGCTCGGACATCTCAATTTCCAGAAGCACGTGAAGCTTTCGGAGGAACGAGAGGCCTGCATTCGTGCCTGGCAGAAATCAGCTAGAATTTTCTGACATGGCCCCAGAGTCCCTCCCCCTCCCAGTATAAAAAGTCCTACACTGCCACAGCCCCCACCATGCCTTGCCCCTCGTGTATGGTCTCTGCTTGGCTCAGGCAGGCCACCGAGTTAGCAACCCTGGCATCTCAGCTAGGGTTCCCCTAAATGTAAATATGAAAATAGAAAATAGAAAGTATCAACCAGGAGGCAGGAGGTAGGTATGAACCATCAGATAGAAATTCGAGAACCACAAAATACATTAACCCAAGTAAAAGGCTCACTGGACAGACTGAAGAGCAGAAGGGAGATGACACAGGAAGGTGTCAGCAAACTCGAGAGATCAAGAGACATTCTCCAACCCGCACAGCAGAGAAGATGGGAGGAAAATCAACAGTCTTGGGGACTCGGGGGACAACAACAGCTCTGACGCCCATGTCTTTGGAGCCCTGGGAGAGGAGAGGGAAGGTGGGGCAGAGAAAATATTTGAAGAATCTAACCTCGGGGAGCAGAAGTGAGGGAGAGCAAGGCCGGGAAGGAGCTAACCTGATCCACGGCACCCTAATGAGCCACTCACTGCTGTACCTTCCGGAAGCTCAGTGCCACTGAGGACCCTCGGAGGGAAGGTGTAGAATGTGGCCCAGACTTGTAGCTCCCCATCCCTTCTGGGTTAGGGTTGCTCCCAGGGGCTCCAAGCGCCCAGCAGCCAGCCTGGCCCACACCTGGTGCAAGGGACCGTCCATGTAACTGCTAAAGCTCTAGGGCGGGCTGGAGGCAGTGGGTGGGGGGAATCCATTTGTTGCCTACCACTGCATAACCAACTACCAGACATTAAGTGGCTTAAAACAACCTGCATGCATGATAGCCCAGTGTCTGTGGGTCAGGAGTCCAGAGGTGGCTTGACTAAGTCCTCTGCTCAGGGCCTCCCCAGGCTGCAAAGTGTTGGTCAGGCTGTGTTCTCATCTGGATGCTTGACTGAAGAATCTGCTTCCGACCTTCTCCAAATTGTTGGCAGAGTTCCCTGCCTTGTGGTTGTGTGACCGGAGGCCTGGCGGTGGCCTCAGGTCCAAAAGACCACTTGCAGCTCCCAGAGGCCGCCCGCAGTCCCCGCCAAGCGGACTTCCTCAACATGGCGGCAGACCTCGTCAGGCCAGCAGGCCTCTCTCGCTCCAGTAGGCTGAGACAGTCTTGTGTGACGTACTCTAATCCAGGGCAGACATTCTGACACCTTCACAGTCGGAAGAGAAATATGGTTGGAAACAAGTCACAGGGGCCATCCACGCTGAAAGGGAAGGGGCTTCACACAAAGGTGTAGAAGCCAAGAGGTGAGAATCGCTGGGATCACCTGAGGGTCTGCCTGTCGCAGCGGACAGGCCTGGGCTCAGCTCTGGTTCCTCCACCCCGAGCTACCACACAGTGTTCCCCTGTGGGTGCAGACACTGGGGGTTCCTGGGGAGCTGGTCGGGAGGCGCCCAGAGGCCTCCTCCCAAGTTCACTGTGTGACCTCAGGCAGGGTGCTTGAACCCCGTGCCTTGATGTTCTCAACTACAAAACGAGGTTCGTAGGAACCCCAGCCTCATGGGTGGCCATGAGGACATAATGTTCATGAAGGGTGTGAGTTCTGATCCTGCCAGGAAGTTCACAGGTATTTGCCATTCCTGTCATCGTGATTCTCTGCCTCTGCTTCCCGATGGACCCTGTTCAGTTCTCCACGAATGTCCCCCCATTCTGTGGGAATCTTTGCGTCTTGGGCGCCGTGTGAAGCCTTAAGGGTTTTGGCAACAGTGTCTAGTAAGTGAGGAGTGAGCTCTGCCCCCTACTCGGGGGCAGAAGTTCTGTTCTGGAAGTTTCAGATCTGTCCTATCGTGGCTTCACAATGGAATATCAGGGCAATGCATTTTCCAAGGCATTAATATTTTATCACTCTTGCACTCTGCTGAACAGTGTATATAATTTCTGGGAATAGCCAGGCTTGGTGATTCCCGGGGGCCAGCAGGGCCTGGCCTGGCGCCTTGTCCTGGTAGAGGGGGTCTGTCTCTCCTTCTCGGGGCCTGAGGGGGCTCTCTGCACTGCAGGAGCCAGGAAGGGTGACACGTGTCCAGCAGTCCTGGGCTGCCCCCCCAGCAGCACCATCTGCCTTGGAAAGATATGGCTAAGGCTGAAGGCCCTAGGCACCTTGGGCCAGGGTGGGGCAGGCGACAAGCACGGAAAGGCAGCACCCCAGAGCAGATCCGCAGCGTCTGGGGGCTCCCCACCCCCACCCCGCCTCAGCCCTTGTCCTTGGGGGAGGGCAGTCAGGAAGGTGGCGACAGTTTACCAAGTCCCAGGGCCTCACCCTGAAAATGGCCTCATTCCATCCCTCCCTCCTGGTGAGGAACACAAGACTTGAGCCAGGCAACCAGAGTTTGCACAGGAGGACCCCCCCCGCGCCCCCCCACCGCCAGTCTCTAGACAGTAGTCTTGCCTCGGCTTCCCCATCTCTGAGATGGGGATTGCTAATGAGTTAACAGAGCAGGACCTGGAACAGGGAAGACTCGGCCTCAGCTGTAGCCGTGGGTCTGTCTTGTGCCCCTGCCCGCACCCCACCCCCAAGTGCCGTGGGAAGGACAGCTCAGGGATGAAGACAAGGGACACCAGGTGTCCTGGGCACCGAGGGGTCTCTTTATTTCACCAGCAGCACCCGGTCGCTTCTTTTGTCCTGGGAAGGATGGAAGAGCTTGAGCAGCTGTGCGAGCAGGCCCAGGACGATGCCCACCAGCAGCATCAGCTTGAGCCCCTTGAGGACGGACCTGGCCTTCCCCTTCCAGGCCTCCCTTGACTCCTGTTGTGGTCCGGCTTCCCTTTCCCTGAGGATCTCCGGCACATCCGGAAAGGGCTTGGGGTTGAAGTAAGCCACGAGTTCCTGCTTCACGAAGCACTTGTAAATGGCTGGCTCGAAGACCCGAAGCTGCCTGCCACCGTTGGTGGGTTCCAGAATGGTGCTTAAGTCCTGGTTGGAGAGCTGGCTCTGCCAGGTCAGGGGGATGTCGTTGATTTCCCAGAGGATGGGCCTGCAAAGGAGGACAAGGTGAGCTGCAGCAGCCCGGGGATGCATGGGAGACGGAGGTCTGGAAGGAGGTGGAGACGGCGGCACCCTCCACCCTGGGGAGCAGCCAACAGGGCACCCCCTCCAAGAGTGCGTGGGGAAGGCGGGGCCAGGCTGGCGGGGAGCTCGGAGCCCCACCCCGCCCTAAATGGGCAAGGGGCATAGGCCTCTAGCTTTTTGAGCCTCCGCTCCGTCGCCTGAAAACTGGGGGTGTGAAGACTGTACCCGCCTCACAGGGCTATTTGGAGGAATGAGCGAGAGACACTGCCTACGTGATTGCCCCGCACCCCCCACCCCTGCTCTCCCTGCCTGGCCTCATTCTCTCCACTCTCCCTCGCTCTCTCTCACTCTGCCCCAGCCGCACTGCCTCTGAAGCAGCCCTCCAACAAGGCTGGGCCCCATCCTGCCTCAGGGCCTTTGCCCCTCCCTCCGCAGGGAGTGCTCTCCCTCAGCACACAGGGCGCCCTCACCTTTCAGTCTTGGCAACTTCTCAGATGGCTTCCCTGCCCTCCGTATTTAAATGGATCCTCTCCTCCGCTCCCATCCCCGCCCCCCCGCCCCCATCACCCTCTAGAATACCGTATGTTTTATTCATAGGCATTTGCCCCCTCCCACATCCCCTTGTTCCCTTCCTGCCGGGGCCAGCAAGCCTGCAAAAAAAAAAAGAATAATATTAAAAAAAAAAAAAAAAAGATGAGGTCTGACTGAAGTGTCCCTGGGCTCTAAATCCAACATGACCTGTGTCCTTTTAAGAGAAGGACAGAAAGGGGTGCCTGGGTGGCTCAGTCGTTAAGCGTCTGCCTTCGGCTCAGGTCATGATCCCAGGGTCCTGGGATCGAGCCCCGCATCCGGCTCCCTGCTCATTGGGAAGCCTGCTTCTCCCTCTCCCACTCCCCCTGCTTGTGTTCCCTCTCTCGCTGTGTCTCTCTCTGTCAAATAAATAAAATCTTAAAAAAGAAAAAAGAAAAAAGAAAAGGACAGACACAGACACAAGCACACAGGAAAAAGGCCAAGTGATGACGGGCACACTGGGGGGACACGGCTGCAAGCCAGGGAAGGCCAAAGATTGCCCGCCACTCCCAGAAGCGAGGAGGAAGCAAGGACGGCTTCCACCCAGCATCTCAGAGGGCACAGGGCCCTGGTGAAGCTTTCACTTTGGACTTCTGGCGTCCAAAACTGTAAGAGACCACATTTCAGTTGTTTTAAGCCACTCAGTGCTTGGTATTTGGTGATGACAGCCCGAGGAAACTCATACAACCCCCATTCAACAGGCGGGGAGACTGAGGCCCAGAGAGAAGCCACAGGCCCAAAGTTACAAAGCTGGGAAGTGTGGAGACCAGGCCTGGCTGAATCCAGAGTCCAAGACATAAACCTCACATGGAATGCCACTCTACTCAGCTCCCTAGAGACGTGGCAACTCTTGAAGCCTCAGTGACCTCTCTTCTCTCTACACCCAGCATGGAGCCCAACGCAGGGCTTGAACTCACGGCCCTGAGATCAAGACCTGAGCTGAGATCAAGAGTCGGATGCTTAACTGGCTGAGCCGTCCAGGCGCCCCACCTCTCTTGATTCTTCTCTGGGGTTCCTGATGACTGGCACTTGGGAACTGCTTGTCTGGCAAATGACATGGAGCAGGTGTCCCAGGCTAGCTAGCAGGGGCTCATGTACTTTCCTGAACTGTGGGGGCTTTGTAGAGACTACGTGCTACTTTTATACTTAAAGGAGGAGGAAAAAAGGAGGAAGGGAGACAAAAGAGATTGTGGGAAAGAGAAGAGAAGTCACAGCGGGAATAAGGAAAAGAACACCAGACGGAGGTGGTGGGACCAGATTTGACAGAGCAGATGGCTGCAGAGGCCCCAAGAGGTTGCTCGGGCTCCCCCTTTGCAAGGGAGGGGCTGCCACAGGCCCGTGGGGGAAGGAGGGCGAGGGGGACCCCACGGCCAAGTGGGTAGGATTTAGGGTCACCATGGCTCCCCCTGGACAAGGACTGTGCCCCTCCGAGCTGTGGTTTCCCCATCTCTTAAATGGACGCCTGCAGAGTCACCTGTAGATAGAGCCCACGGGGCAGGTGAGCCACACAGATCCTGAATCCTCATTGATCTCAAAGTTGTCAAAGGTGACGTAATCCAATGTGGATATTTTACACGGGACCTGGCAGGCCTCCACCTGCATCTCGGGCTGCAAGCGGCTAGACCACAGCTTCAGATGTCCCAGGTAGAGCCAGCAGGGCATGGGCTCCTGCAGGGGCTCCTCGATGTAGCAGTAGCCCAGGCGCTTCCGCTCCCCCGGCTCCCCACAGCGGTTACAATCCTGCCAGGGATCCCACTGGGTGAAGATGAGCTCCTTACCACCCAGACTCAGGGTCTCGTTCGGCAGGGGCTTTTGGCCCAGGCCTTTGTGGGTAATATGCAGGGTGCTGACATCCTGGAAATCAATCTCGTACTGCACCACTTGGACGCCATTCTTGTCCCGGCAATGGTAGAAGCCCGTCTGGGAGGGCAACGGGTTTCGGATGAGAATGCCGACTTCAGGTATTATTTCGATGTTGGAAACACTGGAGACTTTGTCGGACCAGCTGGTCTTGTCTTGCAGGAAGAAGAAGTACCACTGTGCCCCAGAAGAGTTGCAGGGCAAAAAGATGTCATTGTCCGAGAGGAGGGCTTTTTGGCATTGCTTCTCGTTGGGACAGCTGAAGGAAGCGTGGGACCCCAGCAAGGGGACGGCGAGGCTGAGCAACAGCCACAGGGTGGTAAGCATGATGGACTGGGACTGTGGCAGTGGGCAGGGCACTACGCTGGCCATTGTGAAGTCACCCCTGAAACCCAGGCCCCAGTGAGGGTGAGGTGTCCTATGGGCCACAGCAGGGGTGTGTGAGGTCACAACCCCCATTTGACTGGCGACAATTTAACAACTCTATTTCATTTCTATTTCAAGTCCTCCACTCTGCTGGGATAGGAAGAAACTTAATTTGTCTCTTCAGGGTTTTCTCTACCATCCCCGGCTTTGGCATTCAAGTGTCACATGTGAGTATTTGATACATTTTTCTCTGAACACTGACTATGTTCTGGGCACGATTCTTAGTGGTGGGCGTGGAGAGGTGAATAAATCCTCTCTGGTTACCACTCTGACTTCCTATCCCAGCCACACTGGTCTCCCTGCCATCTCCTGAAAACATCAGGCAAGCAAAAGGCTCCTCCTGCCTCAGGACCTTTGCACACACTGGTCCCAGACTCTTTCCACAAATAGGGGCATGATTTAATTCATTTTAAACAAATAAATATTTTTCTCAGGTGTCTCCTTCCTAAACTTCTTCTCAGTCCTGAAATTAAAAATAATTATTGTGCAGGCTTGATCTGCCATCATTCACTCATTTCACAAATGTTTACTGAAGGCCTACCATGTGCTTGCTGGCCCTTCTTCTAATCACTGCTCTGAGCAGGTTAGATAAAGCCTCTTCCCCCCTGGGACTTACCTTCTGGTGGAAGAGAGAGATAATAAGCAAATATATAATACATAATAGCAGGTACAGTAGATTCTCCTTATTCACAGCAGTTATAACGGTTCTATAAAGTTGCTGAATTAGCAAATACTGAAACATTGTTCCTAGGAGAAATGCAGGCTTAAGGTCCTACAAGCCTTTGGTCATAACATTTTTGTCAACTGCTCAACACATAACCTTGCTTTATGTGTATTTTTCTTTAAAGGCCTCTTACTTAATATATATTGTTCATTCATTAACATTGCCTGAACAAAGCTTATCAAATACATGCATTTTCTCCGTAAGACACATCACGGCCTTCTTGTGCTTAGGGACACTGGCCAGGGCTTCAGCTCTGCTTGGGAGCCATTTTAAATAGCAGAATCAACAAAAAGTACAAAAATGCAACAACAACAAAAAATGGCCCTAAACAGACCATGAAACGGATACTTGTTAATAGTAGGAGAGCTGAAACCAGAAGGCAGTGTCATGGTGTTGGACCTTAGCTGGGAATGCGCATTGTTAGGTGGCTCAATTTTTTCCACCACTCTATGCATGTCTGCAGATGACTTTGAAACCACTGTGGGTATTGACCTGGGGGCTACAAATAAATTTTAGCGAGTAGGTGAATTCACAAGTATGGAATCCTCAAATAATGAGGATTACCCAATAATTGCTAAAGATAAGAGCAGGGAAATGGGGATAGAAAGTGAAGGGTTGGTATGTGGGTGTGAGCTATTTGAGGGAGGATGATCAGGCCTGTCTGAGCACTCGCTGAGGAGGTAAAGTTTCACAAACACTTGAATAAAGTGAGATAAAGAGCCACGTGGATATTTGAAGGAAGAATATTCCCAAGAGATGGCTAGACCCTGATATGGCTGCCATATTTAAAGGGCATAGAGGCCAGAGTGACTAGGAGTAGTGGATAAGGGGGAGAGTGGTGAGTGGGTGAGGTTAGAGGTTCACTTGGGTCTTTGCTAAGACATCCTGTCTTCCTCTCTCCCAGGCTCCTTATGGCTGGGGGCTCTGTTAGCCATGTCCCTGTCCCATGTGGGGACCTCTACAGGCTGTGTTTGGCATAAGCTGTACGCTTAGACTCTGGAACTGCTGCTTCTATGGCATTTTGCTGCCACCTTCATCCCAGGAGTGGGCCACACATCCCCTCTGTTCTCACATCTATTAAAACCATCTAGAGTTTTTGTCTCTTCTCAGGACCTTATAAAGTCCCTCTACCTGAGACACATTAACATCTACATTTCTGTTGCCTCCCCTCCATCTCCCTGCCTCTCTCTCTCTCCTCTGCCCGCCCAGGAATCTTTTCTAAACAAGTAAGCAAGGCTATGCGGAAACTGTGCAATACCCCACTTCTGATTTTCACATTGTCTAGGTGAGAAGTAACAAACTGGCTGGATCCAGCCTGAATAAATGTTTTCATTGGTCTCCCTAGGACGTTTTTAGAATATTTAAATCAGTGACCAACATGAAAAACCCAAGAGATTTCATATGAGAACCAGATTCCCTGCTATTCTTTAAATAGTGTGGGTAAGGTTTCTGCTTACTGCTACAACTGAGAAGCTTATATCAGACTAACACTCTTCCTAATAACAACTATAGACTTTAAGATAACTGTGATTAATATGTCCAGGAGATGACAAGATGAGGATTTTGAACCTATATAGAAGAATCAAATGGAAATACTAGAACTAAAAAATAAAATGTCTGACATTGAGAATTCACTAGAAAGGGTAGCAAGCTATTAAAACAACAGAAAAGAGGATTAAGAAAATAAAAGATGGGCCCACAGAAAAATATCTGAACTGAAGCATGCAAAAAAAAAAAAAAAGATAAGAAAATACAGAAAAGAGTGTAAGAGACATATATGACATGGTGAAAAGTTTTAACATTCATGTAAATGTAGACTCAGAAGCAAAGGAGAGACAGGAACATAAGTAATATTTTAAGACACTGAATGAAAACTTTCCAAAACTGATGAAAGACATCAAGCAACAAATTCAAGATGGCCTTCAAACCCCATGTAGGATAAATATAAATGAAGCCACACCTAGGCCCGTTATAGGAAAATGCTGCTGAAAACCAAAGAGGAAATAATAAAAATGGCCAGAGAGAAAAAGATACATGCTTTCAAAGTAACAATCATAAGACCCTACACTGACTTTTTAAAATTATTATTATTATTATTATTATTATTAAGTAGGCTCCACACCCAGCATGGAGCCCAATGCAGGGCTTGACAAAAACAGGAAGAAGGCCTAAATAATGAATACTAGTAATGAAAAAAGAGACATTACTACAGATCTTACAGGCATAAAAAGATAATCAGATGATATTAAAAACAACTTTTGGCCAAAACTTATAAAAATTTAGATAAAAAGGATAAATTCATTGAAAAACTTAACAGCACTGGCACAAGAAAAAATCTGAACTACTCTATATTTACAATGAAAGAAATTGAATCTGTAATTAAAAACCTATGCACAAAAAACCATCTAATGCCAGAAAGCTTTACCACTGAATTCTTCCAAATATTTCTTAACAATTAAGAAATGGCATCAATCTTTCAAAATCTTTCCAGAAATATAAAAAGATGAAACACTTTCAAACTTCTATGAGGCCTGCATCACCTTAATACCAAAACCATATAAGGTTATTACAACTAAGGAAAATATCAGGCCAATCTCTTTCATGAACAAGGATACAATATCCTAAACAAAATATTATCAAATTTCCTCCAATGATAAACAAAAAGAATAAATATCATGATCACATTGGGTTTATCCCAGGAAGGCAAGGTTGGGTTTACATATGAACACAATAAATGTAATTCACCATATTATCATGATAAAGGAGAAAAACCATATTATCATCTCAGGAGATGCAGAAAATGCATTTGATAAAATTCAACACTGGGCGCCTGGGTGGCTCAGTTGGTTAAGCGACTGCCTTCGGCTCAGGTCATGATCCTGGAGTCCCGGGATCGAGTCCCGCATCGGGCTCCCTGCTCGGCAGGGAGTTGGCTTCTCCCTCTGACCCTCCCCCCCCTCATGTGCTCTCTCTCTCAAATAAATAAATAAAATCTTTAAAAAACAAACAAACACACAAACACAAAAAAATTCAACACTCATTCATGGATCAAAACTTTTGGAAAACTAGGAATAAAAGGGAATTTTATTAATCTAATAGTTTTTCTATTAAAAACCTAGAGCAGTATTATATATATATATTTTTAAAGATTTTTATTTATTTATTAGAGAGAGAGAGTACAAGTAGGCAGAGAGGCAGGCAGAGGGAGAGGGAGAAGCAGGTTCCCTACTGAGCAGGGAGCCCAACGTGGGACTCGATCCCAGGACCCTGGGATCATGACCTGAGCCGAAGGCAGCCGCTTAACTGACTGAGCCACCCAGGCGCCCGAGCAGTATTATATTTACTAGTGAAATATTAAGGACAACATAAGCATGTCTGCCATCAGCTTCTCCACTCAGCATTTTACTGGAGGTAAGTGAATTTCGCAAAATAATTTGATACAAAGTCATATACAAATACCAAATACAGGGATGCCTGGGTGGCTCAGTTGGTTAAGTGTCTGTCTTTGGCTTAGGTCATGATCCTAGGGTCCTGGGATGGAGTCCTGCATTGGGCTCCTTGCTCAGCAGGGAGCCTGCTTCTCCCTCTGCCTGCCGCTCCCCCTGCTTGTGTGCTCTCTCTCTCTGACAAATAAATAAATAAGATCTTTAAAAAAAAAACCCAAATACCAAATATATTTTTATAGACCAACAACAAACAATTAGAAGATAAAATTTAAAAGTTACAATCTGTCTCTCTAGCTGCCCCTCCAGTGCTAACAGGCATGTGTCCCAGCCCTGCCCTCACCTGCAACCCTGCCAAAGCTGATGGGTGCACCCAGTCCTGTGCTCTCCCCCTGCCCCATGAAAGCTAGCAGGTACACACAGTTGACAGGGGATTCCCCTTGATTGCCTGGTTCTGGTGGCTGGTTGGGGTGTGTGTGTGTGTGAGAGTTTGTTTTTCTGGGTCCCATGGGACGGAAACAATTGGAGAGACGGTTCTTGGCAGGCTACTATCCCCAGGGCACTCCCCAGACAGCAAACACATCGCAGTCTTCCTGTGAAAAAGACCTATTTATTCATCCTAGAGTTTTAGCCTGAGGGCCAGGCTTCTAGTTTGCCACACATCTAGAGGTTATGAAGGAGTTCTCAGGGAATGTAGGCCAAGGGACACCAACTATGTGCTCTCCCTTGGTCTCAGTACAGTTTACTGTTACCTCCAAGAAAGGAGCTTATATACTCACCAGGAGCTCTGATTTTCACTACTCTCACACAAGGGACACCTGTAGATCACTTAGTCTAGAGGTCAGCAGGGTTTACAATTGCAGTACCATAGGACTATATAAATTTGCATAATTTGAAAGCTGTTGCCAGAGGGTCTGGTTTCCAATCAGCCAAAAACTAGGTGCTGACTGAGATTCTTCCCTTTGAAACTCTGACAGGTCTTGGCACACCCTCAACAACCGGGACCTATTGAGAATAAGTCAGGCTGCTTGGACAATCACAAAGGTATGAGAGAAAACCAAGAACTAGGACAAGGTTGAATGATAAAGGTTCATCTCCTACACAAGGTCATTCCTTCAAGACTGGGAGAGGTAACTGTTTCACCTAATACATAGGAACAAACATAGATAGTTGAGCAAGATGAGGAAACAGAAGAGTTTGTTCCAAATGAAGGAACAAGATAAAACTTCAGAAAAAAAAAAATAGAGATAATTAATTTACCTGATAAAGTAAGAGTTCAAAGTAATAATGGTCATAAAGATACTCAGGAGAAGAATGGATGAACACAGTGAGAACTTCAACCAAAAAAAATTAATTAATAAAATCTAAGAAAGTACCAAACAGAAGCCAGAGAAGTGTAAACAATAACTGAGCTGAAAATACACTACAGGGGCTAGAAAATACACTACAGCAGACTAGATAAAACAGAAGAAAAGATCAGTGATCTGGAAGACAGGGTAGTGGAACTCACACACAGAGCAGCAAAAAGGAAAAACAAAAGAATTTCAAAAAGTAAAGATAGCTTAAGGGACCTATAGGACAATATAAAACAGAATAACATTCACATTATAGGAGTCTCAGATGGAGAAGAGAGAAAGAGAAGGGAGAACACTTATTTGAAGAAATAATGGCTGAAAACTTCCCTAAACATACATCCAGATCCAGGAATCCCAGAGAGTTCCAAAAAAAAAAAAAAAAAAAAGATGAACCCAAAGAGATCCACACCAAGCACATTTATAACTACAATGTCAAAAGTTAAGAATAAAGAGAGAATCTTAAAAGCAGTGAGAGAAAAACAACTTGTTTCATACAAGGGGACCCCCCCCCCATAAGACTATCAGCAGATTTTTCAGCAGAAATGTTGCAGGACAGAAGGGAGTGGAAAAATATATTCAAAATGCTGAAATGAAAAAACTTCCAACCAAGAATACTCTACCTAGAAAGGTTATCATTTAGAACTGAAGAGAGAAACAAGTTTTCCAGACAAGCAGAAGTTAAAGAAGTTCATTGCCACTAAACCAGCCTATGAGAAATGTTAAAAGAACTTCCTTATGCTGAAAAGAAAGGGCACTAATTAGTAACAAGAAGTGAATGAAAGTAAAAATCTCACTGGTAAAGATAAATATATAGTAAAGGTAGTGGATTAATCACAAAGCTAGTATGAAGGTTAAAAGGCAAAATTAGCAAAAATAACTATACTCATAATAATTAGTTAAGGGATACACAAAAATAAAAAGATGTAGAATGTGATGTCAGAAACATAAAATGGAAGTAAAAATGCAGAGTTTTAGAATGTGTTCAACTGGGGCCCCTAGGTGGCTCAGTCAGTTAAGCATCTGCCTTCTGCTCAGGTCATGATCCCAGCATCCTGGGATCGAATCCTGCGTTGGGCTCCCTGCTCAGCAGGGATTCTGCTTCTCCCTCTCTCCCCATGTTCTCTCTCTCTCTCAAATAAATAAATAAATCGGAAAAAATTAAAAAAAAAAAAAGAATGTGTTCAACTTATCTTGCTATCACCTTAAAATAGACTATTACATATATAAGCCATTATATGTGAAGTTCATGGTAACCACAAAGCAAAAACCATATACTAGATACACAAAAGATGAGAAAGGAATCTAACCATAACACTAAAGAAAGTAATCAAACCACAAGGGAAGAGAGCAAGAGAAGAATAAAGAAACAGAGAGGAACTACAAAACAGCCAGAAAACAATTAACAAAATGGGAATAAATATATACCTATCAATAATTACTTTAAATCATTAAGTGGACTAAATTCTCCAGTCACAAGACATAAGGGTGCCTGAGTGGCTCAGTCAGTGAAGCATCCGACTCTTGATTTCAGCTCAGGTCATGATCTCAGGGTTGTGAGATCAAACCCTGTGTTGGGCTCTGCACTGGGAGTGGAGCCTGCTTAAGATTCTCTCTCCCTCACCTTCTGCCCTCCCCTGCTCTCTCCCTCTATATCTCTAAAAAAGAAAAAAAGACATAGAGTGGCTGCATGGATTTAAAAAAAGAAAAAAACCCAGACCCATTTATATGCTGCCTATAAGAGACTCACTTCAGATGTAAAGTTACACACAAACTGAAAGTGAGGGAATAAAAAAAGATGTTTCATGCAAATGAAAATAAACAAACAAAGGCTGGTAGCTATACTTATATCAAACAAAATAGATTTTATTTATTTATTTATTTTTAAAGATTATTTATTTATTTATTTGACAGAGAGAGAGACAGCAAGAGAGGGAACACAAGCAGGGGGAGTGGGGGAGGGAGAAGCAGACTCCCCACGGAGCAGGGAGCCCGATGCGGGGCTCGATCCCAGGACCCTGGGATCATAACCTGAGCCGAAGGCAGACGCTTATCGACTGAGCCACCCAGGCGCCTAACAAAATAGATTTTAAAATAAAGACTGGGACACCTGGGTGGCTCATGATCCCAAGGTCCTAGGATAGAGCACTGTGCTGGGCTCCCTGCTCAGTGGGAAGTCTGCTTCTCCCTCTCCCTCTCCCCACCCCCATGTTTGTGCTTTCTCTCTCTCAAATAAATAAAATATTTTTTTAAAAAGACTGCAATAAAAGAGAAAGATGGGCATTACATAATGATAAAGAGTTCAATACAACAAGATATAACATCTGTAAATATTAATGCCCTCAATATAGGAGCACCTAAATATGTAAAGCAAATATTAACAGGGAGAAACTGACAGTAAAACAATAGTAGGGGACTTTAATATGCTACTTACATCAATGGATTGATCATCCAGACAGAAAATCAATAAGGAAACATCAGCATTAAATGACACATTAGACAATATGGACTTAATCGATATATAACAGAACATTCCATCCAAAGCAGTAGAATACACATTCTTCTTAAGTGCACACAGAACATTCTCTAGGATAGATTAAACGTTAGGCCACAAAACAAGTCTCAATAAATTAAAGAGGATTGAAATCATATCAGGCAACTTTTCCAACTACAATAGTATGAAACTAGAAATCGATTACAAGAAGAAAACTGGAAAAAAAATCACAAATATGTAGAGATTAAACAACATGCTCCTGAACAATCAACGTGTCCATGAAGAAATGAAAGGAGAAATCAAAAACACCTTGAGACAAATGAAAATGGAAATACAACATACCAAAATCTATGGGATATAGAAAAAGCAGTTCTAAGAGGGAAGTTCATAGTGATACAAGTCTACCTCAAGAAAAAAGAAAAATCTCAAATAAGCAATCTAACTTTACACCCAAAGAAACTGAAAAAGAAGAACAAATGAAACCCAAAGTTAGTAGAAGGAAGGAACTAATAAAGTTCAGGGCAGAAAAAAATGAAATGGAAACTCAAAAGACAGTGGAAAAGATCAACATAATTAAGTGTTGGTTCTTTGAAAAGATAAACAAAACTGACAAACCTTTAGCTAGACTCACTAAAAAAAAGTGAAAGGGCTCAAATAAATAAAATCAGAAATGTAAGAGGAGAAGTTACAACTGATACCACAAAAATATAGAGGATCACAGGGCGCCTGGGTGGTATAGTCAGTTAAGCGTCTGACTCTTGGTTTTGGCTCAGGTAATGACCTCAGGGTTGTGAGATTGAGCCCCACATGGTGCTCCACACCCAGCGTGGAGTCTGCTGGAGATTCTCTGCCCCTCCCCCTCTGCCCCTCCCACCTGTGCACACTCTATCTCTCTAAAATAAATGAATAAATCTTTAAAATTTATATATAAAGGATCATAAGAGACTATTGTGAACAATTATATGCCAACAAATTGGACAACCAAGAAAAAACAGATAAACTTCTAGAAATATAAAATCTTCCAACACTGGATCATAAAGAAACAGAAAATCCAAAAAGACTGATTACTAGTATGGAGATTGAATCAGTAATCTAAAACCTCCAAAAAAACAAAAGTCTAGGACCAGACAGTTTCACTGGTGAATTCCACCAAACATTCAAAGAAGATTTAATACTTATCTTTCTCAAACTCTTGCAAAAAATTGTAGAGTAAGAAATGCTTTCAAACTTATTTTTAGGAGAAGAAGGAGAGGAGGGAGAAGGAGAGGGAGGAGGAAGAGGATGGAGGAGAAGGAGAAGAGAAGGGAAGGGAAGAAGAAAGGAAGGAAGGAAGGGGAGAAAGAGAAAGGAAGGAAGGAAGGAAGGAAGGAAGGAAGGAAGGAAGGAAGGAAGGAAGGAAG
>NC_058418.1:16609917-16638480 GCF_002201575.2 Neomonachus schauinslandi | reverse complement strand
AAGGAAGGAAGGAAGGAAGGAAGGAAGGAAGGAAGGAAGGAAGGAAGAAAGAAAGAGAAAGAAAGAAAGAACAGAAGAAAATTAATTACAGGCTAATCTGATGGACACAGGTGCAAAAATCCCTGACAAATTCAGCAATACATTAAAAGGATCATAAATCATGATCGAGTGAGATCTATCCTAGGGATGCAAAGATGATTCAACATCCACAAATCAACCAATGCAATACACCACATTAACAAAATGAAGGATAAAAGTCATATGATTATCTCAGTAGATACAGAAAAAGCATTTGACAAAATTCAACAACCATTTATAACAAAAATTCTCAAAGTGTGTATAGAGGGAATGTACCTCAACATAACAAAGACCATATATGACAAGCCCACAGTTAACATCATACTCAATGGTGAAAAGCTGAAAGCTTTTCCTCTAAGATCAGGAACAAGGCAAAGATGCCCACTCTCACCACTTTTATTCAACATAGTATTGGAAATCCTAGACAGAGCAATTAGACAAGAAAAAAGAAATAAGACATCCAACTTGGAAAGGAAGAAGTAAAACCATCACTACTTGTGGATAATATGTTTTATATATAGAAAACCCTAAGTACTCCACGAAAAAACTGCTAAAATAAACAAATCCAGTGAAGTTGTAGGATACAAAATCAATGTACAAAAATCAGTTGCCTTTCTATACATTATCTATTATTAGAGAAATTAAGACAATGACCGTATTTACATTTGCATCAAAAAGAATAAAATATCTAGGAATAAATTTAACCCAGGAGGTGAAAAACTTGTACACTGAAAATTATAAGTCACTGAAGGAGACACCAATAAATAGATATTCTGTGCTCATGGATTGGAAGAATTACTATTCCTAAAATGTCCATATTACCCAAAGCAATCTATAGATTCAAGGCAATCCCTATTAAAATTCCAATGGCATTTTTTACAGAAATAGGACAAATAATCCTAAAATTTGTGTGGAACCCCAAAGACCCCAAATAACCAAAGCAATCTTGAGAAAGAACAAAGCTGGAGGCATCACACTCCCTGATTTCAAACTATATTACACAGCTATAGTAATCAAAATAGTGTGGTATTGGCATAAAAATAGACATATAGATCAATAGAACAAACAGAGAGCCCAGAAATAAACTCACGTGTATATGGTTAATTAATTTATGATAAAGGATCAAGAATATGCAATAAGGAAGGGCGCCTGGATGACTCAGTCAGTTAGACATTTGCCTTTGGCTTGGGTCATGGTCCCAGGGTCCTGGGATCGAGCCCCTCATTGGGCTTCTTGCTCGGTGGGGAGCCTGCTTCTCCCTCTCCCACTGCCTGCAGCTCCCTCTGCTTGTGCTCTCTCTCTCTGTCAAATAAATAAATAAAATCTTAAAAAAAAGGGGGGGGGGAGCTGATAAACTGGACTTCATCAAAATAAAAAAAAACTTAAGAAAAGAATATACAATGAGGAAAGGACAATCTTTTTAACAAATGGTGTTGGAAAAAACTGTGGACAGCTACATGCAAAAGAATGAAGCTAGACCCCTATGTTACACCATACACAAAAATGAACTCAAATGGATTAAAGACTTAAATATAAGACCTGAAACCATAAAACTCCTACAAGAAAATATAGGCAGTTACTTCTTTGACATTGGTCTTGGTAACAAATCTTTGGATTTGACTCCAAAAGCAAAGGCAACGAAAGTAAAAATAAACAAGTGGCTATTAAGCTAAAATGCTCTGCACAGAAAGAAAACCATCAACGAGATGAAAAGGCAACCTAATGAATGGGAGCAAATATTTGAAAACTCTTTTTTGGATAAGGGGTTAATATCCAAAATATATAAAGAACTTATACAACTCAATACCAAAAACAAAGACAAAAAATGCCAAATAATCCAACTTAAAAATGGACAGAGCATCTGAACAGACATTTTTCCAAAGAAGACATACATCTGGCTAACAGGCACATGAACATGCACAGGCTCAACATCACTATCATCAGGGAAATTCCAATCAAACCCACAATGAGATATCACATTACATCTGTTAGAATGGTTATTATTTAAAAGATAAGAAATAAGTGTTGATGAGAATGTGGAGAAAAAGCAACCCTCGTGCACTGTTGGTGAGAATGTAAACTGATACAACCACAATGGAAAACAGTATGAAGGTTCATCAAAAAATTAAAAATAGAACTACCATATGATCCAGCATTTCCACCACTGGGAACTTATCTGAAGAAAATGAAAACACTAATTTGAAAAGATATATGTATCCTTATGGTCACTGCAGGATTATTTACAATGGCCAAGATACAGAAACACCCTAAATGCCCATCAATGGATGAATGGATAAAGAAGACATAGTATATATGCACAGCAGACTACTATCAGCCATTAAAAAAGAATGAAATCTTGCCATTTGCGACACTATGGGTGGACCTTGACGGCATTATGCTAAGTGAAATAAATCAGACAGAGAGACAAATACCATATGATTCCACTTACACATGGGATCTAAAAAACTAAACAAATGAACAAACAAAATAGATACGAAGAACAGATTGTTGGTTGCCAGAGGAGAGGAAGGTTGAGGGGTGGGTGGAATGGGTGAAGGGAGTCGAGAGGTACAAACTTATAAGTTTGTTATAAAATAAATAAATGGAGATGTAATGCACATGGAGATGTAATGGACAAATGGTGACAGAGGTCAATAATATTTTATTACATATTTGAAAGTTTTTAAGAGAGTAAATCTTAAAAGTTCTTATGACAAGAAAAAAATTTTTGTGATTTTGTACGGAGATGGATGGTAATTAGACTTATTGTGGTGATTATTTCACAGTGTATAGAAATCTTGAATCATTACGTTGTACACCTGAAACTAATATAATGTCATATTTCAACTATGACATTCTCTCTGTATATGGTGGGGATGTATAATTGAAATATAAGATTATATTAGTTTCATGTGTACAACATATTTAATAATGTATAATAATATAATATATTATAATAATATATATAATATATATGGTGTGTCATATTTATAATATATATCTGTGACTTGAATCAGATTTTAATATCAGGTATATTAAAATTTTGTCAATAGTCAAAACACTCTCTACAACCTTGGATTATTTTATTTCATGTACCAACTTATTAAATCATGCATTATAAATCCATAAAAGAAGAGGTGCCTGGGTGGCTCAGTCATTAAGCATCTGCCTTTGGCTCAGGTCATGATCCCAGGGTCCTGGGATCGAGCCCCGCATCAGGCTCCCTGCTCGGCGGGAAGCCTGCTTTTCCCTCTCCCACTCCCCCTGCTTGTGTTCCTGCTCTTGCTCTCTCTCTCTCTCTGTCAAATAAATAAATAAATAAATAAAATCTTTTAAAAAAAATCCATAAAAGAAAACACAATGTGTAATGGCATGACAAATGAAGTATTTAAGAATAAATATAATAAAATATATGTAACATCTCTATATTAATAACTGTACATTACTGGGAGAAATTAAACAAAGGCTAAATAATGGGAATATTTATGATGTTCATGGATTGGAAGTCTGAATATTGTAATATATTGATTCTACCCAAATTTATCTTTAGGTTCAATGAAGTCCCAATTTATTAAAAAATAGGATTTGGTGGGGGGGATGGAAACTACAAGCTGACTCCAAAATATATATACAAAGAGCCAACCCTTTTGGTCACCACTGTGTCCCCAGCATCACCTGCCCGGGGTCTGGCTTCGGAAGGAGCAGAAGAAGTTCCTACTGAATAAACATCTGAACAAGCCAGTGAAGAGACCCCTTCCTAGACTGACCATGAAGGCTTACGGGCTGGGAGACAGAGCCTGCGTTCCCACTGGAAGGCAAACCCCTGCCTCACGTGGGCATAGGAAACAAAGCCTAGGCGAGGATCAAAGGCAAGGCTGATGCCCTGGTCCAGTCACCTGTAGATGGAGGCCAAGGGGCAGGTAAGCCACATGGTGTTGGTCATCTTGCCCAACTGATAAATGTCAAAGATGAAGTATGGCTGGTTGGTTTCCTTGACGTGTTCGCAGGGTACAAGGCAGGCTTCCACCTGCAGTTCAGGCCGCAGACGGGTGGAGTGTGCCTTCTCCATTCTCAGATAGAGCCAACAGGGCATGGCTTTTTCCAGGGGCTCCTCAACGTAGCAGTAGCCCAGGCGCTTCCGCTCCCCCGGCTCCCCACAGCGGTTACAGTCCTGCCAGGGCTCCCACTGGGTGAAGATGAGTACATGGCCACCCAGACTCAGGGTCTCATTCTGCAGGGGCTTTTGGCCCAGGCCTTTGTGTGTAATATGCAGGGTGTTGACATCTTGGAAATCAATCTCATACTCTACCACAAGGGCACTGTCACTGTCCTGGCAGTGATAGAGGCCTGTCTGGGATGGCTGAGGGTTGGTCAGTTGAAGGCTGCCCCCAGGCAGTTTCTTTATGTTAGGCATTGAGGAGAGCAGGAAGGGATCTTCCCCCAGAATGGAAGAGAAGTACCAGAGTGACTTGGGATAGTCACACTGCAGGACAACATCGTTGCCCGAGACTAGGGCCTGCTGGCAGAGACTCTTATAGGAACACCTGATTAATATCTGGGCCCACAGAGTGGGGAGAGAAAGGCTAAGCAGCCAAAGGGGGGCCAACATGGTAGCCCGAGACTACAAAAGGATGCTGGGAACTATCCTGGGCATTATGAAGTCACCCACAGAACTCAGGCATCAGCCCCAAGTGGAATGAAACCTGGGCCTGCTGCACGTTCTGCAGTACACAGAAATCACTGGCCTGCACCATTTCTACAATCCACTGAGGAAATACTGCAAGGTCCTCCTGTCTCGTAACTGGGGAGGACTGCTTAATTAGATAGCACCAGATCAGCTCACTGAGGTGGGCTGCGGGTGTTTTCTAAATCTTTGTTCCCTGCGGCTCATGTCTCCATTCTCCAGAGAGATGTCTCTTTTTCCATCATTAACCTTGGCTGCATCTGAGGTGGCATTGAAAGATGTGCCCTCCTTCCCACATGAGCAGTGTTCTCAGCCTTTCCCTTGTCTTCCAAAGTTTGGGACCTAAGGATTCTTATAAGCCTCCAGCCAACTCCACTTGCCAAAAACCCACATCCACAGTTCTGTTCAAGGTGTTCCCCATCTCTCTCCCTCCCTGTCTCTCTCTCTCTCTCTCTGTCATGACAGAGGCACCATATCAGGAGATATGGAGAGCCATATTCTTCATCTCTCTTTCACTGAGCCCTTTTGCCTACCTGGGAGTATCTTAAGGATTTTCTGAGAGCATTTTAATTCATCCAGAGATTTTAACAATGGTTAATAATGATTTAATTAGGGCTGTACCCTTGATTTTATCCTTGGCAGAATCTGAGTGCTAATTGGATTTTGTCTCTCAAAGGCCTTCCCAATTTTTGGCCAACTTTAAAATTTTCACTCCTACTCTTCTGTATTCCAGCTGCTTCCTAAAGCTGCAAGTTCATGAAGTATATTATCTGCCTTTAAAAGTATCTCAGGCAACAGTCTCCATCCTGCTGCTTTCAAATAAATTTTCTTGTTCCCTTTGCCCTGTGTCAAAGCCAATGCCATACATTTTTATTTTTGGTTACAGCAGCACCTCACTCCTGATACTGATTTCTGTATCAATCAAGATAGGCTATTTGCTTCTATAGTAAACTTACTCCAAATCTCAATGACCTACAAAAACAAAGGTTTACTTCTCACTCAAGCTCCATGGCCATTGTGGGTTGGCATTATAATCACTCAGAGACCCAGGATAATGGAAAGCCATCTCACACATTTCTAGTTTCATGCCAGAGGAGGAAGAAAGAGAGCTCTGTAGGATTTCATGTCTACAATTAAATGCTCTGGCCTTAAATGACACCTGTCACTTGCTCACAAACCACTGGCCACAAAGTTACATGGCACCACCAATCCATCAACCCAACAAAAAAATGGAATTCTACTATGCCCAGGAAACACTCGGCAAAAGGAAATCAGTAATGATTACTGCAGTTGATGTTTACTACAAGGAGTGTTCTTTTATATCATAAAGTTGAAATCATTTCCAAAATCATCCCATCAGATCTCCTAAGGTTTCATTGGCCAGGATTAGGTCCCATGGGCAGACCCAAACCAATCCCTGAGAGACAACAGAATTTCCATGATTGGCTTAACAATCAGAATGTGTTCTCTAGGACTGGGGAAGTATAACCTTCTCTGACTACAGAAGTCATCTAAGACAAACAAAATCAGGGCTTTGTATACAGGAGAGATGTAGACGAGAATGCTTATTTGGTGAGAATAATTCCATATTACCTAGAAGCTGAGAAGAATGCAGCGAAGCTAGAGTAGTAGTCACTCATATGACCTGGGAGGGAACATTTGGTATTTTGTGGCTTGGACAATGTTCTGTTTTGTCTTTTCAGACATGATTATAGATTGATCTCATTTTTGTCTTGGTTCACCATAGTCACAGAGAGGCTTTGTGTGATGTTGGTGTTCTGTGCAATTGTTTATGTTCAACAGCATAACATGATCTAGCTGTGAGTTCTAGGTCAGCTTCTAGTAACACCAACACTGTTATTAGTGTCAGGTCAGCTCCCAGCCATCAGAGACTGCTTTTTCTCTTTCTCACACATTTAAAGAACTGCAATGAAATCTATTTCTGCAATGGAAGCCTGATCAAATGGCTTTCTCTTTGGGAACCTGTTTCCTCATTTTCAAAATAGGGATTTTAATGGTTCTGGCTACAAAGGGCACTTATGAAGATTTGATGAGATTTTGCAAATAAAGTGCTCAGCCAGTGTTGTTATTGGAGAATGCACAATAAGGACCTTGTTCTCTAAATATCAGGGTTTTATATTCTGGTTGCAGATTACTACTTCTGATCACAAAAGTGCAGACACAGAAGCAGACCACCATTGTTTTGACCCTCACTGGCTGAAGCAGCTTCCAGGAGATTTAAAGGGACAGCCTCTGGGTTTTCTCCCTTTTGGAAGCCAGACATTTAGGGATTAGGACATTTGTAAGCAACAATACATACATAAGGTAGGGGAACTTAGAAAGTCATTGCAGAAGCCCAGGGAAAAATGCAAACTCAGAAGAGATCTGAGATGACCCTAAGCTTTCCCCTCAGGCTGATCCCCAGCATAGAGACACCCTACAACAACAACAATTGCTAGCAAGCCCTGGGGAGTGGGGGGATATGATTTCCAGAGTTACCACATTATAAGATTCAAATGTCTGTTTTCAACAAAAAAATCATAAGGTATAAAGAAACAGAAAAGCATGGCCCATTCAAAGGAAAAAAATATCCCCAAGGAAGCCCAGGTGGTAGACATACTAGACAAAGATTTAAACAATGGTCTTCAAATGTTCAAGGAGCTTGAGAAGACATGGTGAAAGACAGGAAAATGATGTATGAACAGAATGAAAATATCACTAGAGACATAGAAAATATAAAAAAGAACCAAAAAGAAATCCCGGAGCTGAAAAATACAATTACTGAGATGAAAAATTCATTCAAGGGGTTCCGAACAGACGTGAGGAGGCAGAAGACACAATCAGTGAACTTGAAGATAGGATAACTGAAAGTACTGAGTTTGAGGAACAGAAGGAAAAAAGATTGAAGAAGAGTGAACAGAACTTAAGGGACCTATGGAACACGATCATGCAGACCAACATACATATTGTTAGAGTCCCAGAAGAAGAGAGGGAGAAAGCTGCTACAAAATTACATTTGAAGAAATATCGGCCAGAGACCACTCAAATTTTATGAAATACACGAATCTACAAATCATAGAAGCTCACTGAACTTCAATAGCATTAACCCCAAAAGATCCACACCAAGACATATTGTAATCAAACTGGTTAAAGCCAAAAAGAAAGAGACAAACTTGAAAGCAGGGAGAGAAGCAACTTGTCACATAAAGGGATCCCCAGTAAGGGTTTCAGCTGATTCCTCGTCAGAAACCCTGGAGGCCTGAAGGCAACAGGTCGAAATTTTCAAGGTGCTGAAAGAAAAAAAAAATTCAACCAGGAATTCTATAACTAGCAAAAGCGTCCTTCAACAATAAGGGGAAAATTAAACATGCCCAGATAAGCAAACGCTGAGAGTTTGTTGCCACTAGACCAGCCCTGAAAGAAATGATGAAGGGAGCCCTCCTGATAGGAATGAAAGGATGTTTGACAGTAACCAGAAGCCATAGGAAGAAATAAAGATCTCCAGCAGAGGTAAATACATGGACAATTATAAAAGCTAGTATTATTGTACTAAATTCCACTTTTAATTGTCTACATGACTTATAAGAAAATCCATAAAAATAATTATTAATCTTTGCTATTGGGAAAATAGTGTATAAAGATGTAATTTGAGACACCAATAACAGAAAGGAGGTGACAGAGATAAACAGGAGCAGTTTTTATATGATACTGACATTAAGCTGGTATAAATTCAAATTCAAGTGTAATAACTTTAGGGGGTTTTATGTGTAATGTAATTCCCAGGGTTACCACAAAGAAAACCACCATAGAATATATACAATAGGAAATGAGAAGGGAATAAAAACATTTTATTATAGAAACATTAACTAGGGACGCCTGGGTGGCTCAGTCAGTTAAGCGTCTGCCTTCAGCTCAGGTCAAAATCCCAGGGTCCTGGGATGGAGCCCCGTATCGGGCTCCCCGCTCAGCAGGGAGCCTGCTTCTCCCTCTCCCTGCTGCTCCCCCTGCTTGTGCTCACTCTCTCTGTCAGACAAATAAATAAAATCTTAAAGAGAATAAAATAAAAACATTAACTAAACATAAAAGACGGCAGTAATGGAGTAAATGAGAGGCCAAAAAAAGTTATAAGGCATACAAAAAATAAATAGCAAAGTGGCAAAAATAAGTCCCTCCTTATCAGTAATTTCTTTAAATCAAAAGACAAGAGATTGGTAGAATAGATAAAGAAAAGTTGATCCAACTATAGGCTGTCTACAAGACTCACTTTAGATTCAAAGACACAAATAAGCTGAAAGTGAAAGGACAGAAAAAACAGTAACCAAAGACAGTTGGAATGGCTGTGCTTATATGAGACAAAACAGACTTTAAATTGAAATAGGTTTCAAGAGACAAAGAAGAACAGCATTTATTAATAAAAGTTTCAACACAGCAAGAAGCTATACCCAATACATTTATATACCTAATAACAGACCCTCAAAATATGAAGCAAATGTGGATAGAATTGCACAGAGAAATAGATAGTTCTACAATAATAGTTGGAGACTTCAATATTCCACTTTCAATAATGGCTAGAACAAACAGGTAATAAGTAAGGAAATGAAAGACTTGAACAACACAATAAATCAACTAGCCCTGACAGACATATTCAGAACACTCTACCCAACAACAAAATTTAAGTGCACATGAGACATTTTCCAGGATATACCATGTGTTAGGCCACCAACTAAGTCTCAGTAGATTTAAAAAATAGATATCATACAAACTATCTTCTCTGATCACAATGGGATTAAGTAAGAAATCAATAATAACAGAAGGAAAAATAAAAATTTACAACTGTAGAAATGAAACACTCTTAAACAATAAGTCAAAAAAATCACAAGGAAAATTAGAAAATACTTCGAGATAAATGAAAATGCAATATACCAAACTTGTGGGATGCAGCAAAAGCATTGCTTAGAGAGAGATTTATAGCTTTTAATGCCTGTATTTTAAAAAAAATCTTAAATTAGTAACCTGACTTTATACCTTAAGGAACTAGAAAAAGAAGAGCAAACTAAACTCACAACTAGCAGAAGGAAGGAAACAATGAAGAGTAGACCAGAGACAAATAAAACAGAGAATAGGGAGAGAGAGAAAAGCAATGAAATCATAAGTTGGTTTTTTTTTTTTTAAATATCAACAAAACTGACAAACCTTTGGCTAGACTGACAAAGAACAAAAGATAGAAGACACAAATAACGAAAATCAGAAATGAAAGTGGGGACATTTCTACTGACCCTACAGAAATAAAAAGGATTACAAGAGAAAACTAGGAGCAACTAGATGCCAAGAAATTAGGTAACCTAGAAAAAATGGACATATTCCTTGAAACATGTATTTACCTAAGCTAACTCAAAAAGAAATAGAAAATCTCACCAGACCTGTAACAAGAGATTGAAGGAGTAATTAAAAACCTCCCAGCAAAGAAAAGCCAGGAACAGATGACTTCACAGATTAACCAAATATTTAAAGAAGAATTAACATCAATCCTTCTCAAATTCTTCCAAAAAACTGAAGAGGGGGGACACCCTAACTCATTCTATGTAGCCCTGCACTACCCTGATACCAAAGCCAGATAAAGACATCACAAGAAAAGAAAATTACAGACCAATGTCCCTTATGAATATAGATGCAAAAATCACAACAAAATATTAGCAATGCAAATCCAACAGCATATTAAAAGACTACTCAGCATGACCAAGTGGGATTTATCCAAGAATGTAAGAGTGGTTCAACATAAGAAAACTAATCAAAGTAATACATCACATTAATAGAATGAAAGGAAAAGAGGGGCGCCTGGGTGGCTCAGTCGGTTAAGCATTTGCCTTCAGCTCAGGTCATGATCTCAGGGCCTGGGATTGAGCCCCACATCGGGCTCCCTGCTCCACGGGAAGCCTGCTTCTCCCTCTCCCTCTGCCCCTCCCGCTCCCCCCACTCGTGCTCTCTTTCTCAAATACACAAAGTCTTTTTTAAAATTTTAAAAAGAATGAAAAGAAACACAACTATCTCAGTTGGTGGAGAAAAGGCATTTGACAACATCCAATATCCTTTACTGACAAAAACTCTCTGAAAACCAAGAACAGAGGGAAAATTCTCAACCTGATAAAGGGTATTATGGAAAATCCACAGCTAATATCACACTCAATGGTGAAAGATTGAATACTTTCCCTCTAAGGCCAGGAACAAGACAAGGATGCCTACTATCACTGCGGCTATTCAACAGTGTACTAGAAATCCTAGCACAGCAATCAGACAAGAAAAAGAAGTAAAAAGCATCCAAATTGAAGAGAGGTAAAGTTAATAAACTTGAGTCCCATGTAGGGCTCCCTGTTCAGTGGGGAGCCTGCTTCTCCCTCCCCCTCTGCCCCTCTCTCCGGCTTGTGCTCTCTTTCTCGGGCACGTGAGCTCTCGCACTCCCTCTCAAATAAATAAAATCTTTAAAACGACAATAACCACAACCAAAAGATGGAAACAACACAAGTGTCTAACAATAGGTAAATGAATACACAAAATGTGGCCTATACATACAATGAAATACTATTCAGCCATAAAACGGGAGGAAATTTTCATTGTGATATAGCCTAGAACATGCGTGAACCTCGAAAACATTACGCTTAGTGAATGAGCCAGTGTCACGAGACACACGAGTTGTGTCTTTCCACAATGTCAGCTCTATTCGATCATAAAGCAAAGTTAAATCACAATTGGGCGCCTGGGTGGCTCAGTCATTAAGCGTCTGCCTTCGGCTCAGGTCATGATCCCAGGGTCCTGGGATGGAGCCCCGCATCCGGCTCCCTGCTCCGTGGGAAGCCTGCTCTCCCTCTCCCATTCCCTTGCTTGTGTTCCTGCTCTCGCTCTCTCTCTCTGTCAAATAAATAAATAAAATCTTTAAAAAAAAAAAAGTTAAATCACAATTATAAAACAGGTGCAGGATTCCAAACTCAGTGACAATTCACCATGCGATTAAACTTGGCTTCTGACACAGCACACAAAGCAGGACAGAAGACAAGCCCGCGCAACAAACAAGGTAACAGAGGGGTGCAGGAAGTGAACGAACCAAATGCTAAGTCAGTCTGTGGGCGCGCAGCTGAGATAAGGCCTCCGTCTGGCCCAGGTCAGCTCTTGGCACTTACTGCTTCTGATGTTCAAGCCACGAAGGGTCTCGGTTCTGTCCGGAGATCAATCTGGCAGAGGCTTCGGGGGGCATTTGCCTTTTTTAAGTGGTCAGACATAGAGGGGTCAGGTCTGAAGAGTCTGAGAGTTTACTGGCCAAAAAATCCTTCCCTTTTTAAAGGGATTTAATCAGTTTTGGGTCTCTGGACCTTCTCTGGTTCTGCTCATTATCCGTTCTGGGGTGTCAGCTGACGTTGGTCCCGGGGATGTCTCCCAGCTGCGGTACCTTACCTGCTTGCGTCATGGCTTGACACAGGCCGCTGCTTGACATGAGAGACTCCATTTTGTTCTCTACAGCCAGACGTAACAAATGGTAGACGTTTCCACCTACACGAGGTACTCAGAATAGGCAATTTGATAAAGTAGAAGAGAGGTCACCAAGGGCTGGGGGGGCAGGTAGGAATGGGGCGTTATTGTTGAATTGATACAGAGCTTATACTGGGGACAGGTAGGTAGGACTGGGAATGTAATTAATACCACTGAATTGTACACTTACAAATGGCTAAAATGGTAAGTATTATGGTATATTTTACCACACATACACAAAAAATAAAGAGGTGAGGGAGGGACGTGAAAGGGTTGAAATTTTATAAGAAATGACCTTTACGTAAAGCCCTAAAGGAGATGGAAGGTCGTGTGGCCATCTGCAGGAAGGGGGTGCGGGCAGAAGGAGTCGTGGTAAGGGCAATGGGCCTGAGGTGGGAGCCTGAGAGACACATTCCAGAACCGGGAGGAGCGGCCGCCGGTGTGGCTGAAGTTGAATGAGCCAGGGGGAGAGGGGAAGGAGGGGAGGTCAGAGAGGGCTCCGGCCACTATAGTTTGGTTTCTTCTGGGAAGGGGAGCCACAGGAAGGTTTTGAGCAGATAGATGTACGTGATCCGACCTGAATTTTAACAGGATGCAGTCGAACAAAACATCCCCGGGCACTGCACCGGCCAGCCAGCGGCCAGTTCGCGACCTCCAGGGAGTCTCTCCGAGAAAGGGCCTAGTGCTTCCCAGGTGGCGCTTCCCCTAGCAGCCTTCGGGGGGCAGAAGAGCCGCGCTGAACGCCCCGCGTTCCGGAGCCTCGACACACCCCGCCCCCGGGCGCAGGTGGCCCAGGCCCTGGCGATCCTTAAGCGGAAACCTATCCCTACTTCCGCGCCTCCACTCGGCCCCTTAAAGAGCCAGAGTGTCCAGAGGGAGGGATGCCCGGGGACTGAACCGCGACTGGGGGGGGGGGGTCAGGGGGAGGCGGGGAAGACTTCCGAAAGAGAATTCCAACTTTTCCTGGACCGGATTCCCCTCGGGCGTCCCGAAGAGGGCAGACCTTCCTTTCCAGAAACTTCAGTCGGTTCTTTAAGTCATCTAAGTGGAAGACACAAGAGGCCCGTAGCGCCCCGGTGCCCCCTGGACCGGAGCCTCTCCCTGCCCAAAGCTCCAAGCTTAGCCTCGTCCCTCCCCGCAGGATGTACCTAGGCGGGTCCATCGCCAGCCGGGGAGAGGGGTGTGGGCAGAGCGGGGACAGGTGCAGGGAGGGACCCGCCCCCCTCAACAGGTGAATCACTCCAGTTGGGTCTCGGTTCCCGTGAGTTACACTCTGCTCGGCTCCGCCCGGGGAAGGAGAGGGCGGGACAGGATCCCCAGTCTGCAGGCGCCCTCCCGGCGGCCTGGTCACTTGGTTCCGACCCTCGGGGCCGGAGCGCACCTGGGTCAGCCCACTTCCGGGGAGGGAGGTGGAGGAGCCCCTCCCCGCCTCCCACCCCCTGGCCCAGCCCTCTGTTCTCACCCAATGTACCTGGGCAGATCCATTCCCCAGAGTGCGCAGGGGGTAGAATGGCTCGGAGAGCCACAGTGGGTCAGGCAAGTTTCTCCCCGAAAGCTGGAAGCGTGCTCCTCTTCCACGTTATTTCCGTTCATTAAAGTCCTGGAACAGGGCAGCGTGGGCTTGGAATAGGGACAAGGAACGGAAGCGGGAAGGGGAGGAGCACGCACCCCTCCCAGCCTTGGTGCGCGCCGCGCCCCCTACCCTCTCGGTACCAAGTAGGGGACGCGCGGGCCGGACGCGCCCAGACGGCCGCGATGGCGCCAGTGGCCCGCGGGCTCCCCTGGGGGATGGGCCCCTGCCCGGCCTTTCGGGGCTGGGGCGCGGCCGTCTTCGTGTGGCTCTTTCTCAGAACCTTGTGCACAGGTACGGAGCGCCGGGCCTCTGGTGCGGCGGAACCGCGGGAGGGCACTATAGATGGGGCATGGATGGAGTTCTACACCGCCGAACAGGCTGCAGAGCTGGGGGAGGGGGAGAGCCGAGACTAGGATCTCCTGATCCCCAGGGTCTCGGGAAATCCCTTGGGTGCCAGAGTGAGGGGAAGTCCCCATTGGAGTCAGGGAGCGCTCCCCCGCCCTTGTTCAGAGACAGCAGGAAGTGAAACTCCCCGAACCGCGAGCGCTGGAGCGGCAAGGAGAATGGGACCCTTTGTGGTGTAGGGGTGAAGGACCACCCGATCACTGGGAAAGGCCGGGATGGGGACTTGGGCGGACCCCGAGATTTCTAAGTCTTGGGGTAACGGGGAGCGGGCACTCGACGGACTGGATCAGACGCTTTCTGGAGAGAGAATTCAAGAAACCGTGCCCAGGCCTCTGGTGGGTGTAGGACCGGGGACTCCCCAGCCCCCAGTCCCACTCATGTCCCGCAGTATCTGCTTAAGGGTCTGGTGGGATGGACGTATGGACTTGGTGTGAAATCATCTTCTGGGGGCAAGCTTTCACCTGGATCGGGTGTTTGTTTGGGGCGGGGTGTGGAGGGGACTTTCTCTCTCCCCAAGCACTTTTGGTGTGTTCCTTTGAGATGGCTTTGGGTAGGGTGAGGTGGGACGCTGATGGAGACACTGGGGGGGCTTTACCTACTCCATAGCAAAATAGTTGAGTGAAAGAACTCCAAAATTCCACGCCCCCCCCCCCCAAAGCCCGGTGTTACTTGGAACCTGTAGTGGTGGTTTTTGCGGTGGGACCTTGAGTGTGGTGGCTTTATGGTGGTCATTTGTGCTTTCCTGTACCGGCCACAGAGAGAGGTCCTTTCCCTGAGAGAATGGCTAAGGGAAGAGGGAGCTGGGTTCAGAGGCCACACTCTGGGAAGAGGGATGGACGGGATGTTCCAAGAAATCTGGCTGTGTGACCTTGTACTTGCCACTTTGGCCCCATGGGTCTAGAAAATGGGCACGATTATCGGAGCTTACCTCTCCCGTCCTGGGATTAAGAAACAATGTGTGCTAGGCACTCTGCAAAGCCATTACACTTGTAAATGTCAAGCGGGTGACAAGTGATGTTGCTCATTCCTGCCCCAGTACTTCCCCGAGCTCGCTCTCTCTGCTAACTCTCCTCTCGCCCTCAGCCCCGGCCAGCGCCATCCAGGTGACGGTGTCAGACCCCTACCAGGTGGTGATCCTATTCCAGCCCGTGACCCTGCCCTGCACCTACCAATTGACCACGACCCCTACGGCACCCATCGTCATCTGGAAGTACAAGTCTTTCTGCCGGGACCGCATCGCCGATGCCTTCTCCCCGACCAGTGCTGACAACCAGCTCAATGCCCAGCTAGCAGCGGGTAACCCAGGCTACAACCCCTATGTGGAGTGCCAGGACAGCATGCGCACTGTCAGGGTCGTGGCCACCAAGCAGGGCAATGCCGTGACCCTGGGAGACTACTACCAGGGCCGAAGGATCACCATCACAGGAAGTATGTTGGGCGGGGCAGGGGGCGGGGCGGGGCTTGCTGGGGTGGTGATGCCGGCTCCCTCTGCCCAGCCTGGTGTCCCCACCTGGCAGCTCTTGAGCACCAGTGCCTGAAACGATTGATGAAGGGATCGATCCTTCCATCCGTCCATCCGTTCATCCATCTATGCTTTATTTAACAACAAAGGTTAATTGAGCACCTAAGATACGCAGGCGCTCTTTGAAGCTGGAAATAGAGCAGTAAACACATTCATCAAATCCCTTCCCTCCTGGAGCTTGCATTCCAGGGAGGGAGGTGAACAAGATAACACATGCTGGCAAGTGCTTGGAACATAAAATTGGGTAAGAAGAGAAGCAGGGGTTCTTTTTTTTTTTTTTAAGATTTTATTTATTTATTTGACAGAGAGAGGCAAGTGAGAGAGGGAACACAAGCAGGGGGGGTGGGAGAGGGAGAAGCAGGCTTCCCACGGAGCAGGGAGCCCGATGCGGGGCTCGATCTCAGGACCCCGGGATCATGACCTGAGCCGAAGGCAGACGCTTAATGACTGAGCCACCCAGGCGCCCCAGGGGTTCTATAATAATACGAATACCAACAACAATAAGTAAAATTTATGTAAGTAACAACTTATAAAGGGCCTCTTATGTGCCAGGCTCTAATCCAGGTTTATATGGATTAACTCATTTAGACCACACAGTAATCGTGTGAGGAGGTTCTATTGTCACTTTATAGAGGCCCAGAGAGGTAAAGCAACTTGCGCAGGGTCACAAAGCTAGAAACAGAGCTGGGATTCTAAGTCGGCCACTTTGGGTCTCATCTCCAAGCTTATAACCCCTTTACTTGCCTGGGGTGGTCAGCAAAGGGCTCGCCACGGGGGTAACTTGAGTAAACTGACCGGATGAGAGATTTTAATGGATAAAGCCTATGACTTGCCAGGCACCTTAAGCACGCTCTCTCCCGTGGAGTCCTCACGACCACATTGTGCACTCACAGCATCTGGGGCACAGAGAGGTTAAGTGGCTGTCTAGGCACACACCTAGGAAGGGGCTGGAGCTGGGATTTGAACCCAGGCGGCCCTCAGGAGCCTTGTACTTAACCGTAAACCTGCCAGCTGATAAGATGTGCCTACTGGGACTAAGTTAGGGGGAGGTAGAGAGCCGTTCGTTCATTCTTTTTGGTATCTATCGAGCATCTCCTAAGCGTCAGGCAGTGTTGTTGGTGCTGGGGATGTAAGTGGTGATCAAGACAGCCAAGGTCCCTGCCCTTGAGAAGGTGACATTCTAGTGAGACAGGTGGTAAACAGGCAGATAAAGAACAAGAGAATTTCAGGGAGTACTAAGTGCTACAAAGGAAGCCGGCTAGGACCAGGTGCTATATGGAATGACTCGGGGGTGCACACCGTAAAATCTTTTGTGAATGTGATTTTAGAAGGACCAGACCCTAGAGAATCTTGAGGAAGGTGATGGGCTGCCGTGGGCGAGGGATGAACACTCAACCCACTTAATGGATTTAGCCTTTCACTGTCTTAAACAGGGATTAGAGTTTTAATCTTGGGCATGGGGACAGCGTGGGGAAGGAGCGTCCCTTTGCAGACCCCAAGAGACCAGGCAGGCACACTCAGTCTGTCTAGGGACCCAGCCTTTCAGTCGTATTTGGGAGAGGGACCGGACCTGCTTGCCCTGAATTTTCCTGAGCAGCTCGGCCCGAAGCATCCTGCTTTTCTGGCGGTGGGAGAGCTTCTTGGGGGTTCAACCTGTTCAGGCCCCTCCCGCATTACTCCGTGTCCTCTCGGGCCTGGACCAGGCATGACGGCCCAGCAGCCCGCTCAGGACAACCCAAAAAACTGAGGGTGCCCTTGAAGGCTGGCTGGAATCATGCTTCCTCTGCTGAGTCTAAAATTCCAGAGTGACCCTCAGGCTCTCCTGGGGGTAGACTCTTGTGTTCCAGAGGCCCCCTGGCTTTGGGTGTTTCAAGCTGCCTTGACGTGCTGTTGTGTTTGATACAGGCCATAATTTGTAAATATCCATTGTGTGTATGTCCTCTCAGGAAGCCCGGGAGCTGCAGGAGCTTCCTCCATTTCAGCTTTGAGGATGGAGAAAAGTGGACCTCCTTCTGGTGCTCTTGGGGTCACCAGCTGTCTAGGTTTTAACCGAAAGTTGTCCTAGGCAAACTATAATGGTGCGCACCCTTGGGGTCCGGCAGCCCGGGGTGGCTCCCTCTACCCCTCCATCCATCTCTGCTCTGGCTGATGGGGAGCACCGGGATAGGAGCCTTGTTTCTACCTCGCCAGGCTGCTTGGGGCTCCTGAGACCCCTGAAAGGAGAGCTGCCTCTGCTCTATGTGGATAAGGAAGCAGAGGCCCAGGGGTATGGAGAAGGCCCGGCTTCTGTTCTCAGCGGAAGACCCAGCATCTCCTGGTACCTGAAACAATGAGGGCAATGCCCAGCCCAGCTGGTGTCAGGACCAGACACAGACCAGGAACAGGGTGTGCCTTGCAGGAAGGAGGTGGGCCCAAGCCTTAGAATTGATCAAAAGAAGCTGGAAGGCCATAATTTTTTGTGGGTTTTGAAAACATTATGCAGGCCAAACAAAACACATTGAGGCCAGGATCCGGCCCCCTGGAGCCCAGATTTCAACTCCCAGCCTGTGAACTTTTGCAGGGGCAGGGGGTTCCCGTCCAGCTCCTCAGCATTGTGCAGGGACCTGCCCCTGAGCTCTGACTGGGGAGAGATATGGTTGGAGTCTGATTTAAGGATATAGGCGGAAAATCGACGGGCCGATGGGGTGTTACAGAGAATCAGGAAGATTGGGGAGCATGTAGTTCAGCGTTGTATAAGGATTCGATGAAAGCACAGAGAGAGCTCAATACTCTGTGGCTAGATGCATGACCGCGGAGGGGAGTCATGTCCTCCATCCTTTTCACGGCTCCTCAGGTTACCTTACATGAAAGCCTTCCCCCGGTCCCCCCTGAAATTTGCACAACTCCCGCCTCCACTTTGGTACTTTCCCTGATTGGTTTTCTCCATACTGCTTATCACCATCTGATACGTGATCTATTTACAGTTTTTATTTGTCTTTCTTTCCTGGTTAGGATCTGAGCTCCATATAGGAGCAGGGATTTATGTCTGCTCGCTGTCGCAGTGCTTCTTAAATATGTCAGTTGGAGGGCTGCTGGGCTCTTTTTTTTTTTTTCCCACTCTTAAATTCTTCCAAGAACCTTGTTTTTATAACTAGCAAGCTGAGAGAAGTTTAAAAAATACTCAAGATGAGAGCGCCTGGGTGGCTCAGTTGGTTGGGCAGCTGCCTTTGGCTCGGGTCATGATCCTGGAGTCCCGGGATTGAGTCCCACATCGGGCACCCTGCTCGGCTGGGGGTCTGCTTCTCCCTCTGACCCTCTTCCCTCTCGTGCTCTCTGTCTCTCATTCTCTCTCTCTCAAGTAAATAAATAACATCTTAAAAAAAAAATACTCAAGATGACAATAACAAACTCATTAGCGGTTAACATAAATAACATGCTTTTTATGAAAAATGACCATATTTTCCAAAACACAGCAAAAAACCTTAATGAGAAGTATGGCATTGCTTTAGCTTTATATTTTTGCACGTCTCCTTCAAGTCTGCCTGAATAGAAGCTGGATTCTCAAAGCTGCTTCTGCATTCAATTTATTGTAACAGTACATGTCCTCCTCTGGAGGACTTCAGGGCACACTCATGAGAGTTTCCGTGAAAAAGGCAAATAACATCTTAGTAATATTATGATAATAACTTTGACCTCAAGGCTGCCCTGAAAAGATCTGGCGGAACCCCGGGGTCCATACATCAGACTTTGAGAACATTCGTTCTTTAGTACACCAGGTGCCTCAGATACTGCCGGGAACATAGGGTGCATTCGGGAATTATGTGTTGAATATTGAAATAGTGTATCAGGTGCCAGTTTGAATATAGCCATGTGTCCAGAATGCTGGAATAGATGACAAGAGCTAAGGAAGGGGAGCATGAAGAGGGAAGGGGTTCATTTCCAGGTCCTGGCCAAGGCCCCGTGTCAAGCACTGGGGACTTGGCAGTGGCCGAGACAGGCCAGATTCTGCTTGAGTGGAGCCCACATTCTCCTGGGCGTGGGGTCATGCACGGTCAGCCCCTCAGCTGGCTGGCACAGTCCAGCAGTCAGGTGGGGGTTATGCTTGCAGGATGGAACCCGCCCTGTGAGCATCTGGGAGCCCAGTGCCAGCCAGAGGGAGTAGCAGGAGCCCTGGCAGGTATGGGCCCAGCATCTTGGGGGATGGCGAGGAGACCAATATGTCTGGAGTCTGGTGAGCGAAGGAGAACCGCAGGGTTGAGGCTGATGTGGTAACCAGTAGCCAAATCTTGCCAAGGACCTTACAGGCTGGGGTTAGGTGCTTGTAATGGTGTAGGAAGACATCGGCAGGAGGGTTTTTCTTTTTTCTTTTCTTTCTTTCTTTTTTTTTTTTAGGAAGAGAGTGGGAGTGGGGGGAGGGGCAGAGGGAGGGAGAGAGAGAATCTCCAGCAGACTCCCTGCTGAGCGCGCAGCCTGCCATGGGGCTCGATCTCATGACCCTGAGATCACAACCTGAGCCAAAGTCAGGAGCCCCAGGAGGGTTTTTCTGTAGACGTGGGGTCTTCTGAAGAAGGAAGAAGGCTCCCGTTCTTTCATTCCCTCCGCAATGGACTGGTGCCCTGGTGAGTGCCGGGTGGTGCAGCCTGGGGCGCGCACAGTCACCCCCGTCCGAGCCGCCATGGAGAAGGGCAGTGGGCACGTGGGGCAGGGAGGTAGGCAGGTCGGCGAGAGCCGCAGGGGAGCTCCGGGGGTGCTCACCTCGCCCGTTCCGGTCTGCCATCCTCCACGAGTCGCCCGTGGTCCCACCCTGTCCCACGGGAGTGAATGGCCGAAGGGATTTAACTAATTAGGGCCTGAGGAGCAGAGAGGAAACCGGATGTGCTGAAAGACTTTCATTACTGCCCTAATTGACGGGCTCCTCGCCCGCCTGAGCGTCCCAAGCCCTGGGCCTGACCTGGAATGCGGGGCTGACGACTCGGGAACCGGGGGCGGCCCCCCGACTCTGTCTCCCAGCCACTCCTTCTCATGCCTGGGCGGCACCTGATTCTTGGAATCTGGCCTGTTTATCTCGGCCTCGCCACCCAGGCCCCTTCCCCTGGGGCTACACCAGGCTCTGGGTGGCTCATGTCGGGGAGTTACTTTGCTGTGAGGAGGGGTACCGGGATGGCTGTAGGTCTGCAGCCCAGGCTCCAGAGTCGGCCCATCCGGTTCCAGCACTGATGTGACAGGACGGAGTGGGTAATCTTGCCAGGCCTCGTTTCTCACCTACAAGACAGGAAAGGTAACAGGACCCACCTCACAGACTTGTTGAAATACCCCGTGTTAAGTAAGTGTTTACAACAGACCCTAAACAGTAGCACACCCTCGGTATTATCTAATGTTCCCTTGGTCCGTCTGCAGCCCTGCGCTCCTGACGTGCGCGTGGGGAGGCTCCGGTCCCCTCCCCCGACGTGTCCTCATCCCTCTCCTGTTGCAGATGCTGACCTGACCTTTGAGCAGACGGGTTGGGGGGACAGTGGCGTGTATTACTGCTCCGTGGTCTCGGCCCAGGACCTCCAGGGGAACAACGAGGCCTATGCAGAGCTCATCGTCCTGGGTGAGTGGGTTGGGCCCTGAGGGCCTGGGAAGGGGTCGGGAACCGGGATCAGGGCCTCTTCTTCAGTTGCTTCTGTATATCTGCCCTCTGCCCTTCAGCTCACTCTCCGGACTCTGTTGCTGCTTCATTCTCTTCTCATGGCACTGCCAGTCACTGGGGCTTCTCTGCCCTGCACCCCAGGCAGGGGCCCCTCCCCCCAACACTTCAAATAAGCCAGAGCCAAACTGGAGAGTGGAGAGAACTGGGGACTCTACCTCTTCCTGGTCTCCTTTTTTTTTAAATCCCCAAACTTTCAGAGTTAATTGGCAGGGAGCGAGGAGGGAAGATGGTGTGTCTCACTGGGGGGAGACCGGACCCAGCTCTTGCCACCGTCCGCAGGGCCGCCGCTCACCCCGCGACCCTGGCCAAAGCTCAGGAACCTCACCCTCCGCCCCGTAGGGAGGGCGCTGTGTGGCTGACGCAGTGAGGCCGCCGCCCCATGCTCAAGGCCAGGGTAGGGTCATCCATCGGCAGCCCCCGTCTGGCCGCGAGGCCCCCCTGCCATGTGGGGAAGGGACGCTGCCATTAGCCGCATGCCCTGTTCTTAGCCAGCACATTCGGGCTCAGGAGGCGCTGCCGGGCTGAACGTTGCCATCATCACCCGCATGATGCAAGGAAACGCATGTGTGAATGAGCACACATGACGGGGGCATGCCCCAGGGTGTTCCGATCACGACAGAGTTTGCGTGTGGGTGACAGAACACACGCAGCAGGGACCCGGAGAACTCCGGGTGTCTGTGGGCCAAACGCACAGCCTGCATCAGCATTTCTCAAAACGCAGCGTCAGGACCTGCTTAGCACTGTAAAAAAAAACCCTAGAGGATCTCAAAGAGTTTGTGTGTAAGTTTTTGTGGATGATGATAGTTGCTTAACGTGACAGATTGAGAGCAGGAAATTTTTAAAGCGCAAGGCACGTGAGCACGCCATCCACTGTCACCAGGGCGATGAGGCCACCATTCCTCACAGAGCCTCTGGGACACCTGTGGGAGAACACCTGCCCGCGAAAAAGGCAGACGAGACTTGGTGCTATTCCGAAAGCGGTCTTGGCCTCATGGGCAGGACCACGCTTTGGGAGCCCCTGCTTTGCATGCTAGAACCTACTCGTGGGGGCAGGTGGCGCAGAGCTTTGCAGACTTAGAGCCGGGTGTGTGGGTGCCCCCACGATCCGACACTCGTGGGGCACAGAGAACCGGCGGCACTTAAGGGGAGTGGGCCTCGGGGTTTGTACAGGGGACAGAATGCGTGCAATGAGCTGGAACTCAGGGCCGTTCTGTGATTTTTATGGGCTGTGGGCACTTCTGCCTTCATGGGCCTCTTCCTTCGTATTAAAAAATAAGACGTTTTGTGATTGCCTTGCTGTAAAGACGATTCATTATTATAGATTGGGTGTTACTATTTTTTTTCTTCAGATTTTAAAATAAAATGAAAACATCTAGGGCACTGTGCCTACCTTGCCTGATGGAACAGGACTATCCGTCTCGCCAGGAGATGGAACCCTTGGGGGTGATAGGACCCGTGTATGTGGAGCAGATGGGGGACCCACACTTGAGGCTGAACCTTCAGAACCCACAGGACGTGTTCTGGAACACCTTGGGGCAACAGAATTCCCCATGGCATGAGAGAGTGGGTGAATTATGGGGTGGAAGCCTTCTGGAAAACACTCACATGGTCTGGGGTGGGGGGTTGCAGGAGCCATGTGCTAGGACCCTCGTAGACCACCAACCCCTCTGCTGCAGGACATACCTTCACCCTGAAGAGCCTAGAGCGCGGCTTCAGGGTAGGGGCGGGCTGGGCTGGCCCCTGCCAGCGTAATCTGTCTCTCTTTTGTCCCTCCAGGCAGGACCTCGGGGGTGGCAGAGCTCTTACCTGGTTTTCAGGCGGGGCCCATGGAAGGTACGGGGTGGAGCCCCCCCCATCCACCGCTCCCTGTGGACCCCCACTAACCCCACCTGACTCCAACTCCGTGGTGTCTAGTGACCTGGCTCTGGGGTTTGGGGTGGGCCGGGCTGGCTGAGGAGGGGCCTGGGGTGTAGGCAGGGGGCTCTTGTTGACTGGTGCCTGCAGGGATCTTCTAGAGGGTGGCATCCGGGCAGCTGGCTCTCTGTCCCTCCTCTGCAGCTACGTCCTGTTCTTGCTCCGGCCAGGTCACCTCTGGTTTTCTGCTTTGCCAGAGGAGCCCACTGCAAGTTCCCTGAATTCGGGGCTGGCCCCGGGTGGTAGAGGGTGAGCGCCCCTCTGCTGCTGAGGCCCCTGCATGTGGCTGGGGAATCCAGCAGGGGTCGCAGCTTCCCCAGGAAGCTTCACGAATAGCCTCGCCTTCCCCCTGACTCTGCATCGCCCCCACTGTGCCTGTGTCCCCGTGTCCCCCCCAGGCCTCCTGCTCACGACCTGTTCTCCTCTCTCTCTGCAGACTGGCTGTTTGTGGTCGTGGTCTGCTTGGCTGCCTTCCTCGTCTTCCTCCTCCTGGGCATCTGCTGGTGTCAGTGCTGTCCCCACACCTGCTGCTGTTATGTCCGGTGCCCCTGCTGCCCGGACAGGTGCTGTTGCCCGGAGGCGCGTAAGTGCCCCTCACGTGCCCACCCCTGCACGCCTCCCTCCTGGCTTGCAGGGTGGGAGGCGGCTGTCCGCTGGCTTCCCAGGACAGCGCTGTGGCCTGGAGGGCGGGAGGTGAGCAGTCTGGGAGAAGGTGGGCCAAGGAGGCTCTGCTGTTTGAGATGACCGTTTACATACACTTCCAACTTTGCATTCATTTTAAACTTTCACTTAGAGTTGTTTTGAAAGCATCATTTATGCGCATGGTAAAAAAAAAATTGTCAGATAGTACAAAACATCATTCACTGGGAAGTACAGCTTCCTTTTTTTTTTTTTTCCCAAGATTTTATTTATTTGAGAGCAAGAGAGAACGAAAGAGAACGGGGGGGGGGCGGGGTGGGATGGGCAGAGGGAGAGGGAGCAGCGGACTCCCTGCTGAGCAGGAACCCTGAGGCCAGGGGGACTGCAACCCAGGACCCTGAGATCATGACCTGAGCTGAAGGCAGGTGCTTAACCAACTGAGCCACCCAGGAGCCCCAGTAAAGCTCCCTTTAAAAATAAAATCTTAAATGAAAAAGGTAAGAAACCAAACAAGGTTTACAGCACTAATATAATTTACACAATTAAAAAAACCCACATCCACACAAGCACACTGGGTTTTACGCAGATACTATGTTTAAGGACATCTAGCACATCCCGAGTAGGTACCTGGAGGGCTGGGGGATGGGAGTGGGGCCAGAGATGAAGGGGGAAAGAGCAAACAAAACAGGGAAGGGGGAAGCAAAGGAGAAGGCGGGGTCTCCCTCTTGCCACCACCCCATTTCCCCTCCTCAGGGATGGCATTGTTGCCAGTTCCTTCCAGAGTGCCCGGGGATGGCCGCAGCTCTGCTCAGTCCAAGAGGCTTTCACAGTGAAATCACGGGCAGTCGTTGTTGGCTTAGGCAGGTGGAGGTTGGAGGCCTGGCTGGATGTGTTACCTGCTCGGAAGCCTAAGGAGTGACTTCCCCTTGTGTGGCCGGCACTTAGTGCAGGGCTCAGCCTACATAAAATGCTCCTCGCCCACTAGCTGCTGGCCATGTTGCTGTCAACACTGGTCATGACCGGGGGCCAGGAAGCACACTGGAGCCTTGCCAGGGCCACTGTGTGACCTCGGACAAGCAGTGCTCACTCTCTGAGCCGGTTTCCTTCTTTATAAGGTTCCCACGAGGTGTTGTGAGCATTAAGGGAAGACTGGGTGAAGCACCCAGCACAGGGCCGCTGCTCAGTCCTTACTGGCTGATTTCCTGATCCTTGAACTCACCAGTGGACAACCTGGACCCTCAAAAGTATTGCTGCCCTGAGACAAATCCACTGCTCTCTGGGGGCTGATGCTGGCCATCCTGTGTCTCTTGTCCTTTGTAGTTGAGGGCCTCAGCCTCAGGCATTGGGTGTTAGTCCCAATCACAGGTGCAGGGGACCCCCCCCCCCCAGGGGGCTGCAACCAAGTTTGCAGTTATTACCCCAATGATTAAGGCTGGGGCCAGGAAGGCCAGTGTCTGTCCCAAGGCCATGCTCCGCCCGTCCCGAGACACTGATACCTCAAGCAGAGGACCCATTAACTCACTGCCGTGGGCTGCCAGCGTGCACCCTGTTACTCTTGCCAGGGCCACAACCCCGCCGAGGCGGCTGGAAACAGCAACTCGCACAGTGAGTTATAAAATGCCCACTCCCCCAAGCTACTGAGGAGCCTCTCCTGGGGCCGCTGAGCGCTGAGCCTCCTTCCAAACTGAAGCAGCGCAGGGAGCTTGCTGAGCCTCCCATTTCCCTGTCCCAATCCCAGGGAGGAAGCAACTTGCTCTGTCAGGCCAAGTGATTTCAAGCAAGCCACCTGAACCCTGCCTCTTGCTTGGGGAGGAAGGCAGCAGGGAGGATTTGCCCTTGAACTGTCAAGCCTAGCACCAGGCGGGGGCTGGCTGGGGGTGGGTGTGGCCCTGGGGTTGGAAACACTAGAGGTACTTTGAGGAGTTACTTGGCTGCTTGGCCGAGGCAAGTGAACGCTGAGGCTCCCACACATTTGCCTCAGAATGATTCCCATTGCATCTGGGCCTAGAGAACCCAGCAGCCATGAGAGGGGAGTGGGCATGGGATTCCTCCCCCCGCCCCCCATGGTGGCTCAGCTGCCAAAGGGGAACTTTGAATCCCGCTAGAGGGTCTAGCACATGGGCCTTATCTAAAGGGGCATCTGCCCCCTGCTGCTCTATAAGAACTCAGGCCCAGGCGGCTAGAGAGCTGGGATTTTCAGTAAAACCCCATCAAATGTGGGCAAACCATCATATAGTCAAACGAACACATTGGCTAGCCAGATGAGGGCCGTGGGCTGCCAGTGTGCACCCCCTCCCCAAAAACCTGTGTGAGGAAACCCAAAGGAGCTGTGGATTCAATGAAGCTGATGGCCCGAGTCTCAGGAACCCTGCAGAAACCAATCCAAGCGCCTAGGGAAGCCCCACAGCTCGGGGGTTGGGAAGAAGGTCCAGGCACATGTCCCTGCAGACCCTCCAACCCTGGAGGGCAGCATGGCTCCTGGCTGCCTTCTCATACCGTGTGTCCTCCCCAGTGTATGCCGCAGGCAAAGCGGCCACCTCAGGCGTCCCAAGCATCTACGCCCCCAGCACCTATGCTCACCTGTCCCCTGCCAAGACCCCGCCCCCACCAGCCATGATTCCCATGGGCCCCATCTACAATGGATACCCTGGAGACTTCGACAGGAATAGCTCAGGTGAGGCCTGGGGGAGCTGGGAGCAGCTGGGGCAGGGGTAGGCTGGGCATTTGGGCACTGAGGGGTCTGGGGCTGGAAGAAAGGGGACTGGAGGCTGGGCCTGGAGGGCTTTGTTCCAGGTGGGCGGCCACTGACAGTCGAATCTCCCTCAGTTGGCGGCCACAGCTCCCAGGTACCCCTGCTTCGTGACACAGACAGCAGTGTGACCTCTGGTGAGAACCAATTGTTACAAGGTTGGACATGTCTTTACGGGAGGGGGCGGGGTCAGCGTCTGTTCTCCTAAACTGATGGCCTCCATTTCCTGTCCTTAGAAGTCCGCAGTGGCTACAGGATCCAGGCCAGCCAGCAGGATGACTCCATGCGGGTCCTATACTACATGGAGAAAGAGCTGGCCAACTTTGACCCTTCTCGACCTGGTGCCCCCAATGGCCGTGTAGAGCGGGGTGAGTGGGATCCTTGCGGTTTGAGGGGTGCCTGAGTGGGGAGGGAGAAGCCCCAGGGATGCTTGCTGCAAATCCTGGACATAGTACTTCCCTACCATGGCCGCAGTGAGAAGTGTACAACACCCTCTGTGTCAACACTTAAAAGATGAGAAGTCTAGGGCCCCCTAGAAAGTGTATGAGCCAAGTGGGTGACTCTGCTGGGCCCTGGAGTTCCAGACCTCCCAGCAGTCAGTGACACCCCTCTTCTCTACAGCCATGAGTGAAGTTACCTCCCTCCACGAGGACGACTTGAGATCCCGGCCTTCCCGAGGTCCTGCCCTTACCCCAATCCGGGATGAGGAATGGGGTCGCCACTCCCCTCGAAGTCCCAGACGGTGGGAGCAAGAGCCCCCGGTAGAGCAGCCAGGGAGTGGCTGGGGGGCCGGGCGGCCCCGTGCCCGATCTGTGGATGCTCTGGATGACCTCACCCGGCCGAGCTCTGCTGAATCTGGGAGGAGGTCTCCCCCAAGTAGGGGGAGGAGAGGTCAAGCCTATAGACCGCCCAGAAGCCGAAGCCGAGATGACCTCTATGATCAAGATGACCCAAGGGAATTTCCACACTCCCGGGATTCCCACTACGATGATTTCAGATCTAGAGACCGCCCTCATGCTGACCCTAGGTCCCGCCACCACCGCTCCCGGGACCCTCGGGAGGATGGCTCCAGGTCTGGGGACCCCCAATATGATGGGCGGCTACTGGAAGAGGCCTTGAGGAAAAAGGGGCCAGCTGAGAGGAGGAGACCTTACAGGGAGGAAGAGGAGGAGGAGGCCTACTACCCTCCAGCGCCTCCCCCTTACTCTGAGACGGACTCCCAGGCCTCACGCGAGCGGAGGCTTAAGAAGGTGAGTGAACAATCCTTCCAGGCTTTAAGACCCTTCCTGGACCCTCTCCTCCAGTCGTCCCCAGCTCACACCCTTTTTCTTTCTCCCTTGCAGAACTTGGCCCTGAGTCGGGAAAGTTTAATCGTCTGATCTCACTTTTTCTATGTACCTTTTGTACTTTTTTTTTTTAATTTGAGGGACTAATTGATGATCTTGCCCTCCTAAGTCTAATAAAACTTATGATCACAAAGCCTATGTCTAGAGGGAGGTGCTTCTTTTGCTGCGCGAGGTGGGTAGCCCGGGCAGTTGCTGTGTCTGTGTGTGCGTGCCTGCGAGTCTGCAGAAGGCCGCGCGTCCAGCTTTCTCCCAGGACTCGCATCCTAGGCTAGGAGGAAAGCACCGGCTCTGCCTTCCTCCCCGGGCCAGGAGTACGTGCCCCACGCTGACTCCGCCCGGCCCTGCGTGCGCGCCCCGGCCCCGCCCAGTCGTGCGCATGCGCCCCGGACCTCCGCCGTCGCGCACCTCCGACCAGCCGCCGGGAGCGCGCGTGCGCGCTCCTCTCCCCTTCAACCCCGTTCACC
>NC_058418.1:16599863-16609517 GCF_002201575.2 Neomonachus schauinslandi | reverse complement strand
AGCAGACGGCGGTGGCCATCGCCAGCGTCCAGCAGGCGGCGTTTGGCGACCACAACATCCAGTACCAGTTCCGCACAGAGAATAATGGAGGACAGGTGAAGCTGCGGGCCGGGAGCCCGCGGGCAAGTGGAGGGTTGAGCCGAGGGTCGAGCGGGCGGGCTGGGAGGGGCTCAGACCTGGCCCCGGCCGGGACCCCAGAGCCGATCTCGCTGCTCTGCCGCCCCCTGCAGGTGACGTACCGCGTAGTCCAGGTGACTGATGGTCAGCTGGATGGCCAGGGCGACACGGCTGGCGCCGTCAGCGTTGTGTCTACGGCTGCCTTCGCGGGGGGGCAGCAGGCTGTGACCCAGGTGGGTGTGGACGGGGCAGCCCAGCGTCCTGGCCCCACTGCTGCCTCTGTGCCCCCAGGTCCCGCAGCGCCCTTCCCGCTGGTAGGTGCCCACCACCCCTGGGGGGATGGAGAGGGGACACTGACGCTGTTCTTGGGAATCTCCACGGGGTGGGGCAAGTGGGAAACCGATGCTGCCTTCAGACCATCAGGCGGTGTGGGTCAGATCCCTGTTCTGCGTGGTAAAACTTGGGTCAAGAGCTTTTCTTTTTTTCTGTAAAATGGGGATGATGGTAGCAGGAAAGTCTCTTAGAGGTGAAAGTGGATCAGCTCATCAGGTGATTGCTGGGCATCTGCTGAGTTCCCTGGCTAGGAGACAGGGCAGAGTGGCACACACAGAGGGGTTTCCCGTCCTCCAGAGGATGCGGTGAACATTCTACACGGCAAGAAGGGGATGGGTTGGCAAAGATGGCTAAGGGTGGCCTCTGTGTCCTCCTACTCCCCAGGCCGTAATCCAAAATCCCTTCAGCAATGGCGGCAGCCCGGCAGCTGAGGCTGTCAGTGGGGAGGCACGGTTTGCCTATTTCCCAGCATCCAGTGTGGGAGATACCACGGCTGTGTCCGTACAGACCACAGACCAGAGCTTGCAGGCCGGAGGTAAAGGGAGGAAGGGGCCAGGGCGGAAGGCAGGGGAGGCAGCAGGCCTAGCAGGGAGGGAAGCCCCCCCAACCGGTTCTGATTGTCCCCCTTCCCCCCCAGTTTTTGCACTAATCCCTGCTTTTGCTGCAGGCCAGTTCTATGTCATGATGACACCACAAGATGTGCTTCAGACAGGAACGCAGAGGACGATTGCACCCCGGACACACCCCTACTCCCCGTATGTGTGGGAGACCTGGTCCCAGGAGCAGGGGACCTGGGGAGGGGCTGGTGTGAGGGGGCCAAAGGAAGGGAAGTTTTTCTGGAATGGGAGCCAGACAGTTGAGCACACAGCAAGCAGTCAGCGTATTTTTTTGGTCTGTTTCTGCTTTTTGAGTATAAGCAAGGGCATTAGTTTTTTTTTGTTTTTTTTTTTTTTTGCATGGGAGTTTATTTTCAGAGATAATTTCCAAATCTGATTTCTTAATAGGTGTTTAGACAAATGGGATCTGAGAGAACACATGCCCATCTTTTTCTTCTTCTAGGAAAATTGACGGAACCAGAACACCACGGGATGAAAGAAGGAGGGCCCAGCACAATGAAGGTAAGGTCTGGCTGGAGTTTCTGGGCCCCATGGGCACCGCCAGGCCTGGTGCTTGGTGTCACGGCTCACTGGCTCACCATGAGTGCACGAGAGGTGTTTGGTGAACGCTGGAAAAGTAAAAACAGGTAGAAGTCCGTTGTCAGGAACAGAAAGGCAGGAGGTGTGACGTGGAAGGTGTTTTGTCATGCTGGCTAGTGATCTTGAGTTCATGGTCAACGTCTGAAATGGCAAATGTCACGTTCACATGTGGATATCCTGCTTCCTTTGAAGAATCGGTTTGATTTGGTTTCCCTAGGACCACTTTCCATGTGGCAGCTGTTGCACTCTTGTCCTTCATTTCCCCCGCCCACCTGACTTCTAGAAGCAGCTCTGGTCTGCTGGAGAACACATCTGAGATTGAAACTCCCCGAAGCTGTGCCCCTGGCTGGCCAAGGCCGAGCGTCGTGCCCTTCCGTTAAACAACAGATCCCACCCTAAGGTCGTCTTGGCCCTTAATGCTGTCCCTTAGTCCTCCACCGCATGCCCCCCTCCACCCCCCCCCACCCCCTGGTCATGGTAGCATGCAAGTCCAGGGGGGCGTTTACACCTAGGTCATCTTCTCTCAGCACGTGTTTCCTGAAGGCGGATTCTAGGCTGAGCAGCGTGCACCCTGGGCCTGGTCTGGAGCCTGGTCTGTGGTGTCAAGGAGGCGGAGTTTAGGCTGGTGTCTTCCCCAGAGAGCTGGCCTTTGGGAGAGCCTGTCAGGCGGAGGGGAGCTCAAGCTGGAGGGAAGGCAGAGTGGGCCGAGGTTGCTTCGGGCAGTGCTGATGGGGTCGAAGCAGAGGTTCCATGCGGCGTGCTTGGGGGTGGGGGACCAGCGAGGACTAAGGAAGGCGTTGAATGTCAGGGTGAGGCCCTGAGAGTCCTGAAGGTGTTCGGCTGGGTTTGGGCCTTTGCAGCTGTGACCCGAGCAGCTCACTGAGCTCAGCCTTTAGTACATCTGTACCCTACATCTGCCTGGCTTTTAGGCCCTTGGGTCCAGGGGCTGACAGAACAGATGAGGTCTTGGCTCTCGCAGCGTTCCTTCTGGTGGGAGAGACAGATTACACGAAGCTGCAGTGTGATGTAAGGAGGAGAGAAAGCTGCACGAGAAGCTAGGGAGTAATGGCGGTGGTGTGCTCCGTAGGCTTCTCTGAGTCTGGAGCAGAGGCCTGAACGGGCGGCCAAGTCCCCGAAGCAGAGTCCCAGGCAGGGGGCTGAGCAAGTGCAAACACCCAGGCCAGAGCCAGGACAGACCTTGGTGTGTCTGAAGAAGAGCAGAATTCAGAGGAGGAAAGAGGAAGTTGGTGGCGTTGTGGGAGGGCTGGCCAGGGCACGCGGGGCCTTGTAAGAACAGCATCGTTGCTCCGGGGTTTTTATTCTAATCGGAGGGGAAGCCAGGGGTCTGTACAGAGGAGATGGGACACCAGAGGCTGGGAACATCGCGGGTGACTGCAGATGTCGGCCTGAGACAGGACAGGGCATGAAGCAGGGGAGCGCTTGGGGGAGAAGATTGCAAAGCTGGAGAATCAGGGTTTCCTGATGGTGTCAGGTTGGTTTGAAGGGAAGGGGAAAGGCCGAGCTTGGTTTGGGGGTGTGGTGTGATTGAGGGGCCTCCAGTAGGCTACCCCAGGCAGTCCTGGCCCTGCTGCTTACTGGCTCTGTGACATCAGGCTGCTTCTCAGTCTCTGCACCCGTGTAGTCGTGTGTGAAATGGCGTTAGCTCGACTACCCCGGTGGCCCCAGCCCTGCAGTGCGCCATCTGGTAAGGCTGCAGCCAGTGACTCGGGGATACCATCGAGCCACCCTCCACCCTGCTCTGCACTCTCCGCCTCTCACCTGCCGAGTCTTGAATCTTGCTCATCCTGCAGAGAGCAGTCAGCAGTCTTTCTCATAACCTTGTCCTTACGCTCCAGCTGCGTCCTGCTCTCCATCTCCCAACCTGCACAGTCTTTGACCCACCCTCTGCCCATCCTCCTTGTACCCTTGCTAGTCTGACTCATTTCTCTACCAAAGGAGGTCCGTCTGAGGTCACCCATGACGACCTCATTGCCAAATTCACTGGCTTCCTCTCCTGTCTGTGCTCCAAGCATCTGACCCAGCCTGGTCCCCTTTCGGGAATGTTCCTTTCTGCTCTACGCGCTCTGGTTTTCTTGCACTCTGCTTTTCCTTCCCAGCCTGCTCCTCAGAGCAGAGCTTCCCAGTAGCTCCAGGAAGCTTGTTAACAGTCACGATCTCTGGGGCTGTCCTCTCAAGGTTCAGAATGAGTAGGTCAGCGGGAGGCCCAGGAGCCTGTATTTCAACAAGTTACCCAGGTGATTCTTCCCACTGGGCAAGGCTGGAAACTGCTTTGACTGTTGGTGTTCCTTAAAGTCTGGCCTGTCTTCCATTGGCCTCAGGAGAGTTGAAGGCTTCAGCTCAGGGATATTCAGTATTCCCCAAACCCTATGCCCAATTGTAGGTATTCATCATTGCTCCAGAAAAGAGTATGTGATTCGGACAAGGTGAGAACCGCTCCTCAGTGTCCTCCCAGGGCTCCCCCCTCGCCCCGGACCCTGGCTGCCTACAAAGCTGTTTCTATTCCTTTCTTCTCTCTTGAACTCCATAGCCGTAGTTTGAATTGTCCATTCAAAATCTTCATTTCTGGATGTCCTTGAGACACCTCATACTCACCTTGTCCAAAACAAGCTCCCCGCCACCCCCCCCAAAGGTTCCCATGCAACATTTCTTTTCCCACAGGGCAAAAGGCACCCCTCTTAGAATTACCCAAGCCAGAACCGAAAGCCAGGGCTACCCTCGACTCTGCTGCTTCTCCTTCCCTCATGTCTGCGAACCCTGAGATTCTGTGCTGAATTAGACCCCATATCAGCTTCTCTTTCTCCTTTTTCCCTCTTTTCCACCTTTTCTTGGGACTGCGGGAGCCCATCTCCAGGCCCCACAGGGGATTGGAGCCTGTGGGGCCAGCCCATTGCAGCCGGGTCAGAATTTGGGCCCACTGTTGCTGGGAACCTCTGAGGAGTCAGAAATCCAGAAATCTGATTTTTAAATGCCAGATGAGATTGCTTTTTCTATTTCATTAGTTTCTACTCTTAATGTTGCTAATTCATTCCATTTACTTATTTTGGGTTTAATTAGTTTGGGTTTTTTTCCTGGCCTTTCAAGATGATTTAAACCTTCCTTTTTTCCCAGCACAAGCCTTTCTAGATGTAAATTTCACTCCAGTGCTGCTTCAGCTGCGTCCCATTTGTATATATTGGTTTTCGTTATCATTCAGTTTAAAATACTTTCCAATTTCCCTAATGATACCTTCTTTGACGCATGGGTTATTTAGAAGTGCATTGCTTAATTTTCAAACATTTGTGTTTTTTGGATTTTTTTTGTTACTCATTTTTAATTTAGTTCTGTTCTGATCAGAAACTTACTGTTACTATATGATGTCAGTTCTCTGAGATTTGTTGAGACTTGTTTTACGGCCCTGAATATGGTCTGTCTTGTGAAAGGTTCCATGTGCGCTTAGAATGTGTGTCTCTGCTGTGGTGTGGAGAGTTCCCTCGGGGTCGGCTAGCTCAAGTTGGTTGACACTCTTGAGGTTTTCCATCCTGATTTTTTTGTCTATGTGTTCTATCAGTTACTGAGAGAGGAACGTTAACGTCTCCAAGCATGTCTGTGAGTTTGTCCATTTCTCCCTTCAGTCCTGGCAGATTTTGCTTCTGGATGGTTTTCAGTGTCATATGGGTGTAAGCGAAGCTCTACTGTGGAGTAGACGTGGCCTTGGTCTTGACCGGGCGTCCTCCCTTTCAAATGTGCCAGGATGGTCTTCCCGAGCCACAGGTCTGACCACCTCACCACCTGCTTGGTGAAAGGGCCTGGGCCCATCAACAAGGCATTTGAGACCTTCACAACCTAGCCTTTCCCTTCCCCACTTGCCTCCCCAGAGTATTTCCATGTCCCCATTTTAGCATTTTCCACACCTGTCTGCCTGATGCCCCTCCCCTCAGAAAGCAGCCCAAATGTTCCCTCCCCAAGTCTTTCTCTGAAGCCCCACCACACCCAGCACCATGTAGAAATCATTGGCTCACCCTGGCATTGCCCAGGCACTTGGTACAACCTTCGGTCATAGCACCTCTATGGTGTCCGTGTCCCCCATTCACACACATTGCACAGAGGTGCCGTGCACACCAGCAGGACAGAGGTTGAGTCCTCCGCAGACTCTGGGCTTGCAGGTGCCCCCCTGCACACAGTAGGGCAGGCACTAAGGTTTTTTGGTTTGGGGTTTTTTTTAATTTTATTTATTTGAGAGCAAGAGCGTGAGTGAGCAGGGGAAGGGCAGAGGGAGAGAATCTCAGGCAGACTCCCTGCTGTGTACAGAGCTCGACCTGGGGCTCAATCCCATGACCCTGAGATTGTGACCCGAGCTGAAACCAAGAGTCGGATGCTCAACCGGCTGAGCCACCCAGGTGCCCCGGGCAGGCAATAATTTTTAAGTAAACGCAAACTGGAAAAGATGTGCCCGGCGCCCCCATCCTTGCCGTCTGGTGGTTGGAAGGGAGGAGTCTGCAGGAGATCTGGCTGCAGCCCGGTGCCGGGGGCTTGAGAATGCCAGACTGCATGAGGGGAGAGCAGGAAGCGGAGAAGCCGTCTGCTGTTGAGTTTCTCTGCTGAAACCTTGGGAATAGAGCGCACTGCTGGAGGGCAGGGTGGCCGATGCTGCCAGGCCTGGGCTAGACTCTTGGTTCCACTGCAGTTTTTAGCCACAGAGTTTCCAAGTGGTAGGACGTGGCCATCCTCAGTGGGGAGGTGCAGCCCTCCCCGGCAGTAATGAGACCTGGGTGCTGTGCCCTCACCCCAGGGCGACCGGTGGGTAAAGTGCAGTCCTGGAGAGCAAGGGAGGAGGAGAGTCCCTGGAGGAGGGTGTCATAACCCGGGCCAGAGCAGGGGGCACCTGGACGTGGGGAAGGACGGTTGGCAGTGAGCAGACGGAGCCAAGTGCCAGGAGCCAGCAGTGGGTTTGACGATTGGTGGCCAGGCGTGTTGTTGGTGAGAGCAACACGGTCAGCGGGAGGCACCAGCCTCGGAGGCCATGAGGAGTGAGGGGTGAGGGGTGTGATTCTGGCCCACCCTCCGTTTTCACTCTCACCCAGACCCCTTCTGACAACCCCCATCAGCACTGCGCAGCCCAGAGGAAATACTCCTTTGCCCCACTTTCCAAATCCCACCTATAGGCTTCGTCTCCTCCACAAACGCTGCCTACATCTGCCCATGAGCTGTCCTGGCAGGAGGGATGAGGGTGTGTGTCGGTTGGGGAAGGTGACTGAGCTTTCTTGTGTCTGTCCACACCGATCCCTAGTACTGTGCTTGGAAGGTAAGGAAGATTCTGGCATAGCTTTGCTTCCATAGGCCCTGAACCCTGGTCTTAGGCTTTAATGCAGGCAGACCCCAAGTGGCTGTCATTAGGCCATGACATGAGCCGATGAGAAGCCACAGGGATGGGGTAGCCGCCGCTCAGGTCAGCGGACAGAGTTTGGGTGAGATTGCTGAGTGTTACGGGAATAAATCACGAATCTGGATTTTTTAAGCAAAGTCTTCCATTGGTCTGCCAGCCCTGGCCTTCAAGGTAGGGTTCACGTTGCCCTTGGGTGACTGCCCCCGTGGTTGGTGGGGCCAGGCCCCTGAGAGCCACAAGCATCAGCCGTGGCAGCTTGGGACTCGCTGCCCGGGCTCTGGAGAAGGATTTTAACTAGGGGGGAGACATGGTCAGACTGTGATTTTAAAGTTGAACTAAAAAATTTGTGGAGCCCAAAGCCCCAGGGGAGGCCTGAGGACTGTGGAAAATCAAAGGCAGCAGCTGTGGAGAACCAGACAGGGGCGCCGGGGTCCTGTGGAAAGGGGCTCTGGCCCATTCTTGCCTCCCAAGAACACAAGCCACAACTCCCCATTTTTCAGAAGATGCCAATTATTACGTGAATTACTTTTTTAAAAAATACGCCAGGCAGGTAAACAAAATGAACCCACCGTCCCCACTGTTGATTCTGCCCGAAAGGTGTGTGCGTGCGGCCCGTGAGAAGCGGCGTGAAGCGGGGCGTGGCAGCCAGGTGCCCACATGTGGGTGCTGCCCCTGTGGGCGGCCCCGGTCCGCGGCGGGTGGGAGCGCCGCGCGGGAAGCTCTGGGAAGCTCTGTGCTCACGGCGGGCCACACGGCTCTTAACTCTTGCAGTGGAGAGGAGGCGGAGGGACAAGATCAACAACTGGATCGTCCAACTTTCAAAAATCATTCCAGATTGTAATGCAGACAACAGCAAGACGGGAGCGGTAAGTGCCATGCCCCCCGCCGCCCCCGGCCACCCCTTCGAGAAAGTCTGCCTGGCCTGGTCCCTGGGCGCCGTCCTGGGCGAGCCAGTAGGCGGCGCTCACCAGCGCTCTTGCCCACCCCCCAGAGTAAAGGAGGGATCCTGTCAAAGGCCTGCGACTACATCCGGGAGCTGCGCCAGACCAACCAGCGCATGCAGGAGACCTTCAAGGAGGCCGAGCGGCTGCAGATGGACAACGAGCTGCTGAGGCAGCAGGTGAGGGGCGGGGCGGGGCGGGGCCGGGGGGAGCCGGCGCAGGTGTGGGCAGCCAGCCCCTGGCTCCTCGCCCCCTGCCCGGTCCCCCTGTCGTGTCCTGTGTGCCAGATCGAGGAGCTGAAGAACGAGAACGCCGTGCTTCGCGCCCAGCTGCAGCAGCACAACTTGGAGATGGTGGGCGAGAGCGCGCGGCAGTGACGCCCACCCCACCGCGGCCTCAGCTGCCCCTTCCCCAGCCCTTAGCACAGAGAGGGACAGACGCCCCTCCCCCAGCTGCGTTTTTTTATAGTAGATTTTTAACAAAACGGGGAGAAATAATACATTTCTGTGGATAAGCGCCTGCCGCTCTCCTCAACTTGGGAAGCGATATCCTCCCCCCCTTCTGTCTTGTCTCCCTTCTCCTGGCCCCCACTAAGCCCCAGCACTTCTAGTGGTCTCGCCTGGAGGCAAGAGGGAGGAGGACAGAGGCCCTGCCGTATCCCGCTGCCTCCTTGGTCTCTAGAGGTACTGAGACAGGGTGCTTTCGGGAAGGAGGGGAGCCTTTAGGGGGGCCATCCCTGGGGCCTGGACCTAAGCAGGGAGGCCATGTCCCACCCCACCTCTTGTTTCTGAATCCCTGCTCCCCTTTGAGTGTGTGTGTGTGTTTTAATTTTCTTTATGGAAAAGTGGACGAAAAAAATAGAGAGAGAGGTATTTAACTGCAATAAACTGGCCCCATGTGGCCCCGCCTTGTCTGTCTGTGTCTCTGTCCATCTCAGGGATGGGGAGGGGGCCCGGGGACCGTGGGGAGCTCCACGACGGCAGTGCCTTGGCTGCGGTGTGTGTGGCGGCGTGCCAGTCCCTGCCATCCTTCCTGTACCTCCCGGACCCCAGTCTGTTGCTCGGTCGGATGGGTGGAGAGATTAAGGACTGAATATCCCCTTTGAGGCTCCAGGTGTGCATGTGTGGAGTGAGGGCGTGGGGAGCTGGGGTCAAGGTCGTGTCCCATGTTTTCGGAGGAGAGGCTGGGGTCTTTCATCTGTTACTAAAAACAGCACTGGCTCCTGACCCTGCCCTTAAGGGTTGAAGCCCTCCCCTCTGCACCAGCCAATGGTGGAGCCTGGCCTTGAGCCCCCCCACCCCCAGGAAGGGCAGATGGCCAGGAAGCCGGGCTTGGCCCGTCAGCCTGTCGCCTCACCCCGTGGCCCTGGCGCCTGCACTGTGACCCCTGCCCCGGCTGGTGACGAAACCTGGCCTGAGCTGCGATGCAGTGCTGCCTGGCGGTGCTGGGAGCCGCCGCCGTGTCTCCCCGGGTCTGAGCGTGCGGCCCATGGCCCCATGCAACTCCCAGGACCAGGGCCTGCCTGCCAGCTCACCTGGCCGAGCTCCCCACCCGGACCCATCCCAAATGCTCCCAGCTGGGCTGCCCTCTGACGGCCCCGTCTCCCTTTCCCCCTCAGCGTCAGGCCGTCTTAGAGTGAAGGTGTGTGCAGCAGGGAGCGGCCTGCACTTCCCGGACCCCACAG
>NC_058418.1:16432206-16599853 GCF_002201575.2 Neomonachus schauinslandi | reverse complement strand
AGGAGGGGAGAACAAGTGAGGCTGCCTCCCCCCATCCCCTCCAGGAATGAGCTAGTAGAACCCAGGCGTCAGGCTGCCCAGTTCCAACAGTGGTGACAAGGGCCCCTTTGTGCCCCCCTCCCTCGGGGGCAGGGCGGAGCTGGGCCCTGGAGGCAGGCGGCCCCTGGCACCCAGGGGGAGGGGACGGGCTGGCAAGTGGGGGCCTGGACCCTGGGAGGCCAGGGGACTGTAAGCGGGGCCGGTGGAGCAGAGGGTGCAGAAGCAAGAGCATCCAAGTGAGTACTGCAGCCAAAAGGGGCCAGCCATGAGGCGGAGAGTCGAGGACTGGGGCTGAGAGGGTGCAGCAAAGGACGCCCAGAAGCACGTGCAAGACAAGGTGCTCTGGGCCATGGATGGTCACTGGGAACTGCCCCTATTTTAGGATGGGGCGGGGTGCTGCTCAGGACGGCTTGGGGAACGGGCTGGGACCATGGCAGGGACAGTGACTGGGCTTAGGGAAGGAACCACAGAGAGGAAGAACGCAGGGCTCTTCTCAGCATCCCTGTGGTGGAAAGTCTGCAGTAACAGCTGCCCTGGGGCTCCTAAGTTTGGGCCAGATGGCAGGGTTGGGGGTGAGGGGGGCTGGATGAAGAGCAGAGGGATGGGCAGGTGATCATCCACCTGCATCCTGCCATCTGTGAGGGGGTGGGGGCAGTGAGCTGTGTGTGAGACAGTGTCAGCACCCGGGTGCATGACAGGTGTGTGTGTGTTCGCTTGCATGTGCACGCACACACCTCCCCTGGGTGAGTCTTAATCTACATCAGTGCTCCTCAACCTTGTTTTCTTTTTTTAAAAAAAAGATTTTATTTATTTATTTGACAGAGAGATAGAGCACAAGTAGGCAGAGAGGCAGGCAGAGGGAGAGGGAGAAGCAGACTCTCCACTGAGCAGGGAGCCCGACGTGGGGCTCGATCCCAGAACCCTGGGATCATGACCTGAGCCGAAGGCAGACGCTTAACCGACTGAGCCACCCAGGCGCCCCAACCTTGTTTTCATTATACCCCGCTAAGGAATAATTTTAGAGCTATTTTTCCTAATCCCATTCCCACCATGAAATTTTACGACCATAGACGTACAGTACATACGTTTATGTACTGTGGCCCTTTAGAGAGTCACAGCTCACCGTAACAGCTAAGACTTTCCTGGCCCCCACCCTAAGGACCCATCTCAGCCCCCATTACGAACGGGTGGTCTACCTGCTTGTGTCACAAGTCTGCCAGGGCCCTGTAACCGGCCCTCGCCTGTGTCCCGTATCTTCTTGTTGCAGTGTGTCCATCAGCCTGTGTCTGGGTGGGTCCGTTCTTGGCTGCCTCCCAGTGTGTGTATGCAGGTCCATGTGTCTTTGTGCGCATGGCCTGCAGGCGGGTCCATGTGTGTGCCTGCATGCCCGTGTCAGCCCTGGGGTGTGGTGGGCGGGAGGCAGGGCAGTGCAGGGACGCTTCTGTGACCGTGTGTGTGTGTGTGTGTGTGTGTGTGTGTGTGTGTGGAGGGTATCTGCAGGTGCAGGGGGCTCGCTGCCCTGCCCAGGTGTGTGCCTGCATCACTATTGTGTGAGCCTGTTCCTTCTGGTTGGGTCTAGATCTGTCACATTTCAGACCGGCATTTGCATGTGTCTGACTGCATTCGCCCATGTCCGTGGGAAGAGGGCGGCCAAGGCCAGGGAAGGCAGCCACTTGAAACCCTGGCTTTGACCCTGACGCGACCCACAGAGCAGCCGGGTGCCAGGGACTCACGAGCTCCCAACCCTGGGCTCCTTCCTGGCCCCGCTCCAGGCCCAGCCAGGAGTGCCCGATTCTTCTTTCATCCCACCTACCCCGAGAAGCCCCCCAGGCTGAGGCACCCTCACCCTGAGGGAACAGGGCTCTTTTGTCCCGGGCCCTGGCCTCTGTTGAGGGTGGGGACACCAGGGGCTGTCTGTGGGGTGGGAGAGGGCGGCAGGAATTCCCGCGGCATGTTGGGAATGCTGATGCTGTGAAACCCAGTCATTGATGGGCTGGGTCCCTGCCTGCCACCCCCAGGCCTCAGCCGTGGGACATCTGCTCCCTCACCCCACTCACCACACAGCCCGCCTCCCCGCCACCCCGATGCTCCGCTGCTCCCCTTTCCTCCCCAAAGTTCTTCGCCATCACGGCTCGGGGCGGGCAGGCTGTGACTGCAGCTTCCAGGCTGTGTGGGAAGGTCCCAAGCATCCCCGGGCAGCGGAGACCACGTGGGCAGCCCTACAGCGGGCCACCACTCAGAGCGGACACGGAGAGAGGGCGGCCGGCGCTGCACCTGTCTGGCTCTCATTCCAGGTTGGCTGGCTGACAGCTTCAAGTGAGAAGCGAAGGCATTCCCAACTCAGGGAGACTGAGGTGAGGGGCAGGGTTCCAACTTCTCTTTCCCCCTGGCTTCCCCTGCTTCTTGTGGCCGGTCCAGCCCTGGCTCTGTCCTTACTTTCTGGAAACGCCCAGGGGCACGATGGTGATGAAGATAATTATCAGCATGTCACTACAACGTAGAGACAGGGCGGTCTGGTAGTTAAGTCTGCAGACGAGGAGCTAGGCAGACTGGCCACCAGCTGTGTGCCCTTGGGCAAATTACTTAATCTCTCTGGACCGCAGCTATAACATGCGGGTTCTAACTGCCCCTACCTCAAAGAGACCAAATGAATTAATACAGCAGAGTCAAGCACTGGGGCCTGATGCATGGTCAATGCATTAGAAATGTTTGTAATTCCAAATAATGATACTGGCAGCAGCCAACCTCTGAACAGGCCCCCTCCTGAAGAGGCACCCTTCACCTCTTCCCCCGGCCTTTAGTGCTCTCCTCTCCCCTCTCCAGCTGTCGCTCACTTGCTGGACAAAATGATATTCCTCACGACACTGCCGCTGTTTTGGATTATGATTTCAGGTAAGGGCTAGGGGTGCGGGGGATCCTGGGGCCTTGGCCCCTGAGTGGGCTGGGGCTGTTTCTGTGGGTCCCTGCAGCCCCCAGGGGCATGGTGGAAGGTGATGGGAGTGTGTGTGTGTGGGGGGGGCGGGCGTGGTGATCAGGGAAGGACATGTCCCTCCCCCTCAGTGGTCCTGCTTGCCCACAGCCTCTCGAGGGGGTCACTGGGGTGCCTGGATGCCCTCCTCCATCTCTGCCTTCGAGGGCACGTGCGTCTCCATCCCCTGCCGCTTCGACTTCCCCGATGAGCTGCGGCCAGCCGTGGTGCATGGCGTCTGGTACTTCAACAGCCCCTACCCGAAAAACTATCCCCCGGTGGTCTTCAAGTCTCGAACCCAAGTCGTGCATGAGAGCTTTCAGGGCCGCAGCCGCCTCCTGGGGGACCTGGGCCTGCGTAACTGCACCCTCCTGCTCAGCAGCCTCAGCCCCGAGCTGGGCGGCAAGTACTACTTCCGCGGGGACCTAGGGGGCTACAACCAGTACACCTTCTCAGAGCACAGTGTCCTGGATATCATCAGTGAGTCCCCAGAGGGTGTGCGCATGCAGTGGGCGGGAGGTTTTGGGGGGGGGCGCCAAGTCCTCCCCAGAGCCTTTCCAGGGAGTTCTGGGATGGCCGGGCCAGGGATTTCTCAGTCTGGCTGGGGGGTGCAAACTCCCATGCCCTCACGGACCAGGTAGATGACAGAAATAGGCAAACCAGGGCCCCAAACAAGAGGAAAAATGAGGGCTCTTCCTCTTCTAGAAATAACTGGAAGGAAAGCAGTGGGGCCCAGGGGTTAGGGGTAAGGCCTCAGGATCCCTGAGTTAGCTGGGTGCCTGTGGGCATGTTACTTAATGTCTCTGGGCCTTGTTTTCCTCTTCTGTAAGATGGGAATAAGAATAGCACTTACAGTTCAATGAGTGAATCCTTGTGGAGTGTGCAGAGCAATGCCTGGTTCTGGGTAACCAGTGCTGGGGGAGAATGTGGAGATACTGCTCTCAGACAGTTTGAATTTTTAAGAGAAACCAGAACTGTGTGTTTTTCTGTGTAATCTCCTAATTCCTAAACATTGGCTGCTGATTCAGATTTTTAAAAACAAATCCTAAGTTTAGGCCGAATAACATGCAGTTCTGGGCCAGATTTGGCAGAGTGGGGCATGCCGCCTAATTCCTGAGAGGCCCTATAGCACGGAGTCCCTAGATTCGGGTTCCCCATCAGCACAGAGTCCAAATGAGCCAGGTTACAGCTCCGATGCAGAAAGAGACCCCAATGGTACAGCTAGACATGTATCTCCAGGACATAACACACACACACACACACACACACACACAAGTGGAAAATAAACCAAAGCAGACAGGGGAAAGAAGTTTCTTCAGGGTTACAGTGCAGTATCCAGAGCACAGATGATGAAACCAGAGTGACAGAGTTTGAAGCTCAGTTTTACTCCACACTAGCTGTGGCCTCAGTTTCATCATCTAAAACATGAGCAAAATAACATTACCCACCTTCTGGCATGGCTGGAAGGACTGGCAAGGGAAACACTGTAAAGTACTCAGCCCATTATATTGTTATTTTCATTATTACCCATCTGAGGTCGGATGGTGGAGGGCCTCTGGGTGAAGGATAACCAGGAGGAGAGAAGATTGTAGGAAATTCTGTACGCAAGGATGGGGAGGGGACCAGGAGCCAAGAATGCTTCCTCAACCCTCCTGTTCCCGCCTCTCATCTAGACACCCCCAACATCGTGGTCCCCCCGGAGGTGGTGGTAGGGTCGGAAGTGGAAGTGAGCTGCATGGTGCCTGACAACTGCCCAGAGCTGCGCCCGGAGCTCAGCTGGCTGGGCCACGAAGGGCTGGGGGAGCCCGCGGTCCTGGGTCGGCTGCGCGAGGACGAGGGCACCTGGGTGCAGGTGTCACTGCTACACTTCGTGCCCACTAGGGAGGCCAACGGCCACCGGCTGGGCTGCCAGGCCTCCTTCCCCAACACCACCCTGCAGTTCGAGGGCTATGCCAGCCTGGACGTCAAGTGTGAGCCTGGGGGCGGGGCGAGGCGGGGGGCGGGGTCAGGGCCGGGGGCGGGGTCTGCGGTCCCAGCCCGCTGACCCCCACCCCGTCCTTGTGTCGCGGGCCTCAGACCCCCCTGTGATCGTGGAGATGAATGCCTCGGTGGAAGCCATCGAGGGCTCGCACGTCAGCCTGCTCTGCGGGGCGGACAGCAACCCCCTGCCGCTGCTGACCTGGATGCGGGACGGCACGGTGCTCCGGGAGGCCGTGGCCGAGAGCCTGTTCTTGGATCTGGAAGAGGTGACCCCCGCGGAGGACGGCGTCTACGCCTGCCTGGCAGAGAACGCCTACGGCCAGGACAACCGCACCGTGGGGCTCAGCGTCATGTGTGAGTGGCGCCCGCGCCCCGCACCGGCCCCAGGCGGACAGAGGAGGGGAGACAGGCGGCGGAGCCAGGGGGCTGGTGGAGCTGGGCGGGGGGCGGGGGCGGGCCCCCCAGGCCACAAACAAGGTGGAGGCCAAGGTGGAGCGGAGGGCTGCGGGTCAAGGCGTTCCTTCCTGCGTCCCACAAGTATCTGATGAACACCTACTGCTCACCACTCTCATCCCCCAGACGAGGTGCGAAGACAGATGGGTCCCTGCCCCCCAGGGGAGCCAGTGAAACTCCGTTTCCTTCAGACCAGCCTTGGCTGGTCTAGGAGTAGATCTGGGCCCTGGAAATCCGCATTTCCCAATGAGCCCCAGTGCAGCTGTAGGGAGAGGGACGAAGGGACCCCAGACCTCACCCAGACCCTTGCACACTGTGTACATTCTGGAGTCCCCCGGGGAGGGCGGGGAACGCCAGGGCTGGTCAGATAAGGTTCTTTGTTAGGAACCAAGGAGAGGTCATTCATTCATTCACAAATATTTATTGAGGCAAAATGCCCAGGGCTGTGGATAATAATAATGAGAGCTGCAGCCAACATTTACTCAGCAGTTTCTGAGAGCTTTCCACAAATACGCTTACCCCGGACATCCCCACGGCTGGCCCTGACCCACCTCTTCTCTTCTCAGGGAAGCCTTCCCTCACCATCCTAGTTAAAACTCCAAATACCCTGATTTCCCGTACCACGTTTCCTTTTCTACAAAGCCCTTATCCCCATCTTGCCAACTACATTTATTTACTAACACAGTGTCCACTCAGGTGGTTGGGAATCTTCATCTTACTTTGTTCAGGCTAAAACAGCGCCTGTCCCATAGGTTCTCAGTGGCTCCTGTGTGGTTGGGACTATTATTAAGCTCATTTTCCAGATAAGAGAAACGAGGCCCCGAGGGGTTAGGACATGGGTCCACACCCAGCTGGTAAGGGGTAGAGCTGGGATTCGAGCACAAGCGCTCTGACCGCAGAGCCCCTGTTCTTGTAAACAGGATAGCCAGACAGGGGTTACCTGAACCATCCTGAGCCAGTGTGCTGAGATTGGGGTATATGGGGTCACATTGGGGGTGGGAGTTGGCTGGCAGAAGAGGCACCCTTGGCTTCTGACCATTGACGCCCCCTGTCCTGCCCCCCCCCAGATGCACCCCGGAAGCCGATGGTGAACGGGACGATGGTGGCCGTGGAGGGGGAGACGGTCTCCATCTTGTGCTCCACACAGAGCAACCCGGATCCTATTCTCACCATCTTCAAGGAGAAGCAGATTCTGGCCACGGTCATCTACGAGAGCGAGCTGCAGCTTGAGCTGCCTGCCGTCACTCCGGAGGATGACGGAGAGTACTGGTGTGTGGCTGAGAACCAGTATGGCCAGAGGGCCACCACCTTCAACCTATCCGTGGAATGTGAGTATCCCCCCCACTCCCCCCCCACCCCACCCCCGCTCCTCTCCCATTGTCCTGCTGAGAGCCAGCTGGACTTGATCTCCTTCCACATTCCCTGTCTCAGTGGATGGTTCAGTGGGGGCACCTGGGTTACTGGGAAGCATCCATGCATCCCAACCAAGGGTCAGCTTTGCACCAGTAGATGAGAATGAGCAAGGGAGGGAAGCTGAATCCACAGCAAGAAATTGGAAGTCCCACCTGAGAGTACTGTGTTCCCACATCCTGGGGTGTGCTTTTGACCAAGGAGATTTCTGGATCCTGTGGCCTCTGACCCCTTTGCATTCACCAATAACCACGACATCTAACCCTTGAGTTGCATTGCTATGTACCAGGCATTGCTGGAAGCTTTGTACGGGGATCCACTCAATTGATCCACATGACATTCCCAGGAGAGAGGTTCTATTACTGTCTCCAGTTTCCTGAGAAGCAAACTGAGGCCCAGAGAGGTTATGCCATTTACCCAAGGTCACACAGCTAGAGAACGGTTCAAATCCAGACAGTCTGGCTCCACTGTTCTGTACTGCCATGGTTGACCTCATCCTATGTTATTACATCAGAATACATTGATCAAGCAGTTGTTATGTGCCAAGGGCAGGGTGACTCTGGGGGATGTGGGGGAGAAGACCAAGAGGACACCAAGCTTATTAACAGATGCAGTATAGCCAGATCAACGGGATGGATGCACATAGAAAGGCTGGAGGTCTTGGAAATGAAGCTCAACCTTCCACTGGCAATCAGCACCTGTCCCGACCTCCCCACTGGATGACACTGCCAACACCCCCACCCCCATCTCGACCCCAGCCTGTGCGCGGGGCTGTAGCTCCCAGCTTGCGGTTTCCATTCCCTCTCCTGCAGCAACTCCCTCTGGAATGTCACCTCCATGTTGCCATCTCCTCTGCCTCCTCTTCAGCTCCTGCCCGGCCTCTGGTACTAGTCTCCATACTTTACCACTCCCCGCCTCCATTAATCCACCTACAGTGGTCCCCAGACGGTATTGAGCACCATGCCTACTCAGTACTTTGGATGTGGTAATAATCACTACGTGGTAGATACAGACTATTTCTGGAGTGCCACCTTGCAAGGCAAAGGGGTGGCCACGCACTGCTGTGCTAACCTTTCGCCTTGGGGCACATTCCCTCCCAGCCTCTGCTTGCTCGCAGTACCCACGGTGATCATGAGTTGTGGGGTGTTCTGCTTTCTCCATCCTTGCCCTCCTGGGCCCAGCTTCCTCCTTCTGCTACACCCCTTTTCCCTGTCACACCCCCAGCCAGTGGCCTTTTAAGTCGGAGGGTTAGAGAGTCCCCTGAGAATTGGATGGAGGCCCCCGAGCACGAACACCGCAGCGTCTCACGTCCATGGGCAGTCACAGGCTCTCCTGTGCAGCAAACGGTCGTTCATGGTCTGCTCTGGGCAGGACCCCGAGCTCTGCAGGTGTTCTTCTGTGGAGCCCGTGTGGTCATCCTGTGAGGCAGATATGCATTATCATCATCCTGGCCTCAGGCTGCTGGGCACGGCATCCCTCAGGCTCCTCTCTGTCCCTGAAGTCTGTGTCCCCTTGCCGACAATGGCAGGTGCCCCTAGTGTGGGGCTTCCTTCTTACTCGCTGAACCATCGCTGAACCAGGACCCAGCTTGGTGAGGGACATGCAGCAAGGTACTCACCTCTACTGAGTGCTCGTTCGCAGGGGACTAGTCTGAGCCCTTGGCGCATCCTGACCTATTTTGGTCTCGCCACAACATAATTGTGAGGGACTGTTCTTCACCCCAGTTTAAGAGAAGGAAACTGAAGTGTGAGCTGGTGTCCAGCACCAGACAGAGCTGAACTGCCCCAGGTCAGAATCCCCACTCTGTCTTCCATCTTGTTGCATGATCCCAGACAAGTGACTTCACTTTTGCTGAGCCTCTCCACCGACAAATGGGTATATGATAACCGTAGCTTACCCCAGAGAAGGTTGTGAAGAGTCTGGACGTTATGCTGAGCGCCCAACAGCACCTGAGCCATCCTCTGTGCTCCGTAAATAATTTCCCACTAATCTCTCCCTTGGACTCCAGGCTCGGTGCCCATCCTAAGTGCCTGCGGTCAAGGCTTTGCTCATGTGCTCCCCCTGCTGGAATGGTTTCATTTTTCTCATCCTGAATCCTTGGGAGGAATGTTAAGCCTTTATATCACACTTGTGAGCCTGGCTTCAGAGTTCCCATAGGCCCTTGCGAAAAAGGACCAATACTCCTGTTTGCACAGATGAAAACTCCACCTTGGAGGCCTAGGGAAGCCTAATGGCCTGATCGGGGCCAGTAAATGGCAGAGCTGGGCTTCAAGCCAAAGCTGTCCCACCCCAAACTCCCCATTTTTTGTGGGACTGGGGGTCTGTAAAGGGTCAGTTCCCCAGGTCTCCCAGGCCACCTGCGAAGCTGCGGAGATACTAAGCACATGCAGGCAGGGTGGCGGCAAGGGATAGAGGGCGGACACTCTCACCAGAGCAGTAGGGGTGCAGTCTTGAATGAAAGGGTTTCTAAAAAAATGTTAATAGCTGTTGGTTCAGGCTTGTCATTATTCACTTACTCTGTGGGGTGTTAATTCACTAACACTACAACAAGCATAGTGCATGTTTGCCTGAACAGATTTCGGGCTATATATTTTTAATTTACTAAATTTAGACGCAAGTACCAATTGAGGTTCCAGTTGAAACCATCTCGAGGTCGAATCCGGCCACGTGACTCCCTGGCCCGTCACTGTTACCTGCATATTCTTTTTTTTTTTGCCGGAAATTGAAAGTAAGTGGGGGGTAGATGGCCCGAGGGTCCTTTGGCCGTGTGTAAGTAGGGTTCTGGTCAGAAGTGAGAACCAGGGCTCAGTCTAGAGAGAGCAGACTCTGGTGCTGGATTCCTCAGGAGGGAAAGAGAATATACTTTTAAAAACAACATTCGATGTTCTATTATATCATATTTTAGAAAATGAAAGAAAGAAACAAACAAAAAAACCCCCACAAAAACCAGGCCAGTACCATTTTTGTAATATAAATGGCAGCAAAGGAAAGCTCAACACAATGATCTTGGATGGAGGGCGGGGGTTGGTGCCAGTGGCAGTGGAGGATCCCATGAAGGGGGGACAGTCAGGGTGCAAGGGGGCTCGAAGGAGTCAGCAGGGGCATCTGCAGGTGACCAGGGAGGGGAGCCGGCAGGACTCAATAGCCCATACCAGTCTTCACAGAGATCTGCTATGTGAAAGGCGCGTTCCAAGCGTGGGGACAGAGTGGAGGCAGAGCGAGAGCCTGCCTTGACGGAGGCAAGAGCCCAGCTGTATGGGTATCTCACATGGGTAGGGTAAGTGCTGGGGAGCAAAACCCAAGTGAGACAGGGAGCAAATGGTTGGTGAAGCGAGGTGCAATTTCTGTGAGTGGTCAGAGAAAGAGATGTCATCTGAGTAGAGCCAAAGATGTGCAAAGGGGGAAATGCAGCTCGTCTCTGAGACAGCTACCACCTGCTCCACCAAGGAGTCCCCTGAGGCTCAGCCTCCAGTTGGCGCCAGTCCCCTGAGTCCTGGTCCTTCTTGCCCCTGCAGTTGCCCCCTTGATCCTCCTGGAGTCCCACTGCGCAGCAGCCCGGGACACAGTGCAGTGTCTGTGTGTGGTGAAATCCAACCCGGAGCCGTCCGTGGCCTTCGAGCTGCCCTCACGCAACGTGACCGTGAACGAGACGGAGCGGGAGTTCGTGTACTCGGAGCGCAGCGGCCTCCTGCTCACCAGCATCCTCACGCTGCGGGGCCAGGCCCAGGCCCCTCCCCGCGTCATCTGCACGGCCCACAACCTCTACGGCACCAAGAGCCTGGAGCTGCCCTTCCAGGGAGCCCGTGAGTGCTGTGATCGGGGGCTGGGAGCCACAGGGGTGGAGGGGGCTTCTCTTGAATCCAGGCTTCCCTCCCTGAGGCTGAGCATCAGCCATCAAGCACGGGTCAGGCGACGCAGGTGGATCAAGCAGTAAAGATGCCCTTTCCAGTTGGTAAGGAGAGGCTGCCCTGGGTTGCCTGCGCTTTAATGTTTGCCTGGACCCTCTGGCCACTAAGCCCTCCAGGCCAGTCAGGCAGTGCAAGGCCATGCCAGCTATGGAAATGTTTTCACCATTACCTCTGCCCCAGCCCATCTCCCAAGACCCCGGGGTGTCCTCACTACCACCAGCATTCCTGAGGGTGCCTGGGTCTTCTGTCCTCAGACCACCTGATGTGGGCCAAGATCGGCCCCGTGGGAGCCGTGGTAGCCTTTGCCATCCTAATTGCCATCGTCTGCTACATTACCCAGACACGCAGAAAGTGAGTGGCCTGTCAGGGCTCATCTGGGGAGGCAGGGAGTCTCCCGGGGCTGGGGAGGCAGGGAGGTCAGTTAGAGGCAGCAGGTGGGCGAGGGAGGGCAGCCCTGCATGTGTGTGGGAGGGCGATTCTGCTCTGTGGATGTTTGGCTGCATGGAGGAGGCTCCTGCTAACACGTAAGGGTGGGCCAGTGCCCAGGCGCAGCACTTTCCCCTGTTGGCTACCTTGTCTCCACATTCTGTGGCCATAGCCTCCTGGCCTCTAGGAACCCTCCTGCACACGCTGCGGTGCAATGTGGGAAAGCCAGCTACCCCTGGCTCGTAGCCACAGGGTCGGTCACAGTCAGTTCCAGGGCCCGGGTGATTACACACATCGTCCCCGGCAACAAACACACTCCCCAGCCCCAAACCACACCCACCTACCATACCTTTGCTGTTTTTCCTCCTTGTGGCACACACACATCAGCTGCCCTGAAAACCAATTCATCTTTCTGCTCCACATCCTGGTAGCAAGAGGGGCTGACAGAGCCAGAGCACATGGAAAGAACCCCAGGAAGCCAGGCTGGGTTCCCCAAAAGTGGCAGAGACCAGGGACTAGATGGAGGGATGGGCAGTGGGGGACAGGAAGAGGCTGGTCATTCTGAAGAGGCCATCTACCCTGTCTTAGAGAGATGGGTGGGAACAGCCCTGGGGTCCCTTGAGCCAAACTCTTAAGGTAGATGGGGTGCAGAAAGGGAGCGGAGAGGGAGGCCTGGGACTCCTGCTGGGGCTGACACGTCCTGCTCTGCAGAAAGAATGTGACAGAGAGCCCCAGCTTCTCGGCGGGGGACAACCCCCCGGTCCTGTTCAGCAGCGACTTCCGCATCTCTGGGGCACCAGAGAAGTATGAGGTGAGGGCCAGAGGCCTGTGGTTCCAGACTAGCTGGAGAAACTGGGTGCCAAGGACATGGAGGGCCTGGGAGGGCCTGGGAGGCCAAGGGGCAGACGGGAGGCTGGTCCCTTCAGAAGGGAAAGGGAGGAGGTGCGGAGGGTGGCTGCACCTGGGCTGGGAGCGGTGCTCAGGCTGATCCTGCAAAGGGGGCTGAGGGACTCAGTGGAGGGCAGCCCCCATCCTTTCCACCTGGGTCTATGACTGCATTTCCTTCTCCAATAGTCCAGAGAGGTCTCTACCCTGGAATGAGCGCCCCAGGAGGTAGGTTCCAGGGGCCTCAATGTGCCCACCTCTGGGCCCTTGTCGGGTCTCGGGGTTGGCATGCATGTGTGTGCGTTCTCGTCAGGCATCCAGGATGTTCCCTGGTTAAGTCTGACTCTGCCCAGCCCTCCTGGCCTTGTCTATTCTGTCCTGTTGCTGCTCCCTTCTATCTGTGGCCACTGTCCTGTGTCTGTGTCCAAAGGCCCCCTGTAGGGGTGGGGGCGGGGTGGAACACAGGACAGGGAAGCCAAAGTCACCCCTGAAGGATCTCCCAGATTGAGGAGGGGAGCCACCCCAGACCCAAACATAGGGGAAGGCCGTCCAGAGCCAGGCACTTACACACATTTGGAAAGGCGGGATCCCGACCAGGTGGCCTTAATCGGCGAAGATGCTATGGGTTGAATCGTGTGCCCCCCAAATTCCTATGTTGAAGAGGGCTTCCTGGATTTGTAGATGACTCTCAGGCTTAGCAAAGAAGAGGCTGTTGTGCATGGAGCACCAGCAAGGACAAAGGCCCCAGGCTGCGCCAGTGTGCCTTGAGAAAGGAGGTCTACACGGACAGGGCTTTGGGACTCAACTCTGGAGCTGTGTGGGTGCAAGTAACTGCAGCCTTTGCCCCTGAAAAAGGTGGCACAAGACCCTTCTAATGGGCTAGTTCTGTTCATAGAGTGAGAGGCGACTGGGATCTGAGAGGAGGCTGCTGGGCCTTCGGGGGGAACCCCCAGAGCTGGACCTGAGCTATTCTCACTCGGACCTGGGAAAACGACCCACCAAGGACAGCTACACCCTGACAGAGGAGCTGGCCGAGTATGCTGAAATCCGTGTCAAGTGAGGGAGCTGGGGGCAGCCTGTGTGGCCACCCCTCCCTCAGGACCCTCACTGGCCCCTACTGGCTATGGGCTCTCTTTCTCCTCAGAGTGGTGGGGCTGGGGCAGGAAAGGGAGGGGGCAGGTGACAGTGAGGTCCTGGGGGCCTGGCCTCCCCTCCTTCCCAGCTGCCCCCGGCCCTACCAGCACCCACCCTGCACTGTGGCTCCTCTCTAACCTCCTTTAACCTCATCTGTCTGGAGGGGAGCTCCGTCTGTCCATCCATGTTATTTATTGCTACCCCCTGCCTGGTCTCCACACCCGGCCCCAGGACCTGTACAGAGGGACTGAAATAAAGGCCATGAAGCCATGCACCTGTCTAGATCCTGATGATTTCTGATCCATCCTAAGGGAGCCTGCCACCCCTCTCCTTGCCCTCTGCAAAGTCCTGTGTGGGGACAAGGGCCCAAGAATTCTAGCCCTGAGCCCAAGGCCACCGCCCTGAAGCTGCCCCCACTCTGAGCTGGCAGCTGTGGGCTGGGTCTGGCCCCTTCACTCACTCACATCCCCTCCTGTCCCCTGCAGGTCGGGGTGTTTCGTGGGCCTGTGTTGGTTTGACTGCCATCTCTCACATTCATGCCATACTCCGCAGCTCCAGCCTTTCCAGCTTTACTTTTTTGGTTCAAGAAACATTAAGTAGGCACCAGCTGTGTATGGAGCCCCTTCAGGAAGCTCAGGCCATCCTGGGAAGGGACGGGACAATGCTGTGAAGATTAACACTGGGGCTCAGAGAAGCTAGGTCATTTTCCTAGGATCCCAGAGCTAGGAAACAGAGTGGCCAGGCCCTGGACTCAGTTCTTTTTTTCCATAACCCCTGTTGGCAATTTGAAGAGGGCCAGACTCTCCGGTACAAATGGTATTAATAACTAAGAGTTGCTGAGCACTTGCTATGTGCCCCATGGTTCTACCTGATCTACATTAATTAATCTCCACTTACCTTCCCTAACTAGTATGACAATGGCTCTCAAAGTGGGGTCCCGCACCAGCAGCATCTGCATCACCTGGGAACTTGTTAGAAAGGCACATTCTCGGGGCGCCCGGGTGACTCAGATGGTTAAGCATCTGCCTTTGGCTCAGGTCATGATCTCGGGGTCCTGGAATTGAGCCCCACACCAGGCTCCCTGCTCAGTGGGGAGTCTGCTTCTCCCTCTTCCTCTACCCTCCACCTCGCTCGTGTGTGCTCTTTCTCAAATAAATAAATAAAATCTTAAAAAAGAAAAGGAAAAGGAAAGAAAAGGAAAAGAAAAAAGAAAAAAGATAAGATTCTCAAGTCCCCACGCCAGACTGCAGGAACCAGAAACGCTGGGGTGGGGCCCCTCCAGGTGATTCTGATGCATTGACATTTGCAAACCCAGAGGAGCTGAGGCACAGAGGTTAAATCACTTCCTTGAGGTCCCCCAGCTGGTAACTGCACAGCCCCAACTTAAGCCCAGAGCCCACAGCTCTCACCACTGTGCGCTCCGCCATCTTGGTGAGAAGCACCGGGAGCTCATGGGCCCAAGGGTGCTGAGGGAACCCTAAGAGTAGAGCTGCCGTGTGGTTACAGCTCCTGAACAGAGTTGGTTTTTGAAGAAGGCAGAGGATACTATAGAGGCCACAGTCAAGACTGAGAGGCAGGACTAACCAAACCATGTTGGGAGGGAAGGCGATGAGGCCGCCTCGGCTGGACTGGGAAGTCCCTTGCAGGAGCAAGGCAGAGCTGAGGCTGGTAGTGGGGCTAGGAGCGGCGGGGAGGGGACAGACCCCGAGGCCTGCCCGAGCCCTTTCCTCGCGGGGCTCTCTCAGTCTTGTAGAGAGGAGGACATTGAATCAATGGCTTCATGCATAATGCCCAACTGCAACCTGTGATACCTGCTCCCGAGACCAGTGCAAGGGGGGCTTCTAGAGCGCAGAATGGAGGTGTGTCTTGGGGTCTCAGGGGTCAGGGAAGGCATCCCACTGACAGGAAAGTCCCACAGGGACAGCGTGTATGAGGGCCCCAAGTGGGAACATATTTGGCAAAATTCCAGGAGCTGAAAACAAGGCCAGAGAGTGGTCGGGGATGGGGCAGAGATTAGTAGGGGCTTCACAGCAGCCCCGGGAGCCATCTCCACTGGATCCCTGGCACACGCACAGGGACCCCGCCCTGACACACCTGTCCTCTGACAACAGACCCTGGCTCCAGCACGTCTGGCCTGGGAGGAATGCCCCTAAGGACTTCGCCCTGAGGAGCACAGCAGTGTCAATAATGAGGGACTGAAGTAACCCTGTGCTGCCCAAAGCACTACCCGAGCACCATGCTGATGAGCCAGCTGATCCCAGGAGGAAGGGACAGCAACTTTTATGCTAATACGTATGTTTCATTTAGCACGTATCAGAGAAAAAGGGCACCAGCATACCAAACTGGTGATTTTTTTTTTTTTAAATAAAAGCTTAGGAGGAGGCTAAGCTTAAAAAAAAAAAATCTATCAAGTGAATTAATTTAAAGAGATGTATGAAATAAAGGTTCACAGACAGGACAGAAGTCCTGAAAGTCATAGGCAAAACTCTGAAGTTCAGGAAAAATGAAGTGATCTGATGCAAAGACCCATCTCATAGGAGGGACTAGCATTCAGTTGATGACACACAAGGAGGACCAAAATTCAGGATGTCACACTCCACCCCTCTCCTGGGAGAGAATTCATCTGTTCCATCAACACACATTTACTGAGCACCTCCTACATGCCAGTTCTATGCTGGGCTCTAGGGATACCGCAGTGACCAAGAAGAAACCCTCTGACCTCACGGAGCTGACATCCTGTGGAACGGACAGATGATAATCAGATAGACAAGTGTTGGTCAGATAGTGATCGTGCTAAGAAGGAAATTAAGCAGGATAGGACAGAACGTGCTGGGCCAGAATGTGCTGTTTTAGAAAGAGTAGAGAGCATTTGAGTAGAGAGCAGAAGGAAGCAAGGGAGGGAATTCTGTCCATTTCTGAGAAATGTAGATGCAGGGAAAAGCCAAGATCAGGTGCAAAGGCCCATGGTGGGAATGCACTTGTTATGCTCAGGAACAAGAAAGAAACCAGCATGCCTGGACAGGGCTGGTGAACCAGAGCAGTTGCCCAAGGGCGCCTGATCACGGAAGGCCTTATAGGCCATGGTTAGGGCTCAGGCTTTTACTCAGAGTGAACTGGGTTGTCGTTGGAGGATGAGACACAGAGGAATGTTTCAGAGGGGCTGAGGTTTCTAAGACCCCACTGACACCTGTGGGGACAATGAGCACAGCTGCTCAGCAGATGCAGGCAAAGGGCTCAGGAGACCAAGAGAGAGGAAGTGGAGATGACGAGAGTGGACAGGTCAGGACCTCTTTCGTAAGAGGAATTGATGGAGCTTGCTAAAGCAGGAGGGGAGGGAAAGAGAGGAATCCAAGATAGCCACTTCCTCAGCTGTTGAAGATGGTGGAAGGAACAAGTTCATGAAGAACACGAGTGTGCTCTACTCGGGCCCCGTCAACAGGAACAGGCTGCTGGCACCCCTCCCTTGGAAAATGACAAGCTGAGGAAGAATCAGAACCCATGGCATCGTGGCTCAGAGAGACGGGGACAGATGCAGGAGATGACGTCTGGCTGGGCTCGCGTAGAGCGGAGCAGGTCTTGTGTTGCCAGGGACAGGCCACCCCATGTAGGAAGGAGGACGCCCAGGCACCAGGCCAGGGTCATGACAACATGGATCTCCTTTCCCTCTTCTCCCGCCAACCTCCCAGGTCCCCTCTGGCTGAGACAAGCCATCCCTGGTGGCGCCCAATCCTGTTCTGAGGACAGTGCCTGCAGTAGGCAGCTCTGATATCCTCATCGATGAAAAGGCTCCAGGCCAGGGCGGGCTACTCCCAAGCCTCCTCCCCTGGGCCAGGATTGGGGAGGCATAGCACCGCTCAGGAGTAGCCAAGCCTCTCTCTTCCCCACCCTCCTGGCTTCTAACTCCAGCCTGCTCTCTGGACAGGAGGAGACAACCTCAGCCTCACGGGCCTCACGGGCCTCACGGGCCTCACGGGCCTTACGGGCTTCACGGGCCTCACGGGCCTCACAGGCAGGGCAGCAGCCAAACAGAAGACACCCCCCACCCCCATCCCAGAGTCTGGTCTGCCCAGAATATCTTCCCTGGATAATGGGAGGGAAACAATAGGGTCTCTCTGTCAAGCCCAGGCTAGAGCTGAGCAGCCAGAGGTGTGTGACTCAACGTCACCAAGGAGTGTTGGTCAAGCAGAGCAAGTGACAGTGTCCATAATACTAACAGCTCATTGTGACAGAGCACTCATTCTATGACAGCCACTGTGCAAAGTGCTTGCTGCGCTCATGATTTCTCATGCCACACCCACCAGGTCAGTCCTGCCAATATCCGATCCCATCATCTCCCTTAGAAGGGAAACTGAAGGATGTCACCACTGACAATTGGCAGGGCTGGGATTTGAAACCAGTTCTGTTTATCACAGGCTTGTCATAAGCTGTGCCCACAGCTGAGCGCGTCACATGTGTAGCTGCACTAACCCTGTGAGGAAGGTGCTATTACTCTTCTCATTTTATAGTCCTGGGGAGGAGGCTCGGAGGGGTCACATGACTCACAGGGGGCACCTAGTTGCCTGGTTCCACTGCCTCCCCGGTTGGGGGGGTGGGATGTCACCCAAAATAGTGGTCACCCGCCACAGAAGAGGAGGCATACCACCCAATGTCAATTAGAGGAACAATTGTCAATTATAGGCGCCAGTGGAAGAATCATCAACAGGAAGGAATCATCGATTGCAGAAAGTATTTAGAACACTTGGTCACCCAAAATGGAGACCATCTACCTCTTTGGAGGAAAAGATGGAAGGACGAGTAAAGGCACCAAAGTCACAGAGTCCTGCTTCCACCCTGGCCTCCTCCATAAGCCCTTGGCCTCCAGAAGTCGAGGCATGTCCATGAGCCTATTGCCCAGTTTCCTCTTGTTAGAAGACTGTAAGCAATGCCTGGAGTTATGCCAGCAGAGGCCTCAGGCACTCCTAGGTGATGATCAGGGATTTAAGTCCCCAGTGGGTCTCTTGTCAGAGACCTTTGGGACCCTGTCCCCCAGCTAGAGTCCCCACTGGGATTGCTGGGGATTTTAACTTTTGATTTTGAAACAGTTATAGAATCACAGGAAGCTGCAAAAATAGAACTTTTTATTTTGAAATAATTATAGATTCACAGGAAGTTGCACAGATAGAGTGTCTAGTGTGCCCATATCCTACGCAAAGATGGTACAGTATCAAAACCAGGAGTGTGGCATTAGTACAGTGTGTGTACAGTTCCAAGTCCTTTGATCACATGTCTAGATGTATGTGGCTATCACTACCAGCAAGATCCAAAATTAGTCCCTTACCACAAGGCTCTCCCTTATAGTCAAGCCCATTTCCCTTTGCCCCTGGCAACCAGCAATCTGTTTTCCATCTCTATCATTTTGTCATTTCAGGAATGTTACATAAAAGGAATCATATGTTACATGACCATTTGAGCTTGACTTTTTTTTTCTTACTCAGTATAATGTCCTTCAGAATCATTATCAATATTGTGCCCTGTTCTTGCTACTCCATGGTATGAATGGATCACAATTTAACTGTTCACCTACTAAGGGACATGCTGGTTGCTGCCAGTTTTTGGCTATTACAAATAAAGCTGCTGTGAACAATTGTGTAAAGGTTTGTGTGTGGACATAAGTTTTCATTTTGGAGGGATAAACGCCTAGGAATGCAATTGATGAGTCATATGGTAGGTGTATTTTTTTGTTTTGTTTTTTAAGAAACTCACAAACAATGTTCCCAAGTGGCTGTACCATTTTATATTCTTACCAGCAATGTATGAATGATCCAGTTTCACTGTATCTGTCACCGACATGTGGTATTGTCATTAGTTTTTATTTTGGCTGTTCTAATAGTTATGTAGTGATATCTTATCATGGTCTTGGTTTGCATTTCACTGATGGCCAGTGATGTTGAACATCTCTTTAGGTACTTACTAGCCATCCGTGTATCCCCTTCGGTGAAATGTCTCTTCATGACTTTTGCCCATTTTCTAATTGCCCATACAATCCACTTACTTAAAGTGTACACTTCAGTGGTTTTATGTTCACAGTGGTTTATATTCACAGAGTTGTGCAACCATCACCACAATCATTTTAAAATGTTTTATTTTAAATAAACTCCATGCCACACCTGGGGCTCAAACTCATGACCTGGAGATCAAGTTTCATGTTCTACTGACTGAGCGAGCCAGGCACTCTCAACCACAATCAATTTTAGAACATTTCATCACCCCCAAAGTAAACCCATGCCCATTAGCAGTCAGCTCCCATTTCCTCTCAGCACCCCCACCCAGCTCTAGGCAACCATTAAATCTACTTTGCATCCTCTATAGATTTTCTTTTTCTAGACATTTCATATAAATGGAATCATACAATATGTGGTCTTTTGTGATCATCCTTTTTAACTTAATGTTTCTATGTTCAGCTGTGTGGTAGCATCTATCAGTACTTTATTTCTTTTTATTGCCAAATATTTTATTGTATGGATATACCGTATTTTCTTTATCCATTCATCACTTGAAGGACACCTGGGCTGTTCCTACTTTTTGGCTTTTATGAATAATATTATTATGCAAATTTGTGTTCAAATTTCTGGGTGGTTATGTTTTTCCCTTAGGTATATACCTAGGAGTGGAAGTGCAGAGTTATATGGTAATTCTACATTTAACCTTCTGAGGAACTGTTTTGAGATTGTTTTCCAAAGTGGGTGGAGAATTTTACATTTCTACCAGCAATATATAAAAGATTCAGTTACTGCACATCCTTTCCAGCATTTGATATTGCCACTGTTTTTAATTTTAGCTGTCTAACAATAATAGGTGTGGTGGTAGTATTACCTCTTTGTGATCTTAACTTGCATTTCTCTAAAGGCTAGTGATTGTTGAACATCTTTTTATTATTTTATTTATTTTTTATTATTAGTTTCAGGGGTAGAGTTCAGTGATTCATCAGTTGCATACAACACCCAGCGTGAACATCTTTTTATATAATTATTTTCCATCCATATATGTCATCTTCAGGGAAATGTCTCCTCATGTCTTTTTCCCATTGTGAAAATTAATGAAGAAAAACCTCACTAAAATGGAGCAGGGAGGCTAGAAGGGTAAGCTAAAAGGGGGAGCCATTCCACTCAATGTCAATTACAGGAAGAATGGTTAACTATAGACCCCAAAAGAAGAATTCTCAACAGGTAAGTATCCTCAATTTACAGGCCCCAACCGGGAAAAAAGATGTACATTTCCTACAAGAAATCAACTACCCCTGCAACTCAGCCAATGAGAAACTGTTATCACCCTGGACTTGTGTTTTTCTCCAACAGACTTGCATTCCAAACAACCTCTTTTAACTTCTTCCTTGTCCATAAAATAGCGTTCCTCTCCTTTGTTTGTTGGACTATGCCTTTTACCATAGCTTGTTTGTCCGGCATTGCAATTTTTGTTCCTGAGCATGGATTTTTGCTGGTAAAATACCTTACCGGTTTATTTTTAGGCTTAACACCATCATCTAATTTTATTTTTTTAATGTTGAGTTTTGAGAGTTCTTTATATATATGCATTCTAGATATGCAAATATTCTCTTCCAGTTTGTAGTTGGTCTTTTCATTGTCTTAACAAGGCCTTTCACAGAGCAAGACAAAACAAAACCCACAAATTTTTAATTTTGATGAATTTCAATTTATAGATTTTTAGGAGTTATGCTTTTGGTCTCATGTCTAAGAATGCTTCATCAGGCCCTGTGTCCCAAAGATTTTCCCCCATGTTACCTTCTAAAAGTTCTATAGTTTAATGTTTTGCATACAAATCTATGATCCCCACTTTGAGTTCATTTTTGTATGAAGTGTGAGGTTTGGGTTGAGGTTCATGTTTTGCTTATGGATATAGCCAATTGCTCCAGCACCATTTGTTGAAAAGACTTACATTTCTTCCATTGGATTGCTTTTGCTTCTTTATAAAAAATTAGTTGGCCACATTTATTTGGGGTCATTTCTGGGTTCTGTAGTTCATTCAGTTGATCTATGTATTTATTCCCCCCACCAATAACAGACAGTTTTGATTACTGTATATTACTTTATAATAAGCTTTGAAATCAAGTAGAGTGACCACCCCTTTATTCTTCTTCAGAAATGTTCTATCTAGGGGCACTTGTGTGGCTCAGTCAGTTGAGTGACCGACCCTTGATTTCAGCTCAAGTCATGGGATCAAGCCCCCCATCAGGCTCCATGCTCAGCAGGGAGTCTGCTTGAAGATTCTCTCCCTCTCCCTCTGCCTCTCCCCTTGCTCACGCACATGCTCTTTCTCTAAATAAATAAACAAACAAACAAACAAACTTAAAAAAAGAAATGTTCTATTCTAGTTCTCTTTCTATACAGACTTTAAAATAATCTTGTCTATAGCTACACAAACTTTTGCTGGGATCTTGAAAGTAGTTGCATGCAATTTGCTTGTCAACTTGGGGAGAATTGACATCTTTATTGTATTTAGTCTTCCAGTTCATGAATGTGGTATTTATTTAGGTCTTCTTTTATTTTTTCAGCACTGTTTTGTCATTTTCTTGTATGTGTTTTGTTATATTTATTACATCTATTTATTTTTTAAAAAGCCATTATAGGTGGAATTGTATTTTACATTTTAGTTTCCACATGTTCATTGTCAATATTAAAAAAGTGACTAATATTTGTATTGATCCTGTATTCTGCAACCTTGCTGAACTTCCAGTACTACACTGAGTAGAGTGGTGACAGTGGGCATCCTTGCCTTGTTCCCAATCTGAGAGGGGAAAGTATTCAGTCTTTCAGTATTGATATATTAGCTTCGGGTTTTTTTAGGTTAGTTATAGATTGTCAAGTTGAGGAATTTCCTCTCTATTCCTGGTTTTCAGAGAGTTTTTGTCACAAATGGGTGTTGAATTTTGTCAAATGTTTTTTTCTACAACAATTTATATGATCATCTGATTTTTATTCTTTATCCCATTAATATGATTACATTGTTTGATTTTCAGATATTGAATCAGCCTTGCATCCCTGGAATAATAGCTACTTGGTCATAGTGTATAATTCTTTTTATATATTGCTGAATCCTATCTGCTAATATTTTGGTAAAATTTTGCCCCCATATTCATGAGGAATATTGGTCTGTAGTTTTCCTTTATACTGTTTTGTCTTTTTTGTTTGTTTGTTTTAGGGTAATCCTGGCTTCAAAGAATGAGTTGGGAAGTGTTCCCTCCACTATTTTCTGGAAGAGATTATGTTGCATTGGTGTTACTTCTTCAAACATTGGCTTGAATTCTCCAGTAAAGCCATATGTGCCTGGAGATTTTTTTTCTCATTTTTTAAATTATCTCAGTAGTTATAGGGCTATTCAAATTACCTGACGGCTCCCTGCTCAGCCAGGAATCTGCTTGTTCCTCTCCCTGTGCCCTGCTTGTGCCCTCTCTCTCTCAATCTCTCTCTCAAATAAATAAATAAAATCTTTTAAAACCCCCAAATTACCTAATTGACATTTGGTGAGTTGTGGTAGTTCGTAGTTTTTGAGGAATTGATCCATTTAATCTAAATTTTGAAATTTATGTGCAAGAGTTGTTCATAGTATTCCCTCACTACCTTTTTGATGTCTGCGGGACCTGTAGCCATATACCATTTCATTCTTGATGTTAGCAATTTGTCTTCTCTCTTTTGTCAGCCTTGCTAGAGGTTTGTCAGTTTTATTGGTCTTTTCATGAACTAGATATTTATTTATTTATTTATTTATTTTTAAAAATATTTTATTTATTTATTTGAGACAGAGAGAATGAGAGAGAGAGAGCACATGAGAGGGGGGAGGGTCAGAGGGAGAAGCAGACTCCCTGCCGAGCAGGGAGCCCCATGCGGGACTCGATCCCGGGACTCCAGGATCATGACCTGAGCCGAAAGCAGTCGCTTAACCAACTGAGCCACCCAGGCGCCCATGAACTAGATATTTAATTATTTCTATTATTTCTCTGTTTTCAGTTTCTTTGATTTCTGCCTTTGTATTTATTATTTCCTTCCTTATGCTTGTTTGGGTTTATTTTTCTCTTATTTTCTAGCTTCTAGAGATGGAAACTTATATTGTTCATTTGAGGCTTTTCTTCCTTTTTTTCAAAGATTTATTTATTTTAGAGAGCTAGAGAGAGTGCGAGCTGGAGGAGGGGCAAAGGGAGAGGGAGACAGAGAATCTCAAGCAGACTCCCCGCTGAGTGTGGAGCTTGACGTGGGCTCGATACCATGACCCTGAGATCATGACCTGAGCTGAAATCAAGAGTCAGATGCTTAACCTACTGAGCCCACTTAACCAGGTGCCCCTAAAGCTTTTTTCTTTTAATGTAAGCATTCAATGCTATAAATTTCCGTCCTGTACTTAGCTGTGTCCCACAAAATTTGGTAAGTTCTATTTTCATTTTCTTTCAGTTCAATGTATTTTTTTTTTACATTTCCCTTGAGATTTTTCTCTTTGACCCATAGATTATTTTACCACCTCCCAACCTCTGTCTCTGAACCAATCTGTTCTTTGTATCTATGAGTTCATTTTGTTTGTTTTTTAGATTCCACATAATAAGTGAGGTCAGACAGTGTTTTTCTGTTTGGCTTATTTCACTTAGCATAATGCCCTTAAGGTCCATCCATGTTGTCACAAATGGCAAGATTTCCTTCTTTCTTATGGCTGAATAATATTTCATTGTATATGCACACCACATTTTCCTTATCCATTCATCCATTGATGCACACTTAGGTTGTTTCTATGTCTTGGCTATTGTAAATAATGCTGCAGTGAACTTGGAGGTGCCATAGTTTTTGAATTAGTGTTTTCACTTTGTTTTGGTAAATACCCAGAAGTGAAATTCCTGACCGTATGTTAGTTCTATTTTTAATATTTTGAGGAACTGGCATGGTTTTTGAGTTAACTTCCTTCAGATAAACACCCAGAAGTGGAACTGCTCAGACATATGGTACTTCTATTTTTAATTTTTTGGAAGAAATCAAATTTCTTTTGATTAATGTTGGTATAGTATATCCTTTTACATTATTTTATTTTCAACTTACCTATCTGATTATATTTGAAGTTATTTTCTTATGGACAGCATATAGTTGGGTCATGTTTTTTATTCACTCTGTCAATCTGTTTTTTCATTTGTGTATTTACACTACTTACATTTAGTGTAATACTTACATGGTAAGGCTTAAACTTGTCATTTTGTTCTTGTTTTTTCTTTGTTCTCTCTGTTTTTAATTTCTGTTTTTTTCCTCCCTTCCTGTGGGTCTCTTGAACTATTTTATTTTTCTTTATTTTTTAAGATTTTATATAATTAATAGAGAGAGCACAAGAGAGCGAACAGGGGGATCAGCAGGCAGAAAGGGAGAGGGAGAAGCAGGCTCCCCACTGAGCAGGGAGCCTGATGCGGGACTCAGTCCCAGAACTCTGGGATCATGACCTGAGCTGAAGGCACACGCTCAACTGACTGAGCCACCCGGGTGTCCCTCTCTTGAACAATTTTAAAATTCCATTTTGACTTACCTATAGTGCTTTTGAGTATATCACTTTGTATAGCTTTTTTAGTGATTGATCTAAGTATTACATTATATAGAACTTACCAAAATCTACTGGCTGCAATATTTTACCAGTTCAAGTATAGAAACCTCACCTCCCTCCACATCCCTTTACCCTCTCCTGTTTATAATTGTCTTAAATACTTCTTCTACATACACTAAGAACAGCATTACACAGTGTTATGGTTTTTACTTTGATTGCCAAGCATAATTTAGAAAACTCAAGAAGAGGGCGCCTGGGTGGCTCAGTCGGTTAAGCGACTGCCTTCGGCTCAGGTCATGATCCTGGAGTCCCGGGATCGAGTCCCGCATCGGGCTCCCTGCTCGGCGGGGAGTCTGCTTCTCCCTCTGACCCTCCCCCCTCTCATGTGCTCTCTCTCATTCTCTCTCTCAAATAAATAAATAAAATCTTAAAAAAAAAAAGAAAGAAAACTCAAGAAGAGAAGGAAAGTCTGTTTTATTTACCCATAGGTTTGCTCTTTCCATGTTCTTTCTTCCTTTTTGATGTTCCAAGATTTCTTTTTTTTTTTTAAATCATTTTCTTTCTGTTTAGGGAATTCCCTTTAGCCATCCTTTTTGGGTCTCTGTTGGTTAAAAATTCCTTTAGCTTTCCTTCATCTGAGGATGTCTTGATTTCCTCTTCATTCCTGAAGGATATTTTCACTAGATATAAGTTTCCAGGTTGATAGTTCTTTTCTTTCAGTATCTGAGAAATGTTGTTTCAGTTCCTTAGTCCTCCATGGTTTTTGATATGAAATCTACTGTCATTTGAATGGGTTTTCTCCCTGTAGGTAATGAGTCATTTCTCTGTGGTTGCTTTCAAGATTTTTTCTTTGTCTTTAGTTTTTAGAAGTTTGACTATTATGTGTCTTGCCATGGATTTCTTTGGGTTTATCTTGTTTGGGATTCACTTAGCTTCTTGAATCTGATGTATGGGTTTTGTTTGTTTGTTTTGTCAAATTAGGGACATTATTTCTTCAAATGTTTTCTAAGCCCCCGCCTCACCATCTTTCTCCTCTCCTTCTGAGATGCCAATGACTTTAATGTTAGATCTTTTGTCATACTAGCCACACATGCCCCTGAGGCTCTGTTCATTTATTTTTTCAGTTTATTTTCTCTCTGCTGTTCAAATTGGTTAAATTCTATTGTTCTATGTTCCATTTCACTTATTGTTATTTCTATAATCCCCATTCTGCTGTTGAGCCCATTCATTAAGGTTTTTGTTACTGTATTTTTTTTAGTTCTAGAATTTCCTTTTGATTCTTCTTTATAGCTTCTTTCTTTACTGACATGCTCTATTTTTTTCATTTGTTTCAAGCATGTTTGTAATTGCTCACTGAAGCATTTTTATGATGGCTGCTTTAAAATCTTTGTCAGATAATTCCAACATCTGTGTCATCTTTGTGTTTGTGTCTGTTGATTATCTTCTCACATTCAGTTTGAGAACTTCCTGGTTCTTAGTATGCCAAGTGATTTACAATTGAAACCTAGGCATTTGGGGTATTATTTATGGGACTGGATCTTATTTAAATCTGTCCTTTAGCAAGCCTCCCCTGACAGTGCTCCAGTGAAATGAATCGGGGCACTGCCTCATTATTGCCAAGTGGGGTAGAAGTTCAGGTTCTCCACTCAGCCTTTCCTGACACCTGATGTGTGTGTGTGTGTGTGTGAAGTTTTCTTATTATTGCTAGGCAGGGATAGAAGATCAGGTTCCCCATTATGCATCCACTAATACCACCCTGGCCGGGAGAGGGAGGGGTACTTCATTACTGTTCTCCACATCACTTCCGTGTAGATTCCACAGTAGGAGGTGGGCTTATGACCACTGAGTGACGGTGAAAGTCCTGACCCTCCCCTAGACCTCCTCTTACACCACTCTAGTGAGGAGAATGACGCCTCATCACCACTGGGTGGGGGTGGATGTTCGGGCTCCCCAAGTGGTCTCCACTAACACTGTGGGGAGGAATAGTCCAGTGGGGATGGAGGGCCCAGCTCCACACTCAGCCTCCTCTGGCACCACTTAGATGGGGTAGCGGGGAGTGGCCTGGACTCTTCATTACGGCCTAGCAAGGGTGGAAGTCTAGGGCCCCACTCAGCCTTTGCTGTCAGGGGTGGGAGTGAAGCAGCAGGTTTTTCTGTGATATTTAGCTGGAGCAGAGCAGTTATTGCCTGAAAGATTTGTCTTTCTGGGTTACCCCTTTCTTGGTTCTTTGGCTTGGTTCTTTGGCTAGAAGAGCAGAGTTTTGCTGAACTTTTTTTCTGAGCCCATTGGCATGTCCAGTTGCTTGCTTCTTCAGTATCCAGTGAAACCCAGGGAATTCACCATCATATCATTCCTCAGGTCCCAAGGTCCCTAACAGTGTGTCTTCTCTCAACCTTTCAGTGTCTTCTTATGCTTGTTTTATAACATCCAGGGATCCAGGGTTTTTAGTTGTTCTTAGCAAAAGAAATAGGGAAGAATACCCTTCCCAGAACATCACTATTTTTTGAACAAGCTGTTCTTTCCCTTTTCTGTTTCCTTCTCAATGGCTGGCAGTCAGTAGAGTTTGGTGATGCCAGGGTACAAATTTCTCAGAGACTTCCCTGTTCAAATCCCTGTAGGATTTGAATGGCTTTAGCTGATGTCTGGTTCTGGTCTCAAGACACTCACTGACTAGAAGCCTGACCAAGTGGTAAGGTTCCAGTCTCATGACTTGCCCATTCAATAACACTTCACGTAAGTTATCGTTTTTCTTCCTGATATCTGTGTGCTCTTTCCTTGACCCTTGTGAGCTGCTGAAGCATCAGTGTAAGTGACCAGACTCCCCACCAGTCTTGCCTTTGGAGGAAAAGTATGGGAATGAGAATAACTGGATGGTAACACTAAACTACAAGTACTTTCAGATTGCCTTGTGCCTTTTTCAGCAGGCTGGCAGTTCTAAACTGCTTGGCTTTAATTATCAGCATTTCCTGAGAGCTGGATAGAGGGGAAGTTCTGGAGGAACTATCTGATGTATAAGTCCATATACTGAAACTAAAAACTGACCATGGGTACTCGAGTGTTCCCTCCAATCTGCCTCTGAGCCCACATTGTCCTTGTTCCCTCTTTTCCCAACTCTCCACTTTGCCATGCCTCTTGGTTGCCCTGTGAGTCACCAAGGGGCAGGGGGTGTGGCCGAGGAGGGTGAAAATCCTTTGCTGTGTTTCCCCTTTCACTCTCAGACGCTGCCAGGGTCCCCGAAGAAGGAAGACACGAGGAAACAGGTAAAAACTATTTTGCTCTCTTTTGCATTCGGGAAGCTAGCGTGGAGCAACTGCTGTGTGCCAGGCACAATTCTTGGGCCTGGGAGCACAGTGGGAAGCCCCCCACCTCTCTTGCCTGTGTTATAACAGGATACAGACCCCTGTCTTTGAGCATGCCCCTTGATGGGCTTGATGAGTCTTCTGAGAGTAAGATGGGTCACCAGATGCCCAGGAGGGAAGAATGGACTCAGGGAGGCTGGCTCTGAGGTCTTGTAAGGTCCTAAACAGGCCTGTGTTGAGCAGGCCACAGGTCTGGATAGCGTGGCCTTGTCCTGAGCCTTTGTGCCCAATGCCTATTGTTCCCCACCTCCATGCCCTACCCTGTCTCAGCAGCCTTCCAATTCCAGGCCCGTGGTTCCACTTCTTATGTCCTGGAGACTGCCTGAGCTGCTGGGAGTGAGCACACAGCCCTGCTCTCAGAAGTGCCCTTTTCCACTCGTCCTGGTGTCCTCAAGCCATTCCCCCATGAGGGCGGCTGGTGGCAGAGGGGGCACAAGGGTCCAGCTACTGCAGGCTAGTCTTTACCACAAAGAATGGAATCTAGCCCTTGCCACAGCTCTTATAGAAACTCAAAGGGGACCCACAGCACATCCCTCAAAACATTGACTGTGCAACCCTGCCAAGTTTTTCACGAGAAATGTAAAATCAGTTCTGTGGCTAAAGAAGTGTGAGCAATGGACTGTACTTTAGCCCCCATGTTAGGAGATGTTTGATGCGCACCCAGCTGATTAAAGGGATCAAAAGGACTCACAGTTGGGAATCTATTTACTTTTTTTTTTAATATTTTATTTATTTGACAGAGAGAGACACAGCGAGAGAGGGAACACAAGCAGGGGGAGTGGGAGAGGGAGAAGCAGGCTTCCCGGCGAGCAGGGAGCCCGATGCGGGGCTCGATCCCAGGACCCTGGGATCATGACCTGAGCCGAAGGCAGACGCTTAATGACTGAGCCACCCAGGCGCCCCTCTATTTACCTTTTTTAACCCAGCTTTTTTCAAGTGGATGTGGCCTTGAAGACGTTTTTGTGTGTAGCACTATTAGCACCTGCAGAGCTGGTGTCAGTGCTGCCTGGAAAGTCTGTCCCCATTCAGAGCCCTCATCCCTAACCCAGGCCCGGCCCAGGCCAGCACAGGCACTACTCCTGGGGACAGACCCCCTTCCTGCTCAGCAAGCAGTCTAGCTTTCCCCATGCCGGGTACTAGACACCCAACAGCATTTGGCATGAGCCACGCAGCCTGAGGAGAGAAATAGCCCAAGGGGGTGAGGGGCCCTTGCTGGTGGGAAATGTTGGCCGGGCAGGGAGGGGTGCAGGTCTGTGCTGAGACCGGAGACACACTCTGTCACACATCCTGCTAACTCTAGAGGGACCAGCACAGAGAGGCCCAGCCATGCAAATTGGGACTTAAATTTAACTCTCTGTAAATGTAACTCTATGTAAAAGTCTAGTAAGGTGGCAGATAAGCTCACTGATGTCTCCAAGAGAGACAGATGGGCTGTGGCTGCACATTGGGGGCCCTTGGACTGCCTCCAGCCTGTAGACAGGTTTGGTTTGGCCAGCACCATGTTTGTTGGTTTGTTCATTTCTGAAAGCAGGGCATTTCACATGAAAATCTGGCTTCTTACTTCTCCAAAAACAGTGGAAGGTCAGGCAGTGCCGAGCTCATGTTCCCAATTGGCAACAATTGGCTGGGACTGAGAGCATCATTGCCTTTACCTAAGACATGACCTCTGTCCCCATCTGGCCAATTTATGTTTTCTTCCCAACCCCCGGGCTTCTCTGAGTGGGACCCTTGGACACATTCTCCTAAGTTCTTCCAGACCCCTCTAAATGCTCTCCTAGATTCACACTTAATTATTAGTTTTAGAGTAATTTTGTTCCTGGTCTTTAAAATCAAGTTTTGATCATGGCTCCGCCCTACATAAAACCCTTCACTAGTTGCCTCAAGGTGAGCTTCAAGTTACCCTGGGCCTGGGATTCATGGCACTCAGTGGTCTGGTGCCACTCAAAGCCTGAGAGCTGGCCAGGAAGTTTGTAAAATTATGGATGGATGGATGGATGGATGGATGGATGGATGGAAGGATGGGATGGATGGAAGGATGGAGGGATGGATGGATGGATGGATGGATGGAAGGATGGATGGATGGATGGATAGATGGATGGATGGATGGATGGGTGGATGGATGGATGGATGGATGGATGGATGGAAGGAAGAATGGATGGATGGATGGATGGGTGGATGGAAGAAAGGAAGAAGGGCTAGGAAGAGAGGCAGGTTTGCTGTGCAGAGTTCTTAGGCTGACAGAATAGACATGGCATTCCCATAAAAGGCCCCATGAACATCCAGAATTCACATCTTGCAATGCAATCAGATGCAGTCCTCCTGGGATCAGGGAAGAGGGGTTGGAGCTTGGTGGGTGAGCAAGAAAAGCCATCTGAAAGAAGTAAGCGACCAGATGGCTCAAAGACAAATTCTTCCCGGCCCAGGCTCCTGCCTAGACACAGCACCATGCATCTCCTCGGCCCCTCACTCCTGCTCCTTGGTAAGGACTGTGGTTTAGGTTTGGGTTCTGGGATGTCTGTGGGAGCTGGAGGAGGAGGAGAGCTCTGGAGCAAAGAGTTAAGTGTTGGGGAGGGTGGGGACAAGCAGGGTATGTGTGTGCGTATACACCTCTCTTTGTGTACCTTCCTCTCTCCCTCTATCTTCAGAGGGGATTCTTTACTCATTTGAAAGCTCTTTATGTCCTTCAATAATGTTTTTTGATCACTGTGGTGGGTTCCAGAATACTTGGCCTTCTCTGACTCATCTAAATGGAGGTTTGAGCACCCCCACACTCTCTACAGCTGGGATGGGGCCTGCGTCTGGATTCCCTGTCACTACGCAATTCCAGGGCGTAAGGATGATCTGGAAAACCTGACCTTGTACAGCAACTATGAATATGATGACACCACCAAGAACTTCAACGGGCACATTCTCTATGAGAAAACAAAGCCTTGGGGGAATCCTCATACCCCGGAGAGGGTTCAGTTCCCGGGAGACCAAAGATCCAACTGCACCATACGCATCAACCCTGTGCTTGAACAAGACAATGGCTGGCTGGGGCTGAGGTTGATAACGAAGACTGACAAATGGATGGAGAAAATAGACCTCAACGTCTCTAGTAAGGCCGTGGGGGATGGGGTCCTCTGCCTTGGCTTCAGGCAAGGAGGAAGGTGGGAAACACCCAACTCCTGGGACAGGGGTCGCAAACCAGACTGCTTGTAGAGGCCAGGCAGGAGGTGCCAGTAAGTGACCGGGGCATAACGAGACAATGGGGCCTGCAGCCCGAGTACTTGTTTCTCCTCAAGCATTGCACCTGCCCCTCAGCTTCCACCCATGCTGGAATCTGGGTTCCAGGTTGCCTGATTTTTCTTTTCTTTTCCTTTCTTTTTTTTTTTTTAAAGATTTTATTTATTTATTAGAGGGAGAGAGAGAGCACAAGCACAGGGAGTGGCAGGCAGTGGGAGAAGGAGAAGCAGGTTTCCCACTGAGCAGGGAGCCTGATGAGGGGCTGATCCCAGGATCCTGGGATCATGACCTGAGCCGACTGAGCCACCCAGGTGCCCCCGGTTGCCTGATTTTTCAAAAGAAGATGGAAATCTTTGATTTGAGTGAAATCTCCCAATGCCTTAATGTTGGCGATTGATTCTAATTAGGCCTTCATGTCTAAAAGAGACAGGTAGGGGATGGGGTAGGGGGTGAATGAAACCTAGGCCTGGGACCTCCACCCCACAGCCTGTTTCTTCAGTGCGGGGGTTGGAGGGGTCTAAGCTAAGCAGCCCTACACTGCAATGAGAGATGTAGCTTCAGACCTGCAGTCCTAGGGCAGCCCAGCCCCGGGGATCCCTAAAGGAATGCCATGCTGGATGGCTCCCAGCACTGAGGCCATTACAAATGCAGGTTTGTCATCAAAGCCAAGAAAGGCACGGTGACCTAACCTGGTAAAATTCCCTCGGGGTAGGGCAGCGATCTTGAAAATGTTTAGAGAGCAAACATCAGGGAAGGAGAACGAGGTAAGTATAAAATATAAAATCCGATTCCTAAGGAGCATCAGCATTCACTAGACCTTTCAGAGAGTGTTTCGGCAGAGCAAAAGTGACTCAAAGCAGAGAAAGGCAGGCCCAGAGAGAGGTGGAAGGGACTGGCGAGGGGCTCCTGAGGGCTTCTTTGGGGGCGGAGCATCTACAGCCAGGTGTGAGAGGCTGGCACAGGCCCCTGGTCTCCCAGGCCTCCAGCTTGGCCCCTATTCTTTTGCAGAGACGCCCCTGTCACCTCACATTCAGCTCCCTCCAGAAATCCAGGAGTCCCAGGAAGTCACTCTGACTTGCTTGCTGAATTTCTCCTGCCCTGGGTACCAGATCCAGCTGCAGTGGTCCCTGGAGGAGCCTGCCGTCACCTCGACCTCCCTGACCACCAAGACTGTCTTCACCCAGAGCAAGCTCACCTTCCAGCCACAGTGGACGCACCACGGCAAGAATCTGACCTGCCAACTCTGGGGCCCCAAAGCAAAGCAGATCCTCTCTGAGGAAACGGTGTTGCTGGATGTAAAGCGTGAGTGTCTCCCAGTGCCCCCAGGGAGGGACGAGGGTCTTGTCTCTTCTCCCCAACCCCTCAGAGCGCACCAAGGGTAGCGGGCACCTCCACGGAAGGACACATAATCGGTCCATGAACACCCACAGCTGGGAAAGGTCCAGCCAGGGCTGCGTCCCTCCACCACCCCTGTTGTCAGCCCCAGTGTTTCAGGGAACAGATTTATCTTAGCATCTGCTTTGGTCTAGAAGAATAACATAATTTAATATCCTCGAGCCACGATGTGAATTTGAGATCATGTGGTTAGGTTTATTTTTCCCCCTGGGTAGAGGGCTCGGGGTAAGAAATGTTTTCACATCATTGTTTGTGCCCCATTCATTCATTCAGTAAATATTTACTACGAGCCTCCTGGGTGCCAGGCCTGTTCTTGCCCATTGAGGAGCTGGCACTGCCGCTGGGGAAGACAAACAATTACTAGATTAACAAAGAAATACCGAACTTAAGGGTAGGCAGTGATAAGTGTATTAGGAGGACGTAAAGCCGGGCTCAGAAAGAGGGAGGGAGGGAAGGATGGAGGCTTCTCTGAGGACAGTGAACTTGGGTGAAGGGAAAGATTGAGGCAGGCAGCTATTTGCCAGAAGATCCCAGGAAGAGAAAAGAGTAAGGACAAAGGCCTGGGGGTAGGAACTTTGTGTGCCTGCACCAGAGCAAGGGGCCGGAGAGCCTCAGCCCTGCGTCTGAGGGGCCCAATGATAGGAAAGGAGGGCCAAGGCCAGACCTCATGGGTGGCAGCAGGGTTTTGGATTTTATTCTGGGTGTGGAATCCACTAAACGGTTTCAAGCAGGGGAGTGGCAAAGGCTGATTGACGGTATCAGGAAGACAGCTGACTGCTGGTGGAGACCAGAACTCTGAGAACAGGTGCGGGGTGGTGCGTAGAGCAGAGAGACAAGTTAGGAGTCCGTGACCATCACCCAGGTGCTTGGACCAGCCCACCCTTGTTGATAAGGGGGACAGCAAGTGGCTGCCCACACTCCCATGCTATGTGTAGGCTGCTGCTTTATCTGAATCAAAGCCCAGCAACTTCCCCCCAGGTGACACCCCCTGAGAAGTCCCTACCCCCTCTCCTGCTGCCCCTCTGCTCCTCTAGATGTCCCAAAGTTGAAGATTGAGGTCAATCCCGAAGGAGCCAATGTAACAGAGGGAGAGTCTGTGACCATGACCTGCCAGGTCATCAGCAGCAACCCAGAGTTCCGGAGTATAGCCTGGCTCAAGGATGGGACCCGGCTGAGGGAGCAGGAGACACCCACGTTAACTCTGTCCTCTGTGACCAAGAAGATGAGTGGAGAGTACCAGTGTGAGGCCTTCAATGATCTAGGCTCAGGACAGTCGGATGAAGTGTTCCTCCAAGTGTACTGTGAGCCTCCTGGGAGCTGGGAAGGGGGCAGGCAGGGAGTTAGCAGGGGGTGGAACCAAGGCCCTTGAGAGGTGAACAACAGAGGCCTCTGCTCACCTTCCTCCTCTGCCTCTGCACCTTTTTCCAGATGCTCCGGAACCTTCCAGGGTTGAGATCCTCTCCTCGCCAGCGAAGGAGGGAAATAAAGTAGAGATGACTTGTATGTCACTGGCCAATCCTCCTCCAACCAATTACACCTGGTATCACAATGAGATAGAAGTGCCAGGAAGGACAAGCAAGACCTTCCAGATCCCAATGGTCCTCCTCAGCCATGCTGGGCAGTATTCCTGCTTGGCAGAAAACAGACTTGGTCCTGGACAAATTGGCCAGGAGACTGAGTTAGATGTCCAGTGTGAGTAGTCACAGGGCCTCTGGGTTCTAGCGGGAGAAGAAGGCAGGCAGATGGGGCGCAGGAGATTCCTGGGTCCTAGCATGGGCGGCAAGCAGGGGTGTCTCCCAACATGTATGCTCCCTGGGCGGGTGCTTTGCTGCTGTTTCCGGTTGTATACCCAGCACCAGAACAGGGTCTGGCTCATGGCAGGTGCTCAGTAGATGTCTGTTGAATGAATGAACTGCAAGCCGCCAGGGCCCCATGAGGGACCCAGAGAACATGGTGTCACTAGGCAGTGGCTGAATCTCAGAAGGGGGCCTGAAGTTTTCGAGAACTGGAGCAAAATGTCTCACTGCCTCTCCCTCAGAGGTCGGACCCTGTTTAACATAGTGAATCTTGTCTGTCAGTCGAGTCCAGGACCAAGAGAATCCCTAAGTTTGAGCCTTGGACCCTGGGATGTCAGAGTCTGAGCCAGATACTCTGACGGGGATGCTCGAATCCCGAACATCTAGACAGTGGGTGTGTGATGCAGCAGCAGCAGCAGCAGGAATATTTCTGGAGCGTTTACTCCACTCTGAGTGCTTCATCTCATTTCCTCCTGGCTTTGACTCTATCAGGTTAGGTGCTCTTAGGACCCCATCTGATGGTGAAGCAAACTGGGTCCCACGGCCCACGATCACTCAGCTCTCAGCCCATCTGGCTCCAGAGCTGTGCTTCCCCCACCCCCCAATGAATGCCTGCACTACAGCAAACTAGCTCTGCGCCCCAGGCCCCTGCGGAGACCCACAGACGGGGTGCCTCTGCCTTGCATACACCACGCATTCTCTGCTTGAGCTCTGCTCTGACCTTTTGCCTCCTCCTGCCTCAAACCACAGCCATGGCTCCTGTCCTCGCACAGATGCGAGAGGGAAGTCCGAGCCTTCCTTTGGTTAATTTAGGAATTGTGTGAACCCAGGGGATAGGTTGGGGCGGGGGGCGGGGGTGTGGGTGGAGCAGTAAGCACTGGGAAAGGTAGTCTGGACAGCTGACTTTCCCTTGCCCATCTGTCTGGTTTCCTCCCAGATGCCCCCAAGGAGGTAACCATGGTGATTCAAAACCCCACGCGGATTCAAGAAGGAGACACTGTGACCCTGTCCTGTAACTACAGTTCCAGTAATCCCAGAGTTACCCGATATGAATGGAACCTCCAAGGCTCCTGGAAGGAACAATCACCCGGGGTGCTGATAATTCAAAAAGTTGCCTGGGACGCCAGGCCAATCGCCTGTGCAGCCTGTAACCAGTGGTGTTCATGGGCCCCCTCTGTCAACCTGGATGTTCAGCGTGAGTGACTGGGCAAGGGGACCCAAGAGGTAGCCCAGCTGGGATATGGGCTCTCAGGGTGAGGGGACTGGGGCCTGGGCTGGAACCTTCACAGAGAATTGAGGGCTGAGAGTCTGGCCTTAGGGCCAGGAAGAGGGAAAGGGACCCAAGAGGTCAGCCTGAGGCCCTTGCTCTCCAGATGCCCCCAAGGATGTCAGGGTCCAGCAGATCAGCCCCCCTTCTGAGATTCACTCCGGGCACCGAGTCCTCCTTGGATGTAACTTCTCAAGTAGCCGCCCCAGAGATGTCCGCTTCTTCTGGAAGAAAAATGGAATCTTTCTGAAGGAAGGAAAAGAACTGAGCTTTGACTCCATCTCTCCAGAAGATGCCGGCAATTACAACTGCCTCATCAACAACTCTGTAGGACAGACCATGTCTGAGGCCAGGAGGCTCCAAGTGCTGTGTGAGTGAGTGGCTGGGGCTGGAGACAGACAGAAGAGCCCGTGACCAGCTACCTGGATCCTGATTTTTCTTCTCCTTGTAGATGCACCAAGGATGCTGCGTGTGGCCATCAGCCCAAAGGACCAAGTGGTGGAGGGGAAGAAGGCAGTCCTGACATGTGAGAGCGATGCCAACCCTCCCATCTTCCAGTACACCTGGTTTGACTGGAATAACCAAAACCTCCACCATTATGATCAGATGCTGAGATTGGATCCCGTGAAGATCCAGCACTCAGGCGCCTATTGGTGCGAGGCGACCAACCAGCTCGGCAGGGTCCAGTCGCCCCCCAGCACCCTCACTGTCTACTGTAAGGCCCCTTCCCTTCTCCTTCCCTCCCTCCCCTGTCCTGTCGGGCAGCCCAGCCGGTCACTCCCAGGCACAGCGCCTGCTCCACACAAGCTCACTTGTCTTCCTCCTTCTCGAAGTCTCTCCGGACTCTCTCTAGGGCAGTTCCCTCTCAGGCCTCCCTGCCTGCCAGACATCCTGAGATCCTGCTGGGTCCCTCTCTGTGTCTCTCTGTCTCACCCTTGGTAGCCTGTTTATCTTTATCTTTTGAGATTTCTATATATATATTTTTAAGACAAGGCAAAATAAAATAGCACAAAAGGTAAATAGTAGAAAGACACTTCTCCTTTCTTTCTCCCTGAGGACTCTACCCCTCCCTGAAGGCCTTCACTGCCGGCAGCTGTCTGCATCTCTTTACAGAGCTATTCTGCACACGCACAATACAATAAGTAGGTCTATGTCTGTACTCCCTTCATCACGCAAATCGCAGGAGAGCTTACACGTTGTCCTGGACGTTCTTTTTTGCCACGTAACAATACCACTCAGAGACTGTTCTATATCCGTGCATGCACAGGGTGTCTAAAGGGTCTGGAAACAATGGAGAAGTTATTTAATTGATTTATTGTACTTTTTCAGATTAAACTTGGAGCCATGGCTTTAGATTTAGAGGATCATGGCCTGCAAAGCTGGATGCCTGAACGCATTATTTGGAAATGCAACATATTGTATAAAAACCTGTGTCTGGGGTCTCCACTTTTGCAGACACCCTGGCAACCTGCCCCTTTCCCTCAGGGCTGCATTGTTGTTTTCTTCCCATGCATGGAAGCAGCAAACCCTATCTACCCAGTGCTTTCCCCACAGCCCTGCGCTGTCTCTGGCTCTGGTACCCCTGAAGGACAGCTGCAGGATAAATTCCTACATGGAATTGCTGCATCAAAGGACAAGTGATTTTAAGTTCTGATAAGTATGGCCAAGCGGCCTCTAAGGAAGTTGTAGCTTTTACTGCATGTCCTGTGTGTGCCTCTGTCTGTCACAAAACAGATGCTTTCCTGAGAGTTAGCCCTTTCCTCCCAACGGGGTCCCAGTGGGCAGGGGCCGGCTTCTCCCTTTCTGTGCATCACAGCCCCTACGTGTGGAGAAGTTGCCCAGGCAAGGAGAGCGGCCATGCAGAGAAGTTGAGGATGCCTCCTGGGAAAATGCTACAAGGCAATGCTGGCCCGTGATCTGAGAGAGGCAGTATCCCCAACTCACGGTCGCTCCTTCCCCCACCAGACAGCCCGGAGACCATCGGCAGGCGAGTGGCTGTGGGAGTGGGGTTCTGCCTGGCCACCCTACTCCTGGCGTTCTGGGGAGTCAAACTTCAGCGAAGGTGAGCTCCTCCCAAGGCTCATGTCCCTTGGCTCTCCCTGATTCCTTCCCCGGAGTGACTCCAGTTGACCATCCTGGAGCCCCCAGCATGCCCACTGCACAGGGTCCTGTCCCCACTCCCCTGATCCTCACGAGTGGGCTTTATTTCTTAGCTGGAAGAGGATACGGAGCCAGCAGGGGCTCCAGGAAAGTTCCAGTGGGCAGAGCTTCTTTGTGAGGAAGCAGAAGGTAAGATGGAAAAAGACCTGGAGGCAGACCTGGAAGTCAAGGGGAGACAAAGGGGGGTGCAGAGCACTGTGCGGGAGGTTGGAGGTCAGAGGCCAGGGGAAGGGGACTCAGGTGGAGAAAGGAGTGGCGAGAACTGAGGCCTTGTCTCTGTCCCAGGTTAGAAGGGCCCCGCTCTCCGAATACCCCCACTCCCTGGGGTGCTACAATCCGGTGATGGAAGAGGCCATCAGTTACGCCACCTTGCGCTTTCCTTTCAGCGAGACTGACACACCAAGAACTGGGTACCTAGTGAGGGTCTTGGGAGGGTGACACGTGCACCCGGGGAGAGCTGCAGGAAGAAGGGCTCGGCTCCTGTCCCACCTGCCCTCTTTGTGGCAGGCCCGTGAGCCAGGCTCCGCTCTGGGGTGCTCTCGGGGGCTAGGGGAGTTGGAAATAGGAAGAGAGTTCACATGAAAGGCTTCATCTGCGGTCATCCATCTACCGTCCCTCAGAGATGCAGGGACCCTGGAGACAGAGGGACCTTCTCCAAACAGGGATGACACCGTCACTTACTCTGTCTTGCAGATGTGTCAAGCGGTAAGGGGGCAGGGCTGTGGAAGGAGGGGGTGCGGGGGACCTGGCCTCAGCTGTGAGTCCCAGATGGGAAGGACTTGGTGGCCTCCATGGTGGCAAGGCCTGGTGGGGGGGTTTTGCTCAGACACGGGTGTGGTTGGAGCCAGGGCAGCACGGCCCAGTCCGAGACGCTGACTGCAGCCAGCGTGGGGACAAGAGGACTCCTGCTCGGGCTCTTGGCCCCCCAGGAGGAGCCAGGGAGGGAACAGGCAGGGAACGCAGACCGGGAGGCCCATGGCCTCACACACGTGGCTTTCTCAGGGCGACTATGAGAACGTGCTTCCAGACAGTCCGGAAGACGAGGGGATACATTACTCAGAGCTGGTTCATCTTGGGTTGGGGAAGCGGCCTCTGGCCCAGGAAGCCGTGGAATACGTGACCCTCAAGCACTGACAGGCCAAACCCCCTGGAGCAGAGGCGCCGAGGGAGGGACTGCAGGGGCCGGGTGGTCGTGGAGATTGCCCCACCCCCCGCTCAGTCGCAAAGCCACTCGGCCTCCCCTCCACATGCAGGCACACGCACGCATGCACATGCACATCACCAGTGATGCCTCAGTCAGCGCCCAGAACTTCGTATGTGGCCCAGAGGCAGGCTTCCTTCTCAACGATGGTAACCCTGACCCTCCCAAAGGCCTGCTCCCCGTCCGCTCTCTTTCCCACGGGGAAGGTCGTCTAAATACTGACCCTGCACTGCACACATCCCCCTGCCCCTCCCCGGCCACCTGCCACCACCCACCCCCTCAAAACCGGTCCCCAGTGGGCCAGCGTCCCTGCTGGGATCAGCTTGTTACTGTATTTTTTTCTTTCCCTCTCCATTCCTATGGCCCCCTCACCCCTGCTCTGAAAGCCCCACTCACTCGTCCTGTGCCTAATTTCTGCCTCTGGGGCAAAGCTCAGGGAGAAGAGGGGCTGTCCTGCGCTGGGTTCTCCTCCACGCATCAGTGAGGCATTCCATTACGCTGCTGCAGCCCCTGCCCTTGGGGGTCTTGTGGGCTGAGACACACACTGGTGTGGACAGATGTGTAACACACACAGAACTGCATAATAAAAATGGTTCAGATACCACTTCAAAGAACCCGTGAACGATTTCCAGTTTGTGGGGTCAGAGTGACAACGGGGAGATTTAGGAGGGCCTCAAGGGGCTTGGGGAGAAGGGAAAGGGGTTGGGGCAACCTCAGGGTCAAATCAGCAGACTGGGGAGTCCAGTGTCTTGTTGCAAAGGGTGCATGGCCCTGCAGCTGGACCAGCACAAGTCTGAGTCCTAACCCTTCTGCTAATGAGCTCAGTGACCAGCTCATCTGAGCCTCAGTTTCTTCATCTGCAAAATGGAGGTGCCACCGCCTCTGGTGCAGGCGGCTCAAGATAAGAAGTGAGGGACAGGGGCGCCTGGGTGGCTCAGTCGGTTAAGCGTCTGCCTTCGGCTCAGGTCGTGATCCCAGGGTCCTGGGATCGAGCCCCGCATCGGGCCCTCTGCTCCACGGGAAGCCTGCTTCTCCCTCCCCCACTCCCCCTGCTTGTGTTCCCTCTCTCGCTGTGTCTCTCTCTGTCAAATAAATAAATAAAATATATATATAAAAAAAAAGGAGAAGTGAGGGACAGTAGTACATATGCTGGAGTCACATTATCAGAAACCTGACACAAACAGCCAAAAGTCCCTAAAAACCAGACTGCCATCTTGTCTGCCGCTCTTGAACAATATAAGAAGGGGAAGCAGATTCGTTCTCAAAAGTCCCGCTGCCAAGTTCGGTCACAACCCACAGTTGCCCAAGAACTTCTCGAAAGCCAACTGCCTTGAGAAACCTCACCGCTTTCCTCTCACCTACCGTCACATCACCCGTTCCCTGTCACGTTCGCTAACTCAGACTTTCCAGTTAGGTCCTCCCAGCTTCCCCGCCACATCTCAGGTTTGACCTTTCCCCACCTATGCTTAGAAGCAGAAACACGTGGTTAGTCCATCAGCAAGGGGATGTAAGTTCCTGGACCGTGGTGGGCGCTCCACACGTGCCACCTTCCTTCCCTGCCCTCCCTTCCCATCTGCTCGAGACCGGAATCTGCTTTCTGAGAAGACGATGTTCTGGTCATCCTTGGAATTATGCCAGAGCGAGGCACTTATTTCCCCACCAATCCACTTTGTCCCCAGTGTGAAGTTAGCATTTCTGGAGGAAGGGGGGACAGCAAGAACTGTCTCATGGAGAGGGTAAGGGTTTGGGCTTTCTGTCTCAAGAATGAGGTTCAGGATCATTCACCCATTCAACTATTTATTCAGCAAACACTTACCAAGCACACGTCAATGCATCCAGCATAGAACATTTGTTGGGGTACAAAAAAGGAATGACATCATCCTCATCTTGGTGACCTCTAGTCTAGGGTGCCCAAAAGGTTTTAGGGCAGGGTCCCCTCTAAAGACCTGAAGGCAGCCCTGAACCTGGTGAGGCCTGGCCCGGGCTCCCTGGCAACCAGCAGGGGCCCTGCCATCCTGTCCAAGCCCAGCTGCCGACATAAACCTACTTCGTGACCAATTGACCGAGAGATGTGACTGTTAACAGGCCAAGAGAGTTCAAACAACTCTGAAGCCAGGGCCTCCAGAATCCAGGCAGCCCTCCATGCAGCCCCAGATCTCACGGTCCTCCCATGGCCCAGACATCCGGCGGTTCATTCAATTACTGAGCCCCTACTATGGATGCAACAAGCAGAGAACAAAGCAGACAGAAATCTTGGGCCTCACTGACCAACATTTTAGCAGAGGGGCCAGCAAATCTGATGTCACAGGCTCGTGAGTGCTTAGGAATAAACACCATGCAAGATGAAGGCAGATTGGAGCAGGGGAGGGGCCCATTTGGAGAGGGTTCGAGGAAGGCCCTCAGCGGAGGTGACACTGGGCAGAGACCTGAACCGCCAGAGGCATGGGCCAAAGCAGGGATCTTGAAGATCCAACGTCTCCCTTCACGCCCTGCTTTTCTCCTCTTCCAAATGCTGGTTACAGGAGGTGAAATGGCCCTCCTTTTAACTTTTCCTCGGTTCTGTCAGTTTCTCAAAGATAAAATACTAAACAATAGATGGAAAGTTCTTCTACACTCCAAGGGAGGTGCTAGACAACATAGGTAGGACAGGGAAGGGAGGCAACCAAGAATTAGTTGAGCGACTGAAGTAGAAAAGGGGGATCTGATTATTTCTTTGGAGGCAATGGTTGATATGCTGAGAATCCCACGCTGCCCTCACCGGATGCCTGGTGGGGAGCACTTCCGGGAAACCACCAGCAAAGCTTGTTCGGGATGACTTGGAATTTGGAAGCACATAGCGGCCTGATGACCGACACATGCACCCCAAAACAGAGAAGTCTGAAGTCCAGAGAGTGGCTGTGTTGTCTGTTTGAGGCAGGGACAGACAGGCAGACAGACAGACACAGGCATAGTCAGAGAGAGAGAGACAGAATCACAGAGACAGCCTGTGGCCATTTTAAATCTCACTTAAGTCTTCCTAGAGGGGCAGGGTGACCCCAGCAGGGAGGTAAACGGCTGACTTCTCAGAGGCTGAGAAGAAAGCTAAGCAGCCAGCTGCAGTCTTGCACCATCTGTGCTTTAGGAAGAGCCGCTCAGTGTCCCTCCAAGTGCCCCAGAGAGAAGCCCAGCACTTCAGCGCCACCAAAGGAGACCCGTCCCTTGTCTGTCCTCCTCCCCACTCCTGCCAGCACCAGAAGGTAGGGTCAGAAATTATTGTCTTTGAGCCAGAGGGGAAAGGAGAGGGAAAACCTTGTCCTCCCAAAACGTGCCCACAGCCTGTCGCAGAGACAACACCTTGAAATGATGACTTCATCATCCCACATGTATCAGTCACCAAATGGACATGGTGTGGGCCACCATAGTGTGTTATCTATGAGCAAGTGCGTAAGGCCAGGGCCTGCCCACAGGCTCTGAAGCAGGTCTGAACAGGCTGGGGTGGGGTGGGATTGAGCTGTGTTCTGGTCGTCCCCTGACAACCCTGCTCCTTTAAGGGACTAGCTACACACTCCTCACGCTGCCTAGGAAAAAACCCTCAGTGCTACCCTGTCCCCTTCCTGTGTTTGCATCATCTGTTTGGACCCTCACCTCCTGGCCTCAGCTCCTGCTTGAGATGCCCCATTAGCTGCTCACCCAGGCTACTGATGGCTCAGGCTAATGGCCCTGCCACCCCGCCCTCCTCTCTCTTCCAGCTCATTGCCCATCCCAGACACCCTCCCTCAGCCCAGCCAGGGGGACTCCTGAGCCTCAGAGACAGCAGGCAGCGCCAAGAGGTGAGTCCCTCTTTCTGTGGCTCCTTTCTTCATGGCAATTATTCCCACAAACTCCTCAGCTTACCCGCTTAGGGTGCCCCCTGGAGTTGGTTAAGGTCATTCCTTATGGCACTGATGGGACCTGGCTTACCCTTGGGCTCTGCCCTGGCAGCCCCCCCTTCGCCTGCCCTTGGCCACAGCCTCCACCTTACCCAAATTCTGACATCCCTCTCCCCCCGCCCGGCTAGGAGTTGCTACCAACCCTCCACCAGCTGCTCTGCAGGCTTTCGGCTGTCCCTGTTGGGGGGAGGGGGGCAGCTGTTTCCCTTCCAGGCAATTGGGGGAGGGGAGTGGACGCAGTACTCTAACTTCCAGGCCTAGGAAAAACACACATACCGTGGGGCCCAACTCTGCGCTAATTTTCTACCCTTTCTCTCCCCAGTCTCAGAAATCAGGAGGCCTTTCCTCTAACGGGACGTGCCCGCTTCCGTTGTGTTCTAAGAGAGGATATGGTGGAAAGAAAGCGAAGGACAGAGGGCTAGCCATCCTCACTTCGAACCCAGACTCACCTGCTCACTGGCACCACCTCCCTAGTGGGCCTCTCTGGTTGAGATAGTTGGTATCTCACTAGATGGCTTCTAATACCCTGAGCAGTCTGTGACCCCAGGAGCTCCTGACCCCCTCTCCAACCCCGCCCCAGGCCGAAGGGTGGGGAGCGAGTGGAGCTCAGGAGCGTGGAGGCCAGCCCCGGCCCCATGGACCTGCCCCCACAGCTCTCCTTCGCTCTCTACGCAGCTGCCTTTACGCTGGGCTTCCCGCTCAATGCCCTGGCCATTGGGGGCGCCGTGTCCCACGCCCGGCTCCGCCTCACCCCCAGCCTTGTCTATGCCCTCCACCTGGGCTGCTCTGACCTCCTGCTGGCAGCCTCTCTGCCCCTGAAGGCGGTGGAGGCCCTGGCCTTGGGCGCCTGGCCTCTGCCGGCCCCGCTCTGTCCTGCCTTTGCCCTGGCCCACTTTGCTCCGCTCTATGCTGGCGGGGGCTTCCTGGCTGCCCTGAGCGTCGGCCGCTACCTAGGGGCTGCCTTCCCCTTGGGCTACCAAGCGGCCCGGAGGCCACGCTATTCCTGGGGGGTGTGTGCGGCCATATGGGCCCTTGTCCTCTGTCACCTGGGGCTGGTGTTTGGGTTGGAGGCTCCGGGAGGCTGGATGGACAATACCACCAGCTCCCTGGGGATCAACACACCAGTCAACGGCTCTCCAGTCTGCCTGGAGGCCTGGGACCCAGCCTCAGCGGGCCCTGCTCGCCTCAGCCTCTCTCTCCTGCTCTTCTTCCTGCCCCTGAGCATTACAGCCTTCTGCTACGTGGGCTGCCTCCGGGCACTGGTCCGCTCAGGCCTGAGCCACAGACGGAAGCTAAGGGCAGCCTGGGTGGCCGGCGGGGCTCTGCTCACGCTGCTGCTCTGCTTAGGACCTTACAATGCCTCCAACGTGGCTGGCTTCCTGCACCCCAACATGGGAGGCTACTGGCGGAAACTGGGGCTCATCACAGGGGCTTGGAGTGTGGTGCTCAACCCGCTGGTGACTGGCTACTTGGGAGGGCGTGCTGGGCGGGTAACAAGTGTGGCAAGAACAAAAGGAGGGACATCCCAGAAGTAGTAGCCACTGCTGGGAAGAAGGGGCATGGAGCAGGAGAGCCTGGCTGCTTGTCCGGGCCCCTGGAGCCCGGAGCCAAAGGACCTGCAGGGCAGCCTGGCCTGGGAGCATCCTTGGACCTGCTTATGGAAAGAACTGAGCCTGGCAGAAGACTGCATCCCAGCTGGAAGGAAGAACAGAGGCCAGGGGCTAGGTCACAGAAGGAAGGTAGGCTTGCCTCTGTAGGCATCAGCACGACTCCCCACCTCTGCCTGTCCCTCTTCTCCTCCTGCCCCACCTGCCAGGGCTATGGAAGTTTTCTTCCAATCTAGAGGAAATGCCACTCTGATGATACACTTTGGGGGATGCTACTCCCAAAATGTTTCCTAGGAAAGAACAGTTTAATTTCTGAGTAAGAGAAGAGGCAGGAGGTAAGATATTGATGCTGTTATACCAGGTGGAACTCACAAGAGGGCAGCATTGGAACTGTGAACAGGAAGTTGGTAGGAAAAGCTGCTTCAGCAGGGAGAAAAAACACCAGCAACACCAGAAATAGTCACCAACAAATACAGAGTCTCTAAGATGTGACAGTCAACACATCAAGCGCTTTAAAAGTGTTGTCCCATTTCACACAATCCTTTGATTTGGCCATGCAGCTGCTGTACAGATGGGCAGGTGGTTCACTGCACAAGCGTGCCAGGCAGAGGGGCAAACGTTGACTCGCCAAGCCATGTGCCTGGCATGGGGCTGCTTCCATCCAGAGAAGGAACATGTTATCCTAATTTGAACAAAGATACCACTCACTCCTCAAGCAGTGCATCCTGGTGGAGGGTACTGCCACCTGGAGGGGGGTGCCTTTTCCTAATTTGTACAGAGGCACTGCATAAGTTAGCTACAGTCCCTGACCAAGTATTATCACCATCTTTGCAGGTTAAGAAATTTTTCCGAGGCTCTACAGCAAGGAAGGGGTGGGATGTGGGATGCGATCCTTCAAGGCAAGACCCCCAAGGGTTAGGGGGCATTTGAAACACTTGGGGTATCAGGGTGAACGCCTGTCCTTGTGGTCCACTTTGCAAAGGTGAATGGTGGCACCCTGAACCCCGAGAGAGTGGGTAGAGGAGAGTGGCCATGGAGGAGACAAACATCTGGGCATGTGCTCTGATGAAGCGAGGTGCAGGAAACCGACTTGTTCCTCTAAAGACGATAATGCCACGAGCACATAAGACACAGAAAGGCTGGCTACATGCCTGGCGTGCACGAACTGGTTTATACAAGCTATCTCTTTTTATGCATAAATGTCTACGAGGGCAAGGAATTTTATTTGCTGATATATTCCCAGCACCTAGAGGGGAGCTTGGCACATAGTAGGCTCTCAACAAATGTTTGCTACAGGAATGAATGTTCACAATAGCCCTCCAAGGAAAATGTTATTTCCTGTTTTATAATTAAATGAAAACAGACCAGAGAAGTTACGTAACTTGCCTGAGGCTCCACAGAAGTGAGAAACAAGTTTATTCCCTGCACAGTGGTAAGGCCAGAGAATTTCAGGGTAAGCCGACCTCCAGCCCAAGTGGCCTCACTGCCCCCCTCCCAGAAAGCCAGGGACCGCTCTCTCTCCCACTGCTCGGGAGCACCTGCTGCTGCTGGACCACTTCTTCTGGTGAATTGTGCCTGCTCCTAGGGGTGGAATTTAGTTCCTCCTTAGGGTCCCTGAAGCCCCACACGATCTGCCGCCAGCACCCTCATGACCCCTGCCCCTTAAGCCCGAAGGCTTCTACAAGGTCCCCCCAGCAGGTCAGCCTGTGCACCTGCCATTCTTTTGCCTTAAGTGCTTCCCCAGTGGTTCTCTGCCTCTGTGCTGAGGCTTTATTACCCTCCGACTACTCCATCCCCCGAGACCTCACTCCACCAAACCCATGATGGCAAAAACTGTTTTTAACAACTTATTTGAGATAAAATAGATATCTCATAAAATTCACCCATTTTAAGTGTACAAGTCAATGCTTTTTAGCAAATTTACTAAGGTGTGCAACTCTATCATCCAGTTTAGAACATTTTCATCAGCCCAGTAAGACCCCCTCCTGCTCATTTACAGTTAATCCCCCTAAGTCCCTGGGGCAACCAGTAATTTACTTTCTGTAGATACAAATTGGCCTGTTTGGGATATTTCATATAAATGGAAACATACAGTGTATGGCCTTTTATGTCTGGCCTGTTTCACTTGGCATGTTTTTGAGGTTCTAGCAGTCATAGGTATTTCATTCCATTTTACTGGCGAATAGTAATCCATTGTATGGACATGCCACACGATCCATCCATTCACCAGCTGATGGACCACCGGGGGCGTGGGTTTCTACTTTTTGGCTATTATGAATAATGCTATTATGAACATTGCTGAAGTAGATACCTATGGTGGAGCTGGATCACATGGTAAATTGATATTAACTGTTTTAAGAAACTACTTTCCAAAGTCACTCTACCATTTTATATTCTTACCAGCAACATATGAGAGGAGTCCCATTCCTTCACCTCCCGCCCACCATTTGGCATTGTCCAATTTTTTGCCCATAGCCATCCCAGCAGGTATAAAATGGTTATCTCACTGTGCTCCATAAATATTTGAATGAATAAATCCATAATCTCTGAAGTCGGACAGAACTGGGGTTTGAACCCTGGTGGTGATTCTTAATGAGCTCTGTTGCCTGGAGTGAGTCACTTCCCCACGGGGAAGCCCAAGGACAGAACGGCGATGCCCTCAGAGGCGGAATGTCTGCTACGGATTATGCGCTCCCTAAATCGTCATTGTCATCATTAGTCTTATTATTACCATCACCCCAGAGACAAGCCCACACCAGTGACTAAGTACTCACCACAACATGCCAGGTTCCTTTCTCAGCCCTTGACAGGTATTAATGCTTTCATCTAATGACAACCCCATGAAATTAGTACTGTGATGGTCCCTGCTTTGCAGATGAGGAAGCGGAGATAGAGAGTTTAGGTCACTTGCCCCAGATCACAGAGTCAGTGACAGAGCCGGCAGCGTACCCAGACCACTGGCTCCAGGTCCCAGGCTCTCCATCACTGCCGCATGCTTCCTGCCCTTACAAGGCAAATTGGATGACTGCCATCCCAGAGAAGCAGATAAAAATCAAGTGGAGGATCCGGGAGGGGAAGGTGAAGTCGGCTCAGGGCTGGCTCGAGCATCCCCTCCGAGACAGCCCAAGAGCAAGGCACGTAGTCGTGGAATTTGCTTCTCATTTTGCATACTGGCACGGGGCTGGTAAAGGAACTAAAGGCGTCTTTTGTGCAACTGGTCAACGGTGAATGATGTCATGGGTCTTTATTAGTTCTGCCAGATAAAGAGCTAACTTACACTGTTCTGCAGGAGTCGGCCAAGTGCTGGGGGCAGAGCAGTTGGGTTCTCAAATAAGCAGGTGAGCATGGGGCCATGAGGGGCTTGGAAGGGGGTGGTCAGGGGTGGGGGGGATGACTGTTCCCTGCCAACGGTTGAGATGCTGCTGGCATGGGGAATGAAGGTCCCCCTCCCCAGACTGCCCCCTCCATCTAGCTGTCTCTTTCTCCAGTGGCCATCACCATGGGCACAAGCCCGAACTTATCCTTCTTCCCCGGCAATCACTGGCTCTACTTCTCTGTGTACCTCTTCACCTTCCTCGTGGGGCTCCCCCTCAACGTGGTGGCCTTGGTGATCTTCGTGGGCAAGCTGCGGCGGCGCCCCGTGGCCGTGGACGTGCTCTTGCTCAACCTGACCCTCTCAGACCTGCTCCTGCTGCTCTTCCTGCCGTTCCGCATGGTGGAGGCTGCCAGTGACATGCACTGGCCCCTGCCCTTCATCTTCTGCCCCTTCTCCGGATTCCTCTTCTTCACCACCATCTATCTGACCTCCCTCCTCCTGGCAGCTGTAAGCATCGAGCGCTTCCTGAGTGTGGCCTATCCGCTATGGTACAAGGCCCGGTCCAGGCCTGGACAGGCCAGCCTGGTCAGCGGGGCCTGCTGGCTCCTGGCCAGCGCTCACTGCAGCGTGGTCTACATCATGGAATTCTCAGGGAACTCCTCCTACAGCCAGACTATCAATAGCACCTGCTACCTGGAATTCCAGGACAACCAGCTGACTGTTCTCCTGCCCTTCAGGCTGGAGATGGCTGTGGTCCTTTTTGGGATGCCCCTGCTCATCACCAGCTACTGCTATGCCCACCTGGTATGGGTGCTCAGCAAGGGAGCCAGCCACCGGAGGTGGAGGAGGGTGGTTGGGCTTGTGGCAGCCACGCTGCTCAACTTCCTCGTCTGCTTTGGGCCCTACAACGTGTCTCATGTCGTGGGCTACGTCCAGGGTGAAAGCCCGGCCTGGAGAACTTATGTGCTGCTTCTTAGCATCCTGAATTCCTGTGTCGACCCCTTTGTCTACTACTTCTCATCATCTGGATTCCAGGCTGACTTTCACGGGCTGCTGAGACGGCTGACTGGGGGCTGGGACCCTCGGAGGCAGGAGGGCAGCATGAAGCTGAAGGAGAAGAATGAGGAGGGGGGCAGACGCTGGAGCTGTCCGACATAGAGAACAGGGAGTGGACTCCAGGAGGGCTTTGGAGCCAGCAGCTGAATGACCGGGCAGTTCCTAGCTCGAGTCAGGCAGGACCGGGGAGTGGGGGCCTGGGGGCTGATGCAGCTGGGCGGAGCAGGCACCCAGACTTCCCAAGGACGTGCTCACCCAAGCCCAGCTCTCGATCTTACCCAACTGCCCTCCTTTCCCATCTCCCTCTGACCCTGCCCCCCCCACCCCAATGCCGTGGATTTGGCCCTGGGAGATAGTCAGGATGAGAGCATGCGCTGGAGAAAAATGAGCTCCCATGGCAGCAGGCCGGCTCCTGTGCTTTTTGGAAGGTAAAGGAGGAGCTGAGAGCAGTGACCAGGGACTGAGGGAGCTGCCTGGTGGCCTGGGACGGGAGGGGGAAGAAGCCATCCTTCAGAGCTGCTCCTACCCAGCAGGTCAAGAGTGGGTACACAGGGGCGCCTGGGTGGCTCAGTTGGTTAAGCGACTGCCTTTGGCTCAGGTCATGATCCCAGGGTCCTGGGATCGAGTCCCACATCGGGCTCCCGGCTCAGCGGGAAGCCTGCTTCTCCCTCTCCCACTCCCCCTGCTTGTGTTCCTGCTCTCGCTGTCTCTGTCTCTGTCAAATAAATAAATAAAATCTTTAAAAAAAAAAAAAATTAAAAAAAAAAAAAAAAAAAAAAGAGTGGGTACACAGGACCCTAGGCTTGAGGGAGCATCCTGCTTTCATGTGGATTTTTCCAAAAAGTTTCCATTGTTCAGTAAATTCAGATTTTCAGGGACATTTATGAAAAATGACAGAAAAAAAATTACCTAAATAAATCTGGTAGCAAGTAAAAGAGAACGGTCTTTCCTTATTCTGTGTGGTTTTTTTTTTGTTTTGTTTTGTTTTGTTTTAGAGAGAGAGAGAGCGCGCACGTGTGAGTGAGGGGGGGCGGTGCAGAGGGAGAGGGAGAGAGAGAATCCCTCCCTGGCTCCACACCCAGCACAGAGCCCGACACAGGGCTCCATCTCACGACCCTGAGATCATGACCTGAGCTGAAATCAAGAAATCAAGAGTTGGATGCTCAACCAACTGAGCCACCCACGTGCCCCTATCTTTTTCTTATGGTATATCTGGGCCAAATGGGATTGGTGGATGGAAGGATAAAATACCCAGACTCCGAAGGAAAAGGGCTAAAATGCCTAGATGTCAGGAGAAGATCTGGATTGGAGGAATAAAAGTAACAGCTAACCTATGTGAAGGACTTGGCCTCACCCACAATCTTCTTTGATCCTCTCAGTAACCATGTGGCAGGTACTATCATTATTCCCGCTTTGCAGATGAGGGGATGGGCCCAGAAGGTGAAGTCTCCTACCTGAGATCCTCCGTCAGTAAGTGACTACAGCAGGATTGGAGGCCGGAATTAGCTGACTCCTAATCCCATGCCCCTCATCCACTCTGCTCTTCTGCCTCCAGCTGTGTATCATCCACAGAGAGGGGGCCAAGTCTGGCTTCCAGAGCCAGCGAGACAGTCTGGCCAGGACAGATGTAAACAGGCCATGAGGACAACTGGAACGGCATGCAAAGCAGCTTGGCTCTCAGTGTTGCTAAGTCCTCTTCCCTTATTATTAGAAACCCGCTCGAAAAAACAAAGCTAATCAGTCAGCACAGTTGACTTCAAAGACAGTTGTATGTTCTTTTTTTTTTTTTTTTTAAGATTTTATTTATCCATTTGACAGAGAGAGACACAGTGAGACAGGGAACACAAGCAGGGGGAGTGGGAGAGGGAGAAGCAGGCTTCCCGCGGAGCAGGGAGCCGGATGTGGGGCTCAATCCCAGAACCCTGGGATCATGACCCGAGCCGAAGGCAGACGCCCAACGACTGAGCCACCCAGGCGCCCCGACAGTTGTATGTTCTTAAGAGCTATTTTTTCGAGATGTGATCATTTAGTAAGCTTTCCTTTCCTACTGAAGGATGGTGCATGAGAAAGCATGGGTTAGAGCCTCCACTCCCAGCAAGGCAACCAGAGAAATGCAGGCACCTGTCTGTACTCACTCAGCTTTAGTTCAAAAACATTTGTTGTGCACCTACTGTGTGCAGGTGGCTGGGCTGAGAACTGCAAAGATTTTTAACATGAATGTGTTTAGCATCGGCTTTCTTCCTGGGTGAGGGTCACTGGAGAACCAGGGCTGGCAGTGGGTGGGGGATTGGATTTCAGATGGAAGGGGAGAGACATCATCTCGGTACAGAGATGGAAGCATGTGCTGTCTCTCTGACTTGTGACTCATCTTCTGTCCCAAGGCACTCAGCCCTGGTGACAGCTAAGAAGTTAATATAAACATGAGTCTACATGGTTCAGAAAGGGAACAAAGGTGACATTGAGTCTTGTGACTCCAGAATTGGTAACAAGGACCCAACTCAGAACAAAAAGGAACTGCAAACCCCACATTCTAGAGAGGGCCATGAAGGACAGGAGCCTGACTCCTCTCCCAGGGTTTATAATGAGGGAGAAGAGGTGGCTCAGAGGGCTTTGCTGCTTCCAACTATCAGCCAGTGCTACCCCCTCCCCGGTCTGTACAAGCAGAAGGCTAGGGGTGGGGAGGGTGAAAAGTCATCAGAGGCTGGACCTTTGTCTGGGCCATGGTGAGGGGACTGTGGCAGCGTTTTCCATATCCTGCAGAAGCCAAGGGAAAGGGGTGCTCAGGGAATGGCAGGTGGATTCTGCGACCATTGCCCTGTGCCCATCTAGGCAGAGAAATGAGACCGGCAGACAGGTGGCGTGGGAGCGTCTGTGTGCGTGACGAGCATCATGCTCTCTCACCAGTTGGCCGAGCAAGCAGGTGGGAGCTCCCCATGGGTGAGGTGGAAATTCTAGATGCTGGAAGAGGTCAAACCAGGTTGGCTCTCCCAAGACAGAGGTCAGAAGAACTCAATTCTAGCTGCAACAGAGAGCCAATAAGTGGGCATCTGACGCACAATGGACACCAAAAGCTACTCAATATTTAGCTAAAGCAATGTTTCTCAAAACTTTTTTGTCTCTGTCCCCTCAAGGAGCCTTTTTGGGTATTTTTTTTTTCCTATTCATCACCTTCTTCTCCCCTGCCCATGAAATTTTAATACAACAGATACACTAGATACCTGTTTATGGGTACAGCCCTTTGGAAGGCCACAAACCATCGCTCCCCTGCAACTCATTTCACCTCTTTGGGGGGCAATGTTGGCCCTGCTGAGAATGCATGAGCTAGAGAAGTGGTCTTGCATCACAGAGTGATAAAGCCCATCTCACACAACGGCAGCCCGTTTATTAGGCTGCTGGAGCAAAGGAGACCACATTCCAAGGAAGCGTGGGTGTCTCACGAGAGAAGAGACAGGGTTATTTTAGGATTTGGGGTGAGGGGAATGTCTGGGTGAACTTTCAGCGAAGCAGTGCTTGACCGGCTCAGAGCAAAGAAACCTGTATGCAAAGAGGTCAATGTCAGGCCCGGGCTGAGAAGTGGACTCGGGGTCCTGTTCCTTTGGAAAATACGAAGAGAAGATAAAGGCAGAATCCTGGGTCTGAAAACTCTTTTTTTGAAGCTCTGGGGGTTGAAAAGCTAGGCTGCTTCTCGGTGTCACATGCGCCCGCTCAGATCATCTGAGCAGCAGAGGGATGTTCCATTCTTCACTGACCAGATTTCAAACAGTCGAGTTTCTGACAGCGGGATTTTAGAAAGCAAGGGTTCTCAGCAATATAATTTTGTTAAGTAACAAAACAAGTTTTTCAAGATTTACAAAAGGAACTCATCGATGGCCATTATGGAGGAGGAGATTTTTCCCTCCTAGAAGGAAGCCTTTCAGGAAGCCCGAAGGCAGCACAACACAGAAGGACGGGAGGCAGGGCAGACATGACCCATCCCTGACGCAGGTACCCTGGGCCAGAAGTCAGGTTTCAGTGTATAAGGAACAGAGAGGAGGCCAGAAGTTTTAAATCTCCACATGTGACCAGAAACTGAGGGAGGCTACTCACAAAGTCATTAAGAAACTGACAGAGAGGGGTGCCGGGGTGGCTCAGTCGGTTAAGCGGTTACCTTCGGCTCAGGTCATGATCACAGGGTCCTGGGATTGAGCCCCGCATTGGGCTCCCTGCTCCACGGGAAGCCTGCTTTTCCCTCTCCCTCTGCCTGCCACTCCCCCTGCTTGTGCTTGTGCTCTCTCTCTCTCTCCCCCTCTCTGTCAAATAAATAAATAAATAAATAAATAAATAAATAAATAAATAATCTTTAAAAAAAAGAAAGAAACTGGCAGAGACTGTTCGATACGGCTTGGCCAATAGCAGTGACTGTTGCAGGGTTGTGCAGCAACAAGTTCAAAGTATTTGTAGACCAGTGCCCACCAGAGGAGGGTAGAGGGGCAGGAAGGAAAGCAGCGAGAAAACTAGGTAAGGTGAGGCAGGCTGACTTGCTGACTTTTGAATACACCACCTGTGACCAGAGCCTTTGGCTGTTTTAGCAAGTGGCCTCTCAGCCTGGGAATGTGCCTGGCGGGGCAAAGAAGCTGTGATGCAGAGCAGGAGAGGTCAGTCTGCCTCAACTGGATGCTGGGGAGGGGGCGAAAACTAGACCAGGTCAGGGTTGGGGGAGCAGGAAGGGAGGTGAAGAACAGATGGGGGTAAGCAAGAAGGCTGGGACTCTGCAAAATTAGTTGCAATAATCATCTCAAAGCAGGAAGCAGAGCAGCAATAAAGGTAAAAGAATGTGGAAGATGTCAGGCCATAGATTCTGGGAGAGGAGAACTGTAAGTGGGACACAGAGTCTGCCGTGGAGGGAAAAAAAAAAATGAACTAGTGTGCGAAAGTGCTCAACTTTTTACCTTCCTCCCTCTGACATGACCTCTTTGGTTAAAAAAAAAAAGAATCCAAGGTAATATAGGTAGTTGTGGCCCCTAAAACTCTGCAGAGTCTGTGAGAAGCCTGCTGACTTCCTTTTAAGGCCAGTTCTGAAAAACATCCGAACGGAGGGAGATCAAGGCACCAAGATGGCGGCCTGAGATCTAGCAAAAGGATGCTGGGATCACACTCCAGAAAAGAACGGGAGAGAAGAAATGAAGTTTGAGGAACCTGGTGGGCGTGGGATGGTGCACAGAGCTCACCTCTCCCCCCTCCAATGGAAGCGTGGAGTGAGGGGACAGAAAATGTTGCAGAAGAGGAAATGGGTCAGAAATATTTTTGGAAGGGAGGTGATTTTACCGAATTTAGACTCATTTCACTGAATTTAGACAACCAAATCAATCATCCCCTCATGCAAACCCCCTAGTCCCAGGGTCAAATTGTAATTGGCACTAACCACGACAATATCGTTCCCCTTTATTGGTGACTGCTCTCAGAATGTACACACAATGACCCAATTCTAGACAGTAAAAGGTAAGAAGTCTGCTGGGGGAGGGGGTTGTCTGGGAAAGATTTTTCTCCATACTGAAAGAGACAGATGTGTGAGGAGCTGCCCTCTCCCTTCCTGGTTTGGAAACTTTTACATGAGGATGTGATACTTGGAGCTGTAGCAGACACTTGGGGGTCATAAGGCCACAAACTTGAGGAAGGAAGCTAACAAGCTAAGGGAGCCAGAGGAGAAGGATAAAAAAGGCCTTGCTGAGCTGGGATCCCCACTTCCACACTCACTGTCAATAACTATAACTGACTCCCTATTAGCCAGAGAGTCTCTAACTTGTAGCAAATGCATTTAACTGTAACAGATAAGCCTCTATCTAAGCATCCTATATATGACTAGAATCCACTTGGTGACATCTTCTCATCTTCTAACTAATTTTATGATCCTGGAATTTCTAAATTCTGACTATTCGCTTTGGAGGAACTATGAAATCCTAGTGTTTATCTTACCTATCTTAGCTAGACTCAAGGGAGATTTCTTATGGGTCCCGTCAAGTAGCTCTGGCACCAAGATGTCGGGACTCCCCTCATTTGAAGGCTTTTGAGAGCTGATTGGCTGGGTCCCTGCATGGACACAGCATTACAAGACAAAAACAGAAGAAAACAAAACAAAAAAACAAAACCTACTGGATGGGACCCTCTTTGAGGTTGAATATCATCTGACTGACAGTCTGTGCTGCAGGCGCCTCTCCTTTTATTGATAAAAATTCCCATGCTTATTATGGGACACATTGCCATGGAAACAAGAGAAGGTTGAACAAGTGGGGATCATGAACGATGTCCTCAGTGTTCTTAGAAACAGGAGAGCTACGCAGTCTTCTGGCCTGTGGAGTCACCGTCACATACAAAAACGGCTACATGAAGATGACAAGATGTGTTCCTGGATGCCTAATTCACCACTTAACAATGCGTGCACACAATTAGGGGCTTGCGGCTTACCTTGTCCCTGGCCTCCGCCACCCTTTCTGATAATCGTTGCCTAGTGGTTCTCAGCACTCAGAGCACAACCCTCATCTTTCTGACACCCTAGAAACCTCCTTCAGAATAACTCCTTGTTTGCTCATCCTTTGGAAAACAATCAAATTATATGCTGTGAATCAAAAGGTCAGCCAGAAAAGACATATACAGGAAAGTTCACTGCAGAGTGGACTGAACAAACAGGCCAGCAAACCTGGGCCCTGGTTGGGGGTGCTGGCAGTGTTCCTGCTGTTACACACGTGCCCGCCGTACCCCAGCCAGCCTGGTGAGGCATCGGGCCAGGCTCTGGGACAAGAGAAACACACGAGGGCTTGGGAGGCATCGCTTCTGACCTCACAACGCAGCAACGTCCTCCTAGGTGTTACTCGGGAGGATGAGAGCAACCCTGTACACACAGACCATACAAATATTCACAGCGGCTTTAATCACCATAGCCCCAAACGGAAAATGGTGCAGGTGTCCATCAGGAGAGAATGGATTTAAAAACTGTGATGTAGCCATGCAACAGAATACCTCCAGGCAATAAAAGTAACGAACTGCTGACCTAGGTAACCATATCCTCTGACTCTGATACGTGATTTATAATAACAAATATATTTGGACTTCAGCCAAGGGTCTTAGTTGCTCCTCAGCCCATTCCTGCCATAGAGCTCCTAAAACCCTTGGGATTTCCTAAATGATGAGAGCAACAAAGGTGTCTTTTGTTATGCTGAGGTGACTCTGGGACCTCCACCTAAGGATAGGGCTGGCTGGTTGCCAAGGGAACCAACTGAGGGATCAGAGGGTTAGAGAGGGGACAGGGGCTAGAGGCTGAATCAATCCTGATGGCCAGTGATTTAATCAACCTTGCCTAGGTAATGAAGCCTCCATATAAACTCAAAAGGGTGGGGAGCAGAATGTTTCCAGTTGGTGAACACGTGGAGATTTGGGGAGAGCAGTGCGCTAGGAGAGGGCATGGAAGCTCCGCACCCCTTCCCCATCTTGTACCTTGCCCTATGTGTCTCTTCCATCCGGCTATCCCTGAGTTTAGCCTTTTACAATAGATGAGTAATCTAGCAAGTAAAATTTTTCGGTGAGTTCTGCGAGCCGCTCTAGCAAATTAATCGAGAAGGGGGTCATGGGAACCTCCAATCTGGAGCCATTGGGTCAGAAGCACAGGTGGACAAACTGGACCAAGTGTCTCAAGTGATGGTGGGGCGTGACTGTGGGGTGGGGGGATGAGGGAAGGGGGGAGGGTAGTCTTGTAGGGCTGAGCCCCGTAACCTGTGGAACGTGACACTACCTCTAGGGAGAGAGCGTCGGAATTAAGTTGAATCACAAGACACCCAGCTAGTGTCCAGAGAATTGCTTGGTGGTGTGGGGGGAGCCAGCCCTGCCGCTGGTTAGAATTGGTACCAGAACCCCTGCACTGACAGAAAGCAGAAGAGTGGTTGCCAGACGCCAGGGATGAAAAGGGGAGGGAACTGACGGGGAAGATGACAGAGGGGCACTTGAGGGGGATAGAAGTATTCTATAACTTGATTAGGGTGGGGGTGACACAGATTTCTACATTTGCCAAGACTAATCCAACTCTAGGCTTAAAATGGACGCATTTTATTTTGTGTAAATTTAGCCTTTCTAAAAACAGTTGATTACAAAAGTCACGTCACCTTGCCTCTCTGGGTCACCTCATATTATGTGTGTACAGAATGTCGGCCGTTCACCTTCCCCCGTTTCGACAAGCCACGCAGGTCTCTGCCTTCGCTGTGCCACTCTGCAGACGTGACAGCTGCAGGACGACCCAGGTTGCGGGAAAGGGCCAACAACATGGTGCAAACAGGTGAGAAACGGCAACCGGCTTTTATCTTGGTGCTGGAGACCCACGGGGCGTAGCGGGGATGAGGCCAACGGGGGAATACACAGCTCGTCACAACACAACCGTCTTGTTGCTGAGAAGGGTTGGGGTTTGGGGCTGCCCTACCTTCCGATTCTTCTAGTTGAAAACCCAGCTGTTGCTGCTGGCTTTGAAATCTTACCTTTTTTTAAGCGGATACAATGTTAACGTTACTGTTGTATGTGGTGAACACTAGTCAGGACTGAGGGCTGTGGTCTGGCGCCCAGGCTTGGATCCAGTGTGTGGCCTCTGCAGCAGCAGAGGCTGAGGAGGGTTCAGCTACTGGCAACGGGTGGGGAAAGAAGCGGGAGGAAGTGTCGTTTTGCTACAAGTGCAGCTCTGAGATAACTTTGCCCAGATCAGCTGGCAAACAGTTGCAGAGATCTGCTGACTTTCTAAAATCATTCTAAGCATTTCCAAGTTCCCGGCCGCCCCAGCAGCCCGGCTGGGAGAGCTGTGCCCCCTGCCCCTCCCCCCCACCCCCGCCCTTGAGGGAGCTCTCTGGAGAACATAGGCAGAGGGGAGCAGAGGAGCCCCATGGAGGAGTTCCCACAATCTCCGGGGTCCTCTATCTCGACCCCGGCCCCTCCTTCTGCCCCCAAGCTCTGGAAGCCGTTGTTCTGGAAGGCTGTCCCCTTTTGCTGTTGCTCTCCACCCGCTCTCCTCGGGTGTTCTCATCCATGACCACAGCCTTAGTCATGGATGGCTCCCAAATTTCCATCGCCAGCCCAACTCTCGTGTACTCAACTGTGAACATCTCAACTTCACACGTCCCAACCAAGCTCTTCATTCCCTCCCCCAGAGCTGTCCCTCATCCGAGCCTAGGCCACGCCGGTGAGTAGCGGCAACACCATCTACCTATCCGCCCATGCCAGAAACCCAGGAATGGCTTTGGTTTTTTTAATTAAAGGTTTAATTCTTTTCTTATGTTTAAAATGATCATAGAATAAAAAGGAACTTTTTCAGGGAGGACTATACAGTTCTGTGAATTTTAACACTCATGGATTCCAGTAACCACCATCATAATCAAGATAAAGAACAGTTCTAGTCACATCCTCCCCTGGCTCCTAACCACTTGACAACCACAGATCTATCGTAGTTTTATCTTTTAAAATGCCACCTAAATGGAATCAGTTGCTAACCTTTTGACACTGGCTTCTCTCACTGGGCACAATGTCCTTGAAATTCACCTCAGTCGCTGTGAGCCTCATGGTTTGTTCCATTATCTGGCTCTACCACAACGTGCCCATCCACACACCCGCCGATGGACACCTGCGTGCTTTCCATTTAGGGCAGTTTTGGACAGAGCTGCTCGAAACATTCATGTACAGGTGTCCGTGTGGACTCAAGTTTTCATTTCTCTAGGTCAAATATCCAGGAGAGGGACAGCTGAGTCATCTGGCATCTTTAACTTTTAAAGAGACCTTCAGCCTGTGTGTCAGTGGTTGTACCGTTCTGCATTCCTTCCAACAATATGAGAGATTCGGTTGCTGCACAACTTTGCAGCACATGGTGGGGTGGCGTTTCTATTTTGGCCATTCGGACAAGTGTCTCGTGGGCAGAAAGCCATTCTTGATGACTGCTCCTTTACGGCCCACAGGCAATTTATTATCAGGTCCTACTGCTTCTATCTCCAAATCATGTCTTGCATGAATCTGCTTCTCGGCAGAATGCACGGCAACCATTATCTGTCACCTGGACTACAGAAGCTTCTAACCTGGTTTTTCTTCTTGTTCTTAACCCCGTAAGTCCACACCACAGCCAGAGGCACCGCTGAAGAACACTAATTGGATCAGGTCATTGTCCACTGTCCATTCCTCTCCCTTCTTCCTGGCCTTCCAGGCCCTGTGCCATCTGGCCCCACCTCTCAGAGTTTCTAAGCTCCTGGGGGGCCATCCCACCTTCACTGACATCACTGTGCTGGCCCAGCCTCAAGCAGGCCAAGCTCTTGATCTCCACAAACAGTCTCTTCCATGCTTGACCTGGCTGACTCACCTCTTCCTTCAGGTTTTCTCCCCAGTGTCACTCTTTAGCGAGGTCTTCCCTGAGCACCCAATCTCAAATAGCCCTCCCCCACCTTGACATTATCTCACACTGTGCTATGACAGTTTGGTTTATGTATTTGTCTGTTCATTTGCTTAATATGTGATTTCTCCCTATAGACTAGGAAGCCCTTGACCGCAAGTCACCATGTCTATTTTACTCATTACTGCATACCCAGGTGCCTAAAACAGTACCTAGCACAGAGTAGGCATTTGGTATCTGATGAATGAATAATAAAAAGTATCTCTGATTTTCCACTATTATAAATAATGCTACAAGGAATATCCTTTTCCATAAATGCTAGTGCATTTGTACATTTCCTAAAAGGGGTACTGCAATATTACATGGTATATATATTTAATTTTTTAATAAATATTGACAAATTATCCTCCCCAGCTGAATCAACTCTCTGTTCCCTAACCATCTGTAGGAGACTTCATAACCCTGCCAACAGGGGAAATAGCAAATTTTTATTTTTTTAAGTTGACATTTAATTTTTTTTTTAAGTAGGCTCCACACCCAGGGTGGAGCCCAATGCAGGGGCTCAAATTCATAACCCTGAGCTGAGATTCAGAGTCGGACGCTTAACCAACTGAGCTACCCAGGTACCCCTTTTAAATTGACATTTAAAATTTAGTAACTCGGGCACCTGGGTGGCTCAGTTGGTTAAGTGACTGCCTTCGGCTCAGGTCATGATCCTGGCGTCCCGGGATCAAGTCCCACATCGGGCTCCCTGCTCAGCAGGGGGTCTGCTTCCCCCTTTGCCCTCTTCCCTCTCGTGCTCTCTGTCTCTCATTCTCTCTCTCTCTCAAATAAATAAATAAAATCTTTAAAAAAAAAATTTAGTAACTCAGTGTATTAGGGTGCTCCAGAGAAAGAGCTAATAGGATGCGCGTATACATAGAAAGAGATTTATTGGGCGCGTGGGTGGCTCAGTTGGTTAAGCGACTGCCTTTAGCTCAGGTCATGATCCTGGAATCCCTGAATCGAGTCCCACATCGGGCTCCCTGCTCGGCAGGGAGTCTGCTTCTCTCTCTGACCCTCCCCCCTCTCATGTGCTCTCTCATTCTCTCTCTCCCAAATAAATAAATAAAATCTTAAAAAAAAAAAAAAGAAAGAGATTTATTTCAGAAATTGGCTCATGTGATTATGGTGATTTGTGAGCCCAAAATCTGATGGAGGAGGCTGGCAGGCTGGAGACTCAGGTCCAAAAGGTTGCAGTTCAAGTCCAAAGGCAGTCTTGGCTGGGAGACAGAAGGAGTCAATGTTGCAACTGAAATCTGAAGGCAGTCTGCTGGAGAATTCCCTCTGGCTCAGGGAAGGTCAGCTTTCCATTCAGGTCAACTGACTGGATGAGACCCACCCACATTAGGGAGAGAAATCTGCTTTACTCAGTCTACCAACTGAAATGCAAGTATCATCCAAAAACATCCTCACAGAAACATCTGGAATAACAGTTGACCAGATATATGGGCACTATGGCCCAGCCAAACTGATGCATAAAATTAAACATCCATTCAGTACTATTTTAACTTTAAGTTCTCTGATAAAAAGTGAGGTAGCCAATATTTGCGTATTGAATATAGTCATTTATGTTTCTTCCTATAGTTGTCTTTTTCTTATTTAGTTTGCAGGATATTTGCATATCTTTGAATATCTGCATACAAACCCTTTATCAGTTATAGATGTAGAAAGAGGGTCTTTTAGTTTGTTAATAACTTTTTCCATAGTTTTATATTTTTTTAAGATTTATTTATTTTAGAGAGAGAGACAGAGAGCATGCACACGTGGCACAAACAGTGGGAGGGGCAGAGGGAGAGAGAAAATTCTGAAGCAGACTCCCCACTAAGCATGGAGCCCGATGTGGGACTCCAGCATGACCTGAGCGGAAATCAAGAGTCGGCCGCTTAACCAACTGAGCCACCCAGGCACCCCCATAGTTTTATATTTTTATGTGCTAAAATTTATCATTTCTTCTAAGACTTCTACATTTATGTCATGCTAGAAAAAAGCCTTCTCATTTACAAGGCTTAAAAATGATCTCATATAATACCTATACATATACAACTTCTATAGTCTTTGAAGACATATTTGATCTTTGATACACCTGGATTTTACTTTTGTTATCTAATTGCAACTCTTCCAAACTCTTCCAACTATCCCAACGTAATTTACTGAATAGCCCATCCTTTCCCACTGATTTGAAATGGGTTTTGATCACTTAATTAGAAAGAATCCTCTACATATGATCAGTGCAATACATTACATTGTAATCAATTCCAATACATTATAAACAGGAAGATATCATTATTTTTACCCATCTTCTTAGCAAAAAATATTAAAGATTCAAAATATCCAGCGTTGGAGAAGGTACACAGAAATGGATACCCTCATACCCAGTTGGTAGGAATGTAAATTGCTGAACATTTTCAGGAAGTTAATACAGAAATATCTATCAAAAATTTTAAAGAACATCTCTTTGACCCAGTAATGATATCAATTACATATCAAAAAATCCATCTAACCCAAATATTCACACATATTTACATAGATAGACAGATAGATAGATATTCACTGAAGCACTGTTTGTCATAACAAAAGCACTGGAAACTATGATGACATGGAAGGTCACCAGGCGTATTAAATAGTGAAAAATGAAGTTTCAGAGCAATATGTATAGTATTACTCCATTTTTGCACTTTTTAAAATTATACGTTTATATATGTACATATATGGGTATAAACCAAGGAGAGATTGCCTCTGGTAAGGAAGAAGTATCAGGGAGAAGTGAAGTTGCCCTTCACATTTCACTTCTGTATTGCTGAATTCTCTTACAGTAAGAATATATATAAGTATATAAATATATAAATATATATTTATATATATTTTAACATGTATAAAATATATTACTTTTTAAAATTTTTTTTAAGATTTTATTTATTTATTTGACAGAGAGAGACACAGTGAGAGAGAGAGAACAAGCAGGGGGAGTGGGAGAGGGAGAAGCAGGCTTCCCGTGGAACAGAGAGCCCAATGCGGGGGCTCGATCCCAGAACACTGGGATCATGACGTGAGCTGAAGGCCGACACTTAATGACTGAGCCACCCAGGTGCCCCATATTCTCACATTATTACTCCATTTTTTAAATTAAAAAAAAATAATAGTGGAAAAACATTCACTACCTTGATTGTGACCAAGCTAGAAGAGAGAATAGGGCACAGAAATTCCAGTTACTGAAAAGTCACAAGGCCACTATAAGGTTAGCTAGGATAACAGGGATAAATCATTTCACACAGTCAGGCCTCCTCGTCACCACCCCTGGGAGCTGGGGAGGGGTTAAATTTCTCTCAAACCTCAGGCATTAAAAACAGGTGGAGGGTTTTCTCTAAGAAAACTGAGTGTGCTGTCCCTGAGAACTGCAGAAATGTGAGGACAGGCCATCCAGAAATGACCCGGGAGACACGTGTGGGAGTCTCAGTACCTACCCTCCATGTGGGGCCAGCATGTGCCCTTGGAACACTACCACTTCTCCCACTGATATGATGTAGACAAGGTACCAGCAGCAGTGGAATCACCTGCTGCGGAATCAGCAGCAGTCAATTTAAGAAGTAATCGGATTGCTCTGTGTCTCTGCAGACTGGTCTCCAGTCACCCCCTCCAAAAGCAGGCATGGGATTTTCCCCAAATTAGAGGGCTCCTGGGAGCTCCTGGAACACTCAGCAACAGCCTCTGAGGTACAAACAGTGCCACACCCTTTTGGGAAAAGCCTCCAATCACACCAGCTAGAGAGAGGAACTTAAAAATGGTAACTTAGGGGTGTGGGGGGGGTGGGCAAAATGGGTGAAGGGGAGCAGGAGGTACAAGCTTCCAATTAGGGAATGAGTAAGTCATGAGGATAAAAAGCACAGCATAGGGAATATAGCCAATGACATTATAACAGTGATGTAGAGTCAATGACATCGTAACAGCGACACATTGACGTATTGACGTATCAGCACAGGACAGACAGTAGCTACGCGTGTAGTGAACAGAGCATAATGTATAAACCTGTGGAATTACCATGCTGTACATCTGAAACCAATATCATATTGTGTGTCAACTATCCTCAAACAAAATAAATAATAAAATAAAAATTAAAAGGGTAACTTAGAAAAAAGATCAGCAGATACCAAGTGCCACCACATCCTGACCTCATGGGAGGCGTTAGACCATCCATACAGACTCTAAAAACTGGTTTTATCAGCACTGGCTCAAGACCCACCTCTATGCCAAATCTGAGGAGCTGGGAAGTAGAAGAGGAGACACTGAGGACTGCTCTGGAGCACTGAAACCCCAGTGGGAAGAAAATGGGGAGCTTACCGCTCACAGATAATGCACAATAGAGGGACTTGAAGAAAGCCGCCAGCAGGGCTGGGCATGTCCCTGAAGTTTAAAGGGCCAAGGGCTGGTGCCAGAAGCTTGCTGGGTGACAAGGGTGAGCTGCTGTCCCACCGACAATGGTATTAATAAGGTCCACGGCCCCCCTCTACTGACAAGCCAGCCTAGAGTTATTTCATGAATGACTCCACCCAGGAGTCAGCCTGGAGGCGTAGCGGGATCCCACAGAGAGGAGGCCCAGGGACAGAGACTGGACTGAGTGACTGGGCCGAGGAGGCACTCCACATCCAAAGGTTCCAGCTGAGGAGGTCCAAGAACCTGCAAAAGGTCCCCTTGGGAGAATGAGTCAGCACTAGATGTGTCCCACCCAGAGGGCATCAAACCCTAGGTCATAACTGTACCAGGCCAGCTAGACATTCCTGGCCCCTCATGCATCCCGTCTGCCCACAGGGCAGGGCTGAAAGCCATAGCTAATGAGTGGGAGAGCACGGGAGACAAGGTGGAACAAAGAAAGAGAAATGGTACCGTGCGCACCCTGCCATGCACCCCTCCTCTGCAGGCCGGGAGTCCGAGGCATTGCAGACCTGGGAGGGAGAAGTACTCCTTGGAACAGAATTGGGAATTTTGATATTATGCTGGGCTGGAGCGATATGTGATCATTACACTGACTGGACTTTTATTATCTAACAGTACCCAAAGAGGCCATGCGCTACCATAGGAAGAAGAAATGGGGTTTAACCTATATCTGCCAAATCAGTTCATTCCGTAACATAGTTATATTCCATCCTAGGTGGCCTCAGGGTGTAGTAATTTACCTTCCTGGCATTCAGCCTTGGCACAATGTTTAGGGCAATTCCTGGCTCTTGTGTAAGTAGATTTTTTTTTCTGTGCAGGGCGGGGCTGCTGCCCAGGGCAGATCCTGACTCAGAGCAAAGCAGCCTTGGACCATCTGCTCACACCAGGCTCACCCCAGTGCCTGCCTGCAGGGCATGTGGCCCAGGCCTCACATTTACTCTCAGGACACGATCCCCAGATGAGGTCACAGAGAGATCCTTTTTTTTTTTTTTTTTTTTTTAAGATTTTATTTATCTATTTGACAGAGAGAGAGAGAGCACAAGCAGGCTGAGCAACAGGCAGAGGGAGAGGGAGAATCAGGCTCCCCGCTGAGCAGAGAGCCGGGACCCCCCGGGATCATGACCTGAGCCGAAGGCAGACGCTCAACCGAGTCACCCAGGCGCCCCTCATACAGAGATCTTGACAGGACCTAACTTTCAAACCCATGGCTCATTTCTGGTTCTACACTTAAGTGAATTCTGCCAAAAAGCAAATAAATAACAGCCTAAAACTATTCTGTGAACGGTACAATTACATGTCTTATTTCATGCTAAGATGCTGCTCTACCATTATGATCCCACTTCGGTATGTCATCCCTTTTTTTTTCATATACTGGGAACCTCAAAAAATGGAAGTGGTCTGGGCTGTCCTGACGCTGAGGGTTCCTGCCGTAAGAATACGGGATGTCCTTCCGTTTCCTAGCATCTGAACCCCTTCCCATGCTTAGGGAACTGCCCACGTACGAATCTTTAATCTGGGTGGGAAGCAGAGGCTCCCACCAGAGAAGCTGATAATGCTGGACCTTGTTTTCTGCGCATCCTTCCTATGTTTAGCTAATCAGGTTCGTCTGCCCAAATTCAGAATCAGGGGCTCTATATACACAGAAGGAGGACAGCAGGGATTACTTCTGGTGGTGCCAACAGTCGTGGCAAACAGAACATGGCTCTTGGGTCCAGTGTTGAGGGGTTTGCGGGGAGGGGCTCCCCTCACCGGACTGGGTCAGTGGCATGACTTTTAACGTGGTCCTGGCTGCACGGCTCCCTTTCTTCTCCAAGCCTGGTTCCCAGCCTTCCTGGGAGATCTCTGAGCTACCCATGTTATCATATAATCCCTAAATTAGCAGAGTTGGCCTCTGGTACTGCAATTAAGAGCCATCACTGAGACACTGTCCAGCACAGTGATTATGGGCTAAGAAAGCCCGCCTTCTGTTGAGAGATGCAAAACCCATTAGTAATCCGTAAAATGCGGCTGCATTAAAACAGCAAAGAGACACTGCTTGATACCCATTCGACTGGCCAAAAACCTGGAGGGAAGCTGGATAATGGCCAAGCATGGGTGGGGACGTGGCTCAGAAATCTAATGGCTGTGAGACCCGTAGCTCTGTCCTTTTTCTTATGTCTACTTTGGTCCTATCCACTCTCCCAGCTGGGGCGGCCCCACAGAAGAGAAGGCTGGGGCTGGGTGGGGTTGGGTGGGCAGCTCTCTGGACCCACCTCTGCTTAATCACGGGTGTTCACGGGGTGCACAGCATGGCTCATGATGAATGCTCAATGAACGTTAGCTGCCAATGTTTTTTCTTGCTTTTAAATTACTTTTTGAGTAAGATTCTACATGCTCAGAAAGAGGTTTTTTTGTTTTGGTTTTTTTTTAACAGCACAAAAGGATACATGGAGAAAACTAAGTCTGCTTCCCACCAGAACACCCAGTTCTCCCTCCCAGAGACAAACCACTGCTACCAGTCTCATGGGTGTCCCGTCCCCAATCCACTCCTCACCCAGCATCCAGAGGGATCCTTTAGAAATGTGAAACAGATTACATCACGCCTTTGCCCATCATACTTCAGATGTCACTCCACATCCTGACCACGGCCGCAAGGCCCCAGGTGGTCGGGAAGGGGTGGGGGGGGAGGTGGGCCTGCTGACCACCTGACCTCATTATCACAGCTCTGCCCTCACAAGGTCCCCTCGCTGCCACTCTGGCCTCCCTGACCTCTTCCAACACACTGGCTCACCTCGGGGCTTGCTGTCCCTGTGTCTGGAACACCACGACGGTCTCGCACCTCATTCTCTTCACCTGCATGTCTCTGCTCAAACATCACCTCCTCAGAGAGGCCTTCATAGACTACCCTCCCACTCTGCCCCTTACTCTGCTTTTCCAGTCTCTGCCTTCCTTCTGAACCCCAGCCTAGCCCCTGGCTTGCTGTTATCAATCTGCTGCCTGTCTTACCCCAGCAAAATGTCAGCTGCATGAAGCAAGGCCCGTTCGCTGCTGATTCTTCCCCAGCACCTGCAAGTGTTGGACCGTGGGGGCTGCTCAAGAAATCCTCACTGAGCGAACATGTGGCTGTATGTTCCCTTTTCTAGTACAACCTGCTATTCTTATAACATGTTTTTCTCTTTTGACAATACACCTCAGAGTCTGATCTACACTGGCCTATGTAGATCTGCCTCATTATTTGTAACAGATGTGTACTATTTCTACTGACTGGATGCCCCATAATTTTTATTTAACCAGATCCTTACTGGAGGACATAGATTGTCCCAGTCTTTTATTATCACAGAACAAACAAACAAAAAACACTGTGAGGAATATACTTCTTCGTGCACATGGGAAAGTATATCTGTATAATAAACTCACATCAACTTGTTGGATGAGATGGTATGGGATTTTTAATGTTGAAAAGTATTGTCAAACTGCACACCCCAGAGAAGTGTCCCAAGTAACAAGGGGAGAGAGAGAGAGGAGCCCAGGATGAGGCCAGAGAGTGACAGGGACAGGAAGCCAACACAGGAGAGCATGTAGGCCACTGTAAGGACTGTGGTCTCGAAAAGAGATGGGAAGACCATGGGGTTTTGCGTAGAGGAGGGATGTGACCTACTTAGGTTTTAAAAGGACCACTCTGGCTGCTGTGTGGAGAAAAGACTGAAGAGGGCATCAAGAGAAGCGGGGGGACCAGAGAGGACATTGCTCAGGAATACAAGCGAGTGATGGGGATGACAGCTTGAACCCGGGTGGCGGCAGTGGATGTGGTGAGACGTGGTGGTCGGGGATATACTTCGAAAATAGAGCGGAAGACATTTGGTGATGGAATAAATGTCAGAGTAACAGTAAAGGCTCTCTCTCTTGGGGTTTTGGCTTGAGCAACTGGAAGGATGTGGTGGCAAAGTCTGTGTAACCTGGGTCCCAACCCTGAGAGGTGGGGAGCCAAGGCTGCAGCGGCAGCAGCTGGTGGAGGGGAGGTGGCTGGAAAACCTTAATTTCCTAACAAGTGAGGTTTCTCAATCTTACGCCGTGTGGTTTCAAGGGGTACAGCTGAACTGCGGTGGGCTGAGCTGTACAGCGGTCTAGTCAAGGGCAAGTGAGAGCAGTCGCTACCTTGAGCCCCGCTCCCTGGATGGGCCCGTGCTCCATCTCTTCACTTCCTCTGGTGGCATGCCGCTGTGTGTGTGGCTGGGCACCTCTGTTCCCTAACCTCTTACAATGTTTCCCAGTGACTCCATGTTTAGCCTATCTGACCTTTCCCCAATCAGTGATTGCTGGATGCTGAAGAGGACAGTGGTCTGTGTTGTCAAGATGGCAGGAGGGCTCTGAGCCAGAAGGGGGCTGTCAGATTCTGCCTGGCACAGCAGCTTAGGGAGACATGCCAAAGAGCAGGAGAGAGAGAGAGATAAGATCAACAGATGAGAAAGCTGTCCTCTGAGGTCAGACTACTCCAGATGACAATCAGCACTCTCAAGCTCACTCCTGTGTCCTCTCACCGCGGCCCACAGGCTGAGCGGCCTGACTTGTCTCCTATGCCCAGCCACCCTGGCCTCCTTTCTGTTCCTCCGACTCGGCAAGTCTGTTCCACCTCAGGGCTCTGTGCTGACTGTCCCCTCAACCTGCAATGCTCTCCACATGGCTGACGCCTCGCCTCAGTTCAAACATCCCCGCTCAGCCTGGGCCTCTCCTGACGGCTCTCTCCCAAAAAAGGCCCACACCAGTCTCTCTCCAGATTTCCCTTTTTGCTTCCTTCCTTCACTTGAAATTTCCTGATGGTTTCCTGGTGTGCCATCTGTCTCGTTCACTCATGACCCCAGCACCTAGGGCACTGTGGATGCAGGGTCAGGGCTCAGGGCATCTGGTCAGCAGGGAGCGCAGGGATGGTGAGGGAGGCATCGTGGAGGGAAGCCCATGGGCGTCATCGGTGTGAACCACTGGGCTTCGCCGAGTGAAGGTAAAGCTGGGATGTTGCATCGCCCACTCCCATGCTGCTGCTGTGTGTGCCAAAGGTCCATGAAGCCTGCTGGTTCTGTAAAACAGCTTAGTGGGCACCCCCCTTTCTACCTCGGTGACCCTGGGACCTCAGCACCAAGGATCACACAAAACTGCTGGCTGGGGTGACAGAATGGAGATAAAAGAGAAGTTCAAAAGTGCAGGTTCGGACCTCATCTTTGCTTGTATCAGCGGTTGGCAAGCTCTTACAGGCACCCTCAACTCTTACCCCACAGGGACGCAGGCGCCCACGATATGCGAGGGACTATGTTGGTTTTTTTCCCTAAGGACAAATATCAAAACAGTCACTCGCAGAAGGGCCGATCTTACCTAGACTCAACTCTAACATCCATGGGAAGGAGTGGGGTCACCCCAGAAGGACCTGCCCTTCACCAAGCTGAAAGAAGGCTAATAGAGAGATCGCTGAGGTCTTGGACAGTGCCCACGGTGCTCGCACCTGCTAATCGATTCTGCAGCTCTGTTCCTGACTGGGGAATGGGCTCCGCATGGTTGCAGATGGGGATGCAGAAAAGAGGACCCTCCCCTGGCATTTTAGGATGAGAGCAGCTTTATGTGGCAATCTTTAAATTTCCAGTAAGTTTCTGTTGCTCAATGAAATGCAGATACCAAAATGGTACAAGTTAACTTGGTGGAGAACAAAAGATAATTTTGTTGTCTTTGTCCCATGAGTATCAAGCATCAAAACCAATTCCTGAGTGCCCTTTATAGGACAGGTACAGTGTGGGTTAGGGAAGGCCAGTCTACAGGGATATAGAGAGATCACCTGGCTACCAATGTGGGGAGCGATGAGTAAGAAGAGATCCTTTCTGAAGGAGAAACTAGGCTGAGGGTCTCTCTCCTGGGGTCAAGGGGAAAGGACAAGGGTCTCTGTCAGGAGGCTCAGGTGGCCAGTGGCAAGACACACAGTCCCTGAGGAGAGACAAAGCATCCCCAGTGAGTGTCCAAGTCTTCGTGGGTCTGCCTCAAGACACTCCCCGGGAGCAATGTGGACCAACACAGGTTGGTGAGAGAATAGTGAGAAGAAGACTGGCCCAGGAAGGGCACAGCCCACCAGGAGAGGGACTGAGGGAGGAGGAAGACTCAGAACCTGACTTGCCTGGCAGCAACATGGACTTGGGATAGTCCAAGTCCAAGGAAAAGCCTTTATAAGAAGGGACCTGATGGGCCAGAGGAAGTCAGGCAATGCTTTAGACACTAATGAGTTTCAGAGGAGCCTCCTAGAAAGAGAACAGGAAACTGATTAGGTCAGGGGCCTTGAGAGAAAAGGGAGCAGGAAGTAAATGTGTATGCAAAACTGTTTGGAATAATTGCCCGTGGAAAAGAAAACAGAATGGATTATTTGAAATGCAGAAGGAGGAGGAAGCTCAAAAGAGCAGTTGTGATCTGGATTCTGGGAGAAATCAGTTTGGTGGGGACAGAATTTGGTGGGGAATTCAGACGGTCAAGCTGCCTTGGGAAAAGCTCAACTATTGACCTTCCTCTCTTTGACCTTGTGACTCTTCCAGGTATAAAAGCCTCATGTTCGTGGAAGAGAAAAAAGGTGATCCAGTTAGATAAGGTTCCCCTTGCTTCTGAGACCCGGTGAATTTGAAAAGCCATCCGACTGTCTCCAGGAAAAGGCAAGACACCCAACTTTGCTGTGCTCAGGGAAGAGGCCATTGGGATCACAAGCCTAGGGAAGGAGTACAGATAAATTTATGAAGGGGGGCAGGGTATGGACTTTACTCTCCAAAGAGATGAGGCAAAAGGTCACAGAGATGGGAAAGGGGCCAGGACAAGCCAATGGTGAGATCATGCTGGTGAGGGCCTGGTGCAGGCAAGAGAGGCAGGAAAACAACGGTGAGCTCAGCCCCAACTAGATGGGAATCTCCCTGTTCACCTGGCCCTCTATCTGAGATTCTCCAATCTGGGAATGAGATTTATAGGTGGGTGACCAGTAATATACTAGCAGTAACAGGTTGAGGACTCAAGTTTTATTTTAAATGATAAATAAGAGAAGATTAAAAGTTACTCTTGATCAACATAAATCTCACATACATGGGCTTTCTTCAGGCAGCAAGAAAGGGAGCATTAGCAGGCAGCAGACTGGGAATTGTGGTGCTTTGGGAGAAATCATAGTTATCTGTGGTATGGAGGAAAACAAGCTGCTGCTGAGATCTTCCCAGAGTCACACGACCGAGCTGAGGCATGGCCAGGGCTGGGATCCTGGTGACCTGACCCAGCTCAGGCTCCTTCCATTATTACCAGTGCCCCGCCCCCCCTACAGGTTTTCATGGAATGGCTCAGTGTGGAATCAAGAAGCTGGGCATCTGGGACTCACCTTGGGCTCAACCTGCTCATCCCTCAGGCCTAACCAAATTCCCATTTTCAGGGGTAAAGTTGAGAGTCTTGTGTTCAAGCCCAATGACTTACAGGGACAAAAGAAAGAAAAAAGAGGCAAATAGGAAGGAAGGGAGGGAGGGAGGGAGGGAGGGAGGGAGGAGGGAGCCAGAAGCAGGCTGAGCAAAATTTGGAGAAATTCAGACACAGTCTCAGGTTTAGTCCCTCCTGGTGATGAAGCAGCTGTTTCCTTCCCCTCTGTTCATATAGCCATTCATTTATCAACAGAGAGTGTTGAGCACCTACTATGCATCAGGTACAATTCTAGGTCCTAGGGACAGAGTGGTGAACAAGACAGAGGATGTCACTGCTCTCACAAAGTGCCCTTTCTAGTGGGGACTTGGAGATCTCAAAACTTTTCCTGTGGGAGCTTCTAAGACATCAAAATCCTTAGGAGACTCATCCTTCTTTCCTTCCTTCTTTCCTTTTCTTCCTTCCTTCCTTCCTTCCTTCCAGAAATAATTTGGTTGGGAAGCAAGGAGGCCTTCTTTCTCCATGACATACAGGAAGCAGAAGTACTCAGTTTGAGGGGTTAGCCATAACCACTCAGTAAGGCAGGAAGGGGAGATGCAATGAAGCTGAGAATGGATTCACCTTGGTTTGGGGCTGGGAAACCCATGGTCAGAGAGGATTCTGACTTCATCTTTCATCTCTTCAGGAAGGATGGCCCCCAATCCCCAAAACAGTGTTCTTCTCTCTGTCTACATAATATATTTCCTCACTGGTCTCCCTGCCAACCTCCTGGCGCTACGGGCCTTTGTGGGACAGGTCCGCCAGCCCCACCCTGCCCCCATCCACATCCTCCTGCTCAGCCTGACACTGGCGGACCTCCTGCTGCTGCTGCTGCTGCTGCTGCCCTTCAAGATGATTGAGGCTGCGTACAACTTCCACTGGCCCTTGGGGGATGCCCTCTGTGCCGTCACAGGTTTTGGCTTCTACAGCAGCATCTACTACAGCATGTGGCTCCTGATGGGCATCAGCATCGAGCGCTACCGCAGTGTGTCTTTCCCCGTGCAGTACAAGCTGTCCCGCAAGCCCGTGTATGGAGTGATCGCCTCTCTGGTCTCCTGCCTCTTGTCCTTCGGACACTGCAGCATTGTGATCATCATCCACTACTTACCAACTGACAACGTGGGGGGTGATGCCAAAGGCCTCCCTGTCTGCTATGAGAACTTCACCACAAATCAGCTGAACGTGTTGCTTCCTGTGCGACTAGAGCTGTGTCTTGTCCTCTTCTTCATCCCCATGGTGGTCACCATCTTCTGCTAAGGTGCTTTGTGCATATCATGCTCTCCAGACCCCAAGTGGGAACGCAGAAGTGCTGGAGAGCCATGGGGCTGGCCGCTGTGACCCTCTTCAACTTCCTGGTCTGCTTTGGGCCTTATAATGTGTCTCATGTGGTGGGGTTTGTCCAGAGAAAGAGTGAACCCTGGAGGGTGTGCGTGGTGTTGCTCAGTGCTCTCAATGCTTGTGTCGACCCCTTGATTTTCTACTTCTCCTCCTCAGCTGTGCGCAAAGCCTTTGATAAAAGGCTACGGAGTCTGCAGAGCTGGGGTACCTCACTGTCAGTGTACTGCAGGAAAAGAGCTGGAGGGCCAGCTGCAGAGAGAGAAGATGGGAGTTTAGGTATGGCCAATGTCAACTTCACAGGAGACTAAATTTGTCAGCTTGCTGTTACATTTTGGGGGAGGAGGGAGGGCTCAAAAAAGGGGAACAATGAAACGGAACTGAGGTGACTTCTCCTGTGCTTAGCTTACAAGGCAAAGAAGAGCAGTGGACATCTCAAGTCCAACTTATCCATTGAGTGAGTGCTCTTGTTTTGTTTCCTGGGGGTTATGACATTTCCTTATTTGTAGTTGGCACTGCTTCATGGTAAACCACAGCCCTTTGATCCTTGAAATTCTTTCCCCATGCAGTATCCATAGATGGTAGCATTCCTTCAACTACTGCAGAGCTGTTTTGTTCTGTCCTTGATTCAGAGGCGGGGGGAGAGGTGTTCCATGCTTTAGGTCTGAGCATCCAGCACAGGCAAGAGTCTAGACAGCAAAGGGCACCTGGGTGGCTCAGTCGGTTGAGCATCCAACTCTTGATTTCAGCTCAGGTCATGATCTCAGGGTCATAGGATTGAGGTCCGTGTCAGGTTCCACACTGGGTGTGGAGCCTGCTTGGGATTCTCTCCCTCTTCCTCTGCCCCTCCCCCCACTTATGCACTATGCTCTCTCTCACTCTCTCTCAAATAAATAAAATCTTAAAATAAAAAAAAAGAGTCTAGACAGCCAGACAGGATCCTGCCATGTGAGCCTACATGACTAGGCCCCCAACCAAAGCAGTTGCTGAATCAAGTCTATGAAACAGGCCAGAAGAGAAACAGTCCTTGAGGGAAGAGTCAGTGCTGGTGTGAAGAAACTTGGGTCAGGATATTTTTAGTGGTTACATCCTATTTTCAATCCCCAACATTGTGTATTTGTATCTTCTTTTTCTGTCATTAATCTTGCCAGATGTCTGTAACTTGGTCTTTTCAAAAACCAAGGGCCTTCTGTGACATTTATACACACCTTCTAGTTCATTAATGTTGGTTTGTTTCCTTCCTTGTACTTTTTTGAGTCTTTTCAGTTGCTCCTTTTCCAACTTTTTAAAGTTAACACTCATCCATTTTTAGCCTTTGTTCTCTGCTACCGAAGGATGTGAGACTATAAATATAAATCTCCCTCGATGGGCAGCTTCAGTGGGATGCTACCAGTTTGGATTTGCATAATTTTTCATTATTTTAAGTTCTAAACAGGCTCCAATTTCCATATGATCATTTTTTCTTTGACTCAAGTTTAGAAATTTTCTTTATTTTCAAGCATACAATTTTTTTTTTCTTGATCCTTTTGTTACTCTGTTCTAACTAAATGGCACTGCGGCCAGAAAATATGGTGTGAATGGTTCCAGCTCTTTGAAATTTGTTGAGAATTGCTGTATTCCTGGAATATAGTCAACCTTATGTTCTATCTGTGAAAAGAACATAGATTCTGCAGCCGTCGGGTACATGTGGTCTCTGAACGCCTTAGATCAAACCTGTTGATCTGTGATGTTCAAATCTTTATAACCTTTATTTACTTTTTGTCTATTTGATCTATCAGTTACATGAAGAGGTGTGTTACATGCTCTTCCTGTGACAGTGAACTTGTCTATTTCTCCCCATAGTTCAGTCTTCCTGGTGAAATAAAATGGTTGTCATTCCTTTTGCCTTAAAATTTTGTCTGAGATTAATATAGCCATGCCAACTTGTTTTTGGGGTTAGTATTTGCCCAGCACATCTCGGTCCCTCCTTTTACTTTCCAGCTTCCTATATCCTTAGGTTTCAGATGCATCTTTTATAAGCAATGATACATAGCAGCTGGAGGTTTTATAATCTGGTCTGACAATTCAACAGTATTTGTTTTCTACCTATGCCATTTTTATTCATTTATATTTATATAATAATAATTTCTAATATGTTTGGATTTATTTCTGTTATCTTATTTTAAACACTTCCAGGAAGTACACCCACATACTGAAATCTACATGCATATCGCAAATGGCCTAATAATGAGCAGCCAGATGAATTATCACAGTGAACACATACATTTAAAAAAAACCAAAACACCTACCACCTTATTTTGTGCTATTTTCCTCACCTTCTAATATTTCCTTTTTCTCTCCTCTTGCTTTCCTTCGGGATTAAGTTGTTTTATTTCTTTTCATTTCTCGTATTACTGAATTGGAAATCATCAGCTCTGTTTTTATTATTTTAGTGGTTATTTTAGATACTTTAATATGTTAAGAGTTCCTTAGTTGATTCCTCCCTCCCTTTCTTCCTTCTTCCCTTGACGTCCGGATGGCATTCAACTATGTGAGTTCTAGAGAGCACTTTCCTTTTTTTTTTTTTTTTTTTAAGATTTTATTTATTTTAGAGAGAGATAGCACAAGTGCGGGGAAGGGAAGGGGCAGAGGGAGAGAGAGAATCCCAAGCAGACTCCACGCTGAGCACAGAGCCCGTCACAGGGCTCAATCCCAGGACCCTGGGATCATGACCTGAGCCGAAAAGAAGAGTCAGACACTTACCAATTGAGCCACCCAGGTGGCCCTAGAGAGCACTTTTCAAAGTATGGTCTGTAGACCCCTGGGGACCCAGAGAACTTTTCTGGGATCTGAGGGCTCAAGACTATTTTCATAATGATATTAAGATGCTAATTGCTTTTTTCACTCACATCCTTCCACGAATGAATGCACAGTGGAGTTTTTCAGAAGCTATCTAACATGTGATATTACAACACACTGAATGCAAAGCAGCTATGAGAATATAGTTGCCTTCTATTAAGCTAGAGGCCTAAAGAGGTCTGCAAAAATGTAAAACCATGCCATTCTTCTTCCTAGGATTTTTTTAAAGATTTTATTTATTTATTTGAGAGAGGGAGAGAGAGCACAAGCAGGGGGAGGGGCAGAGACAGAGGGAGAAGCAGACACCCCACTAAGTAGGGAGTCCAACCGCAGGGCTGGATCCCAGAACCCTGGGATCATGACCTGAGCCGAAGGCAGACGCCTAATCGACTGAGTCACCCAGAGGTATGGCTCCTCCCTAGGATCTTTGAAAATATAGTTATTTTCTGAAAATACGTTCTTTATATTAACATGTAATGGTTTTCTGATTACTTTTAAATAAATACATATTTAACTTTTTTTGTTTTAATTTCCAATGGTATGTGTCGATAGCTAGGACATAAAAATTTAAAAAGCTTTTTGGGATCCTCAGTAATTTTTAAGAGTATAAAGGGGTCCTGCGATAACAGGACTGCACATATCTAAAATATTATGCTTCCTGGTGTATCGGCATTTAATGACTCAAAATTTCATAGTTTAATGCCACTTAAACTTCTAGAGATGTGAGTTTAAAGTCTGGTCAAATGCGAAGCTTTTTGATGTTTGAAATCGGAGATGTAAAAACCAGAGCCACCGTGTCATGAGATAAAGAGTAGCAAACCCATCTAGATGGGTAAGATAGAGTTGCTCTGCACAGAACCATGGGTTTATCACTTGATTTGAGTCAAGAATCTTGTTCCAAAGATTCTCTGAACTGGAGTCTTTCTTCTTGTTTCATGAAGGAGGATTCCTTCATCTACATCTATGTGGTGGTATGTTGATCCCAAATATAGGTCGGACTTGGGATCTTGGAAGTTGTATGAACTGGAAATCTCAATGCTAATTATATTTGCCCTATGGCATCCTGAAAAAAACTGCACATTTGATCCTTGTCCGAAAAGAGCAAAGAAAGCTAGTGGGGGCAAAAGTTATTAGCATGCTTAGTGTGCTTTATTTTGGAAGGGGGGGCTTCACGAAGCCCCAGTAAAAGGCCCAATTTTGCCACTAGAGTACTCGATCACATCTAGTTCATGTAGTCTAGCTCAACACAACTCCTGTTGCACCTCCTGGGAAATACACAGTTCCTGAAGCACGGTGTTAAGGAGGAAAAAGAAAGGTTTGAAGATACCATTAGCAAAGTCCCCTCAGCCCTCTCTGGTTTTCAAGTTCATGGTGGCGAAGGTGAGCTTCCACTGGAAAGGGACTTTGATGTGAAGTCAGGTCTCTTGGTTTATGTAAACTTAGGTGAAAGCGTTCTCTTTGAGCTGGGCTCAAGAAACCATACCCCCAGTGAGCCCCTCACAAGTCTTTGAAGACGTGACTTTTTGACAGTAACAACAATAAACTGCTCATTGTCTGTAGTTTATGTTACATTAGATAAGTATTATTTGGCAGAGAGAAAATTCTATCAAACATGCACTTTGAATCCATCTACTCCATCCTGCTTACAAAACACCTGAGATGCGACTAGCTCACTTGGCAAAGGCTGGGCCCCAACCCTGACTTGGGTGGGGAGCTGATGGCTTACGAGAAGTCTACTGAGAGCCTCGCTCTGGCATTTACAGTATCAGTTCCATGAGGAAGCCCCACTACCAGGGCAGGGTGTAGAGTGGTGAGAGGCAGGTGGGGGGAAAGCAAACTGCTCCGTGGACCTAAAGACTACAGTTTTCTCACAACGTGCTCCGCAATGCCTTTTCGAAACTGACCCAGCGATCTGAGGTAGGCATTTATTTGTTGCTTTGGCCTTCTTGGCAGCCCCCCTTCACTGGTGACAGCACCCCACCCCCACCCCCCCAACTGTGATGTCCGGCGGAGCTGACGTCACTCCTCGCTTCGTGCTGTGGGGCAGAGGTGTGACCCAGGACCAGAGCCATCAGCCTAGCTCTCCTCTGACCAAGGTGATGGTTCACACCTGGGTGTGTGACCCAACCCAGGCCAAGCAAAGCCAGCCCAGGCCTTCTCTTTTAACCATTTAGGAGAAAGAACCCCTCTTCTGCTGGACTGACTCTGGATGTGAGTTTAAAGTCTGGGGGCCACTTTGAGGAGAGACCCTGAAGTCAACTTGAAGGCAGGCAGAACAGCAAGAAACCAAGTCCACACCTCTGAAATCCCAAAGCACACATACTCTGGAGCCAAAAAATTCTCCCTCTTTAGCTTAAGCCAGTTGGAATTGGGTTTCGCTCACTTGCAACCACAAGATATATTATTTCTCAACTGCTCACAGTGGCAGCCAGTCTTCAATTATTTGAGTCAAAAATTTAAGTATGGAGAATTAAAACCTAACAAATATGCATATACCCATCATGCAGAAGGAATGCTTGTTAACAGTCATATTTCTTGAGATGTTTTTACATTTTATTTTTAAGTGCTCTCTATACCCAATGTGGGGCTTGAACCCACAACCCCAAGCTCAAGAGTTGCAAGCTCCACTGACTGAGACAGCCAGGCGCCCCAGTATTTCTTCAGATTTTTTAAGTTGATGTTCCTGTTATGTTTCTCCCTCACTGCATTCCTTCTCTTCTTTGCCAGAAGCAGCATTATTTTGGAATTTAAGTGTATCTTTCTGGTCCACAAAATGTACTTTGTACCTGAGTCCACAAACATGGTTTAGTATTCTCTTGGTTTTTTGTTAATGCCCATAAATATCACACAGTACAAGTCACTCTGGAACTCGCTGTTTTCCATCCAAATCATGTATTTGATATCCACGCCTTGACATTCATCACTGAAGCTTACGGCTCTTTCATTTCTTTTGTCTGCTGAGTAATATGCCATCCTATTAAAAGATGTCTTATTCTTTCCATTCTACTAGTTATAACCATTTAGATCATCTCCTGTGTTTCACTGGCATAACAACGCTGCTTTGGACATCCCGCGCATCTCTTTCCACACGTGTGGGAAGGTTCCTCGAAGGAGGGATCCACTGGGTGGCATGGGATGTGCATTTTCCGTTTCAGCAGAAGTTACCAAGCTACTCTCCAAAGTGATAGTATAAATTCAGCTCTTCCTGAAAAACGGCTCGCAATATAGGAGCTCCTGGGTCCAGCCCTGCAGTGGACACAAGGTGACAAATGGGAGGGAATAGGCCAGGCACGCACTACCTGCCAATAGGAAAAGGGGTTCGAACGAGGCCAGAGACCTGCAAAGTAACCCGACATACACATGGACCATGTTGGGGTGCTGTGGGGCAGACAGCCTCTCCAGGACTCTAGGGGTACAGGTGACATATCCCCATTCTTCACCTTTCTTAACCAAATCCAGACTGTCATGAACACTCAACAAAAGTATGAATGTGAAATGATACAATGAAATGCAGCCGAGAGGGTTTCTGTCCTCACCATGTAGTTTATACAGAAAGTGCACGTGGGCCAAGGAGAAACGGTGGCTGGAGGCTAGAAAACCTTGGGCCCGGAGGAAAGCGCAGACTAAAAATGGAGTGAAAGGAGAATAAGATGCTGGGATCCTGAGGATGAGAATGTGGCCTCTGTTGGCCCTGGGCCATGTAACAGGCCAAGACCAGACACAGTTCCTGTGGAAAGGCAAAGCATAATCTGTCATGTGTTCATGTGTCTGTGTCAAATGGCTTCCAAGCCAACTGGGGCCACCTTGGATCTATACGGTTGAAGCAGAGAAGAGGTAAGAAGAAGCCAGAGGGGTTGCAGAGGCAGAGAGACGGGATCAGAGGCACTGTCTGCAGACGAATGGGCAGTGATGCACAGTGTGAGGCCCTACTTTCTTCCTGGGTGCTCATGTGTCCAGGGGTTCTAGAGAGGTCTTGTGAGGCAGGACTGAAGAAGAACCCATTCAACTGGATCCTCACTTGGAAAAACTGACCAAACAAGGAGCATGGCCAGGGGTGGGGATGGGAGTATATGAGAAAACTGGCCAAGTGCAAGTCCATCTGGACTAATGAGGGACAGACATAAAATGAGATTCCTGAGTTTTGAAATCGGAACAAAACCTGAAAGAATAATCACAGCTTGAGATTGAGAGGAGGTCAATTAGATTTGTGTGAACAGATTTTTGGGGAAAACAGAGAGGGCTGAGTGGCCTGACAGAGAGCTCAACTCTTGACCTTCCTCTTCCTGACCCACAGCAAGTTCAAGTTCAAATGCTCTTGACTCACTGGGGACCCTGAGAACGCAGAAGTACCTGCCTCTGCACCTTATGCCACAAGCTGGTAAAAGTCCGTCTCGGGCCAATCTCCAAGAGCGGTCTGCTTGGGAATGGGCTGAGGTTAGCTACCCAAAATACTGAGCAAGTCCTGGGAGAAGGCACCCTGAAGTCTGACCCAGAAAAGGAAAGGCAGGATGGACCCAAGTGACCACAGGGTCATAGCTGGAGAACAAGGCGAGGAGTTCACTCCCAGTGCAGGGGCAAAGCCAGAATGATAGAAGATCGAGAAAACTGAATGGAGACTCAAGAGGTAAAGTGGTGGAGGGATTATACACATTGGGGTGGGAGGCGCCAAGCAGAACTGGTCTTCCCCTTCAGACTAGTGAAATGCCCGTATTCAACTGGCCTAGGATGTAACAGTCTTCACCTCTGTGCTGGCCCCATTTCCTGGGTGGCGACCTGGGGTTTTGCCGGCCAGCATCCATTCCTCCTCCTTCTGGTAACGACATCCCAATTCTCCGTTAGTCAACCACTCCTCCACCACTGTCAGTCCATGTGGCACAGGGAGAGGGGCAAAAGGCTAGCCCCACCCCCACTGCAGGGGAGGACATGTTATCCAGACTTGGGTCCAGGTCCAAATCCGTCCATCCAGAGTCACCATTTCTAGACTCTTCTAGAATGATTTGGAAAGACGCATACTCTTTCCATGGGGTGGTTAGTCTGGTAAAATGCAATCCTGGAGCTTGTGGGAGCTACCTTTGCCACCACTTGGAGAGGGCCTGCCTGAGAAGGAAGCTTGCGTAGGAAAACAGAACTGAGACATAGAGACAGGGGACCGACAGCTTCATTTAAGCACCTGATCTGACCACTCTTGAAGCCACTTTACCCTGTAACTACAAGACTCTAATTACATAACAAGTAAGTTCCCTTCTTTGTTTAATCAGCTGGGACAACTTTCTGTCACCCAGAATCAAGATATTAGTACAGTTGGTAAATCATTTGTCACTCCTAATAAAGAATCGATGTTTCTGAATTTTATCTTTTATGATATTTAAAAAATAAGTTAGAACAGATTCAAGCGACCTGCATAATAATTTCACCAATTCATTTGCATTCTGACATGCAAGGGTTATGGTCACCATCCCTGGGCTGGGAATGGCACGCTCTGGGCATGAGGGGGACTGCCCTCCCTGCTCTCATAAATCAGATGCTTAGTTAATGATAATAACTTCTATCAGAAGAAGTGTGTTCTGCAGTTGTAAAAGTGTTTCCACATGTATCATCACACTTGAATCATAAGACAATCCTATGAGGTTGGTTTCTTATGCCCTCTTTAGAAGCAGGGACTCAGAGAGCTCAGGGAGGCTAAATACCTTTCTCAAAGATACACAGCCAGTCAGAGGCCACACCTGGACTGGAATCTGTGTTGGACCTCTGGGGCCAGTGCTCCTTCTCTTCCACAAGCTTCCTCAAGAGTCAGTATCCAGTGTGCGGAACTCAGGACTGCGGTTCCAAGGGGAGTCCAGGCTTGCCGGGTGAGGCACTCACGAGGGCTTTGAGGGAACAGAGAACAGAAATAGCATGGCTGAGGCTGGAAAGACTCTCTGGCTGTCCGGGAGTTTCCAAGAGCTACCACATATCCTTTCAAAAGAAAATTCCTTTCTGCTTAAACTAGAGAGAGGGCGGTCTACTGTCTGCACCAAGAAGGCTGACCGTTCTCTTCATCGACATCTTGTCTATGCCATGCGTCCCCCTGCCACCATCCTGGCCATGTGTGACCTCCCGGAAAGAAGGGAGCCCCGCCCTGCTCCACTCATGGCCTCCTGCAGTGGCAACCGCCACTACACAAGACAGGTCAGGCTGTGGCCAGTGGTCTGCGCTTTTGCTGGTTCTGGCTTTCCCGTGGCACGCGTGGCTACCACCTTGGAAACTGACATGGGAACAGGGCTTTCCCTGCGGGAGAGGAGCAGCTCTGCTCGCCAGCATCTTGCCCCTACACCCGGGCAGCACTGTGGTCCTAGGTCCATAACAAATGTATCCGACAGCCCGTTTCTCTGTGAGAATTGTGTCCAACAGCAGCCGGGTGTGGTACAGGGAACACCGCAGGGCTAACCGCCAGGATCCCGGGAGGAGAGCTGAATCTGGGGGTGCATCTACCTGCGTCCTCAGGGAACAGGAAACACTACAGAGTACTTACTGCTCTAAATGTTTCCTACGCTCTAACCCACTCTTCTAGCTCTCCCAAAAGGCTCTCATTGCAGGGCTTCAGGCAGGCTTGTCCACTGATACAGACACGTGCCCGCACTCTTACTGTCTGTTGTTCATTCCTTCATTCGATGGTGTTCATGGGGTAGATACTCCATGTCAGGCCTTGCTCAAGCTGTGGAAAATACGATGGGGAACAAGACAGAGGAGCTACCAGCTCTCATGAAGTGCATCTTCCGGAAGGCACTGGGGTTGAGGGCCTAGCATTTGGGCGCCCCAGAAACAAGACAGTACTTTTGACGATTACTTGTGACCAAACTAATAAAAGACCTGAGATGATTAATAATATTGTTTGGTAAGTTAAATGTCGCTTCCTCCTCCCCGTTTCTGGGCCAAGTGGTGGTGAGAGGTAGCAAATAAAAAAATAGTAATTGTTTGTTTCACCTGAAAGTCTGCCTAATTATTAGGCACAACCAAAAGTTTTTCCTGGAACAATGTCAAACCAAGCCTGTGACCTGAGCAGCACCTCCCAGTCACCAGGAACTGGTGATAAACAAAAGGTAAATAAACAATTTCCGGTTTTGGTAAAGTACAACGAAGGCAACAAAACAGAGCACTGTGATGAGGAGGACAGGGGCCTTCTGCAGATGGGGTTGCCAAGGGAGGGCTCTCTGAGGAAGAAAGACGTGGCCGACCACTGACTCTCTGACGATGACACGGCCCATCTTGGTGAAAGTGGCCCATGGAGCAGAGGCAGCTTCAGTCCTGCCTCTTCATTAAGGAGCCTGAAGACGTCCTTTTGGAGGCTGCCAGTCCCTTGCCCAATAAACAGTCAGAATAAGGCAAGGTCCCCAGGTGGCTGCACATGCTCTGAGAAAGGACTGTTGGTGGCATGGAACAGAAGGAATCGGGACAGGGCCACACTGCTGGGGACAAGGCAAGCGCTTCACGTCCAGGGGACAGACAGAAGCAGGGAAGGCAAAGAGTGTAGAGAGAGAGAAGGGGTGAAGAGACAGCAACAGAGAGACTGCGCCATGCTGAAATGTGCTACAATGGGGGCTGAGGGGACGGAGCAGATCAGGTCACGGCCGCAAAGCAGGGACATGTCTCTTCTGCCCACTGGAACTTCTGACTCAGATGCTGTTGACACTCTCTCGGGAGAGAGCAGGAGAGGGGTGGGAGAAGGCACAGCTGGAATGTTTTGGGAGTCTATTTAGTATGTCAGCATAATCAGTCCCATGTGTGACCCCTGGAAAAAAGTTGAGAATCGCTCCTGTGGAGAGTTTAGTTGTCTGGTGACAATTGACAGTAGAGAAGTATCTGCAGTTTTGCAAAGTGATTTCACATAAGTCACCTCATTTACTCCCCCAAACCATCCTGCTCTATTCCCAGAGGGCTACGACCCATAACGAAGCCCAGAGAGGTTACATGACTCCCCCAAACCATGCAGCTGATCAGGACACAGTCCTTGTGGGAACCCAGGCTGTCTTCCCAACTGCCTGGCTGACATCCCTGAGCTCTGCCTTTGGGAGGTTTGGGAGGGAGCCAGGCCAGAAGACATTCAGAGTGGTCAGCTGGCTCCCCTTCTGCCTCTGGTCCCTGTCTTCACAACCGAGCTTTAGAGTTTCATGTGAGCACCAGCTGTCCAGAACAGGACTGTGAACTTGAACAACCCCCAAACAATCACTGGACCCACTCTTCTTATGTGATGGCAGCTCTCAAACCTTGTCATGCACCAAAGCCTCCTGATGGACTGGTTAAAACGCAGATCACTCAGCCCCATCCCCAGAGCCTCTGATTCAGCAGGTCCGGGGTAGGTGGTCAAGCACATGCATTTCTAACAAGTTCCCAGGTGATGCTGACGCTGCTGGCCCAGGGGCCACACTTTGAGGACCACGGATCGGCATCTTCCCCTCCTTGAGGGGAGAGGGGTTACAGGCCTCTGGAATCCTTATGAGGCTAATTCTTCCTCAAGTGGAGAAGTAGAAAGGATGGGAGGGCCAGGTGGGCAATTCAACAGAGATCTAAGGAGCTGCTTTGCCATGAGGCACATGATAGAAAACCCAGTGAAGACAGGAAATCACAAATTAGATCAGAGGAAGTCAGGAGGAGCCTGTGAGATACAGAGCAGGGGACAGAACGCTGGGGACCTGGCTAACATTCACTTTAGTTATCGAAGAGCACTATCACAACATCTACGCTGTCCACACACCACCTGAGGTAGGATTTACTTGTGGGTTTTTTTACAAATCAACATGTCTCTCACATATCATTAGCCTTGTCCTAAACAAAAGTAAAATAATGAGAGTAACAGCAGCCAACACTTGCACATACTTGCAGGTACCAGACGTGCACATACATACATACGTATGTTTACACACACATGCACACACATGTGCGTGCATACATAAACACGGTCCTTTCAATCCTCACGGCAAGCCTGCAAGGTCAATCCTGTATCGTTATCTCCATTCTACAAGTAAAGAAACCGAGGCCTGGGTAAGGTAACCCTGCCCAAGGCTACACACACAACAAGCATGTGGCTGGGTCCAGAGTCCATGCTCTTAGCCCCCGAAATTAGGGCTTTAATGGCTTAACTTGGGTTAGGTAGCTCGCCAGAGAACACAGAACTAACACCGGGATGGGAACCAAGATGTGAATATGAATAGGACGTTAACACCGGAGTGTTAACCACCGACACGTTTCCACGGGCTGTGGCTGGTGGTGGTAATGAGCGGGTGCTGGGCTGGGATGGCATTGTGGAGAGGAGCTTGGACCTTGGCCTGAATAAATCCTAGAGATGGCTCCCTCCTTTGAGTTGGGCTTGAGATGCCCATCGTCTCCTCAGTACCTCTCAACCTTTAATAAAAATAACTCCAAAGCTGACCTTCACTAGTCTGTATCATGAAACAACTGTTTTCCATTTTGTTTTTCAAACATAAAAGTATATGAGATATGCTTTTTCAAAGTACTTAATCCACCCCATCCCACACCCTCTCTCCCCAAACACGCCCCCCCCCCCCCCCCCGGAAAACCTTTGCTCTTCAGAGAGACTAAGGGGGCAGGTCAGCCGGGCTTCCCACACAGTATCAGAGGGACTGTTGGAACAGGGGGAAGGAAGTGAGGCCAGCTGGTGGAAAGCAGGGAGAACTCAGCTTTGCCCCACTTGGTTCCTCCCAGACCAGAAACTCTCCCTCCTCTTCCTGCTTCACCAGACTTAACACCAGGAGAGGAGCAGAATAGGAAGCTCCCCCCTTCCCCGACCCATCCCCAGCAACCCCAGGGCAGCAAGGAGTTCTCAGTAGGAGTCTGAGGCTCATGGGAACCCCTGTGGCTTGACATTTGCTCCAGAATGGAGATTCCTCAGTAATACTTGGAGGCTGCAGTCTCTGCTGTGGGGGCCAGGATGGGCAGCAATGAAGGCAAGACAAGACTCAGGGAGAAAAGCAGCACTCTCCCTTCCCAACGCTTCCGGTGAGTTTCTGTCATTCACTCGAATCCAGAACATCAAGAGTATTTATGTAAAATGATGCAAAGGACACTGGGCAAGAGACAACAGCAAGTGGTCTCCTCCCTTCTGCTCCTACTAGTCTGGAAAGTGGGCCAGTGTGGGAGGACAGCAGAGCCTGGACAGAGAGAATGGAGGGATAAGAGACAGACGCTAGGTCCCTGCAGAGATCCTGCATCAAGAGGCCTCCCTCACCTCCCAAAAAACCTGGGGAAGAAGGAAGCTCTGCCAGACAGGAGTAAGGCACTCTTGCCCTCCATTAGGTAACTAGAGGGATCTTCACAAACCATAAATCAGATTTCACTTCTCTGCCCAAAACCCTTCCACAGTTTCCTATTACTTTGAGCATAAAGTCTGAATCGGCCCGCTGGGCTACAGAGCCCTGCGTAAGGAGCTTTCCCTGCTCAGTCCCCTCTCTGACCTCATTTCTCATCACTCTCCCTCATGCTCATTCCACCCCAGCCACACTGGCCTCCTTTCAGTTCCTCCACCACACCATACTCTGTGCAGCCCCTGGGCCTTTGCACAAACTGCCTTGCCTGCCCAGAGTGCTCTTCCCCCAGCTCTTCATAGGGAGCGTTCCTTCAGGCCTCTGCTCAATGTCACCCCTTCAAGGAACCCTTCCCTGCCACGCAGAGCACCTCCCTCGCATCCCAGGTGACTGTTACATCATCCTATTTTGTTTCCTTCAAGGAATGTGCCACGACAATAAATTATCTTTTATATTTATGTAGATACTGTTCTATTCTCCTTGCCCCCAATAGCATGTAAATTCCATGAAAGCAAGAGCCATGTCTGTATTGTTTGATGCTCTATCCCCATTCATTCACAGAGAGATGAAATGCATCATCTGGTTGTCACCCTGCCCTCAGCTGCCTCATCCAAGAGACTTCCAGGAGTATCCGAGGAGCCTAGGGCTGTCCTGGGCCCACAGAGCTCAGAGAGAGGGCCCTGGAGAGAACGGAGGAGGTGGCAGAGAACTTGGGGAAGAGAGATGTGTGGGAGCAACAGCGGAGCTGATTCCTCAAACAGCCATGGACTTTGTGAGGCCAGGTGGTCTCAGACACTCTTCTGGGCAGGCTGGGTCCCCTGGACCTGAAAGCCAGGAGTCCCCCAGAAATGTGCTCACACAAAATGTGCTCTGCTGGCCAGGGAATGCCAAATGATGCAAAACCGGAGATGAATCTGCTTTGGCTGGACCATGCCAGGAAGGGAACAGGAACTTGACAAACTTGACATTGTCCAGGGTGGGGGTGGAGAGGAAGAGAGTGAAGAAAGACCAGAAAGAAAGGGTGAAATACAGCTGACGACCTGAAAGAAGCCTCCAAAAGAGAAAGTATGGGCTGCACGGATTCTGGTTGGAAAGAGAGGCCTGGGAGAAGAGTCAGAACTTGGATTTGGAGAGAGAGGAATTCAACTGGCAGGGGCAGAGATGTGGGGAGAAGCAGAGAGGGCCCAACTGCCTCAGCAGGGTTCGGGGAGGGCTCTTCCCCTCTGACACGTGACTCCTTGGACGGGAGAGCTCTGCGGCCCTAAAAGTGAATAGTCATGAAGGTGCCTGCAGGCCCGCACCCTCTCCCTGAAGCCCCGGAGCCTTCTCGGGGAACACCGTGGGAGCAACCCTACCACTATTTGCGCCTGGGGACGAGGGTGCTGGAGCCCACGCCACAGAAGCACTGAGACAGCTAGAGAGCTAAGTGGGGGGTGCCACTCTTAGAAACAATGTGATGGTGTCAGGGGTGAAGGGCAGGTGGGTCTGAAGGTGAATGTAGGCAGATGCTTGCTTACACCGGGGCCCAGCCAGACAGGAGCCCCAGGTGGGTTGGTCCATCCCCAGCCAGGCCAGGAGTGTCTCGGCTCATCTGGTCCTCTAACTCAACGGTTCTCAAAAGACGTGTTGAGACACACGGGTGTGTGGCAACCAGAGGCAAGAAATGCAGGTCAATGGTTCGTGGTAGTACTGAAAGGACCAGGGTTTGTGAAGTTAAGTAAACAAAGAAATGAGCACATACAAGGGAAGCCCTTATAATGTCACTGTCAGTTCCAGGCATTCCATCATCCTTTCTGGAGTGAGCAGGAAAGGGGAACATCCCGGTGCAGACTGGAAACTGCTCTGGACATGGGCACAGCAGATTCTGACACAGAACTGCTTTCTCGGGGGGCTTTGAAAACGTGCCTTTCCCACCTCGCTTTCTGGGGTTTGAGCAGGGCCTACCCGAGCCCTCGGCTCTAGCCGCAGGCGTGTGCGGCCAGCCGAACCACCCTAAGCCTGCAGGGCCGGCCTCGACATCTCGGCTGGGACCCCTGCACAAGAGACGCTCTCCGCACAGGCTGTCACCCTATGCTGCGCAGAATCATCTTACTGAGGAAAGAGTATTCAAACTCCTCTCTTCCCTCAAGCCACGTTCACCCTTCTCAGAAGAGCGCCAGGGGCCTCTGGGGGAGTGAGACAGAACAGGGCACAGCTCGAAGACGATGAAGCTTGTCGCCTCTGTGTCTTCACGTGGTGGGAGGGCACTTCTGAAACTTCAGACTCCTGTAAGAACACATCTTGTCCAGCGAGGGTAGAGGAGGAAAGTCTGAGGTGTCGAGGAGAGGAATCGGGGCAAGTGAAGAGTCAGCCCCTCCTGAGACACAGGATGGGGAATCTTTACCCCATCGAGGAACTCCACGAATGGTTCTATTAGGAGGAGTGAAAGGAGGCACAGACGGACGTTCTAAAAAAGCCAATGGCAGATGAATAAGCAAACAAGAAGCAGAAACAGACCCAGAAATATAGAGAACAAACCGATGGCTGCCAGAGGGCAGGGGAGGGGGAGGTACAGGCCTCCAGTTCTGGGATGAATAAGTCACGCGGATAAAAGGTACAGCCTGGGGAAGACAGCCAACGGTCCTGGAACGGCGTTGTGTGGTGACGGAAGGTAGCCTTATTTGTGGGGGGTGGAGCGTAACATACAGACTTGTCCAATCACGATGCTGTTCACCCTAAACTACTGCAACATTGTGTGTTAACCATATTTCCGTTATAAATAAATAAGGCAGATGGTAGAAGCTCAGTTGGTCAAGCATGGGGAAAAGGAGCACAAAATCAGGGAGGTGACTTACCTTAATTTTTCTTAACTCGAGCAGAACATCTCAGACAGCCTCACCTGATTCCACAATTCTCTTCACCTGTGACAAGTCTAGCAACTTCCTTCCCCTCCTTGGCCGAATGCTGCCAGACCCGCCACCGTCCACCCTCTCAAGGCAGCTAAGGCCATGGCCCCTGGCCCATTTCAGATGCCTCTGCACAAAGGAAAGCTCTGCCTTTCCCTAGTCTTGCCTCTGCTTCCAGAGCAGCCTCCGCTGGGCCCCAGGGCTCGTGGCTGCTCAGGCACGGAGGGATATGGCAGTGTGGCTTTCCTGGCCAGCGGGTACTCTCCCTCTGTCCACCAGGTGGATGCCGGGGCTCCTGCTCCTATCCCACAGCGCCGTGGTTGAGTTCTTTCATTGGGAGACATACGGCACTTGTGTCAAAGGAAACACAAAAGTAATCGGAATCCTGCCCAGAGATAGCTGGCTGAGATGCTCACAGAACGCTCACATCTGATTTTGTGTTCCTAAGACAAAACTGACCTCTGCAACCCGGCAGAATTATATTCATCCAACCCCAGGGACCACAGAACCAGACATGTGAGGCAATGCTCCCTGTGGTACCTTCTTCCCCATGTGCTGAGGTCTTCCCTGAGATGTGCTCTTCCTTGGGCAGATGCCAGGCCTTTGGGGACACAATGCAAAAGCTGCAGAACTGGGGGAGAGAGGGCTCATCTGCAAAAGTTGTACAAGTGCAATTTGGAAAAGACTACCAGTTTCTTCATTGAGTAAAAAAGTCTGTTTTTTGTTTTGGGGGGGTTTTTTTTTGAGAGAGAGAGCACGAGAGCGGGGAAGGACAGAAGGAAAGGGAAAGAGAATTTCAAGCAGGCTCCATGCCCGGCACGAAGCCCAGCCCGGGGCCTGATCCCACAATCCCGAAATCAGGACCTGAGCTGAAACCAAGAGCCGGACACTCAACCAACTGAGCCACCCAGGAGCCCCCCAAAAGTCTGATTTTTAATAATACACTGAACCCAGCTAAAAGGCTGTTTCCCAGCCTTCTTCACAGGTAGGTGTGGTCATTTGACTAAGTTCTTGCCAGTGAGTTATTAGAAGTGTTGTGTGGACCAGGCAGAATGGCTAAAATTAACAAGTCAGGAAACGACAGATGTTGGCGAGGATGCGGAGAAAGGGGAACCCTCCTACACTGTTGGTGGGAATGCAAGCTGGTGCAGCCACTCTGGAACACAGTATGGAGGTTCCTCAGAAAGTTGAAAACAGAGCTACCCTACGACCCAGCAACTACACTACTGGGCATTTACCCCAAAAATACAAATGTAGTGATCCAAAGGGGCACCCGTACCCCAATGTTTATAGCAGCAATGTCCACAATAGCCAAACTATGGGAAGAGCCTAGATGTCCATCAACAGATGAATGGATAAAGAAGATGTGGTATATATATACAATGGAATATTATGCAGCCATCAAAAAAAAATGAAATCTTGCCATTTGCAACGACATGGATGGAACTAGAGGGTATTATGCTAAGTGGAATAAGTCAATCAGAGAAAGACAAGTATCGTATGATCTCACTGATATGAGGATTTTGAGAAACAAGACAGAGGATCATAGGGGAAGGGAGGGAAAAATGAAACAAGACGAAACCAGCAAGGGACACAAACCATAAGAGACTCTTAATCTCAGGAAACAAACTGAGGGTTGCTGGAGTGGAGGGGGTGGGAGGGATGGGGTGGCTGGGTGATGGTCATTGGGGAGGGTATGTACTATGGGAGCTCTGTGAATTGTGTAAGACTGAAGAATCACAGACCTGTACCCCTGAAACAAATAATACATTATATGATAATAAAAATTTTTTTTAAAAGTATTGTGTGGAACTTCTAAGAAGTCTATTAAATTGAGAAGGGGTAAGCGCTTCTTTTTCCCTTCCTCTTAGTCTGCTGTCAGGAACACAGATGTGATGGCTGGAGCTTCAGCTTCTATGCTGGACCATGAGGACAAGGGCTTGTCTAGGATTGGTAGAGCAGACAGCTAGAAGAGGATGGGTCTCTTAAGTCTTACTGCAGCTGTCAAAAACAATCCTGGCTGCTCTGGACTTCCAATCTTCAGGCTGCTCGTATATGACAGAGAAACAGAATTCTATCCTATTTACACAGCTATTACCTAGAGATGTTCTATTACACACGTAGAATCCAGTCCTGACTGATTGGAGTTTCAGCTTATAACAAACTAAAATGTCTATCTTCAGTTTTTGATGACATTTTAAGAAGGTTTTCAAAATGTAATTAGAATAATTTAAGAGGCAAAGGAGAACAGCAATATTACAAAAGCAACCATTAATTTGGTCTTCTCCTTCCCTTTTGTTCCTCTCTATCCATCATCTTTTTCCTTCCAAGATTTAGGATGGTTAATATCCCTCTTCTAGTGGTAGAAGTTGGAATAGTAGTTATGTCAGAGGTGGGAAGGTTGCTCTCTGAGCAGGGGCACAAAGAGTTCTTGTAGGACATTGAAAATGGTCTACATCTTGACCCACATGGTGGTCACACAAATATATATGTTAACAGTCATTAAGTTGTACCTCTAAGGTTAGTATACTTTATTGTATGTAAGTTACACTTCAATAAAAACAATTTATAAAAATCCTTTCTAAAGTCCCACACCTTTTTTGGGAGCTTTTAAAAAGATATTTATTTTTTCTAAATATTAACACAGTTGACACACAGTGTTATATTAGTTTCAGGTATACAACATAGTGATTCGACAATTCTATATATTACTCAGTACTCACCACAGTAAGGAGAGTCACCATCTGTTACCATACATTATTACAATATTAACTATATTCCCTGTGCTGTACTTTCCATCTCAGTGACTTGTTTATTTCATAACTGGAAGTCTGTACCTCTTAATCCCTTTTACCTATTTTGCCCATCCCCCACACCCACCTCCCTTTTGGCAACCACCAGTTTGTTCTCTGCATTTATGAGTCTGTTTCTCTCTGCTTTTGTTTTTTAGATTCCACATATAAGTGAAATCATAGATTTCAAGTCTGTCTGACTTATTTCACTTAGCATAATGCCCTCTAGGTTCATTCTTTTTAATGTCTGAGTAACATTTCATCATACGTATATGCCACATCTTCATCCGTTCATCTATCAATGGACACTTGGGTTGCTTCTATATCTTGGCTATTGTAAATAATGCTGCAGTAAACATCAGGGTGCATATATATTTTTGAATTAGTGTTTTCATTTTTTGGGGGTAAATACCCAGGAGTGGAAATACTGGATCATAGGATATTTCTTTTTTTTTTTTCTTTTTTTTTTTTTTAATTTATCTATCTGACAGAGAGACAGCGAGAGAGGGAACACAAGCAGGAGGAGTGGGAGAGGGAGAAGCAGGCTTCCCGCTGAGCAGGGAGCCCAATGTGGGGGCTCGATCCCATGACCCTGGGATCATGACCTGAGCTGAAGGCAGACGCTTAACGACTGAGCCACCCAGGTTCCCAGGATATTTCTATTTATAATTTTTTGAGGAACCTCCATACTGTTTTCCATTGTGGCTGCACCAATTTACACTCCCACCAATAGTGCACGAGGGCTCCTTTTTCTCCACATCCTCGCCAACACTTGTCATCTTTTTAACACCAGCCATTCTGACTGGTGTGAAGTGGTATCTCATTGTGGTTTTGATTTGATTTCTCTAATTATGAGTGATGGTGAGCATCTTTTCATGCACCTGTTGGCCATCTGCATGCCTTCTTTGGAAACATGTCTGATCAGGTCTCTGCCCATTTTCTAATTGGTTTCTGTTTTGGTGTTGAGTTGTAGAAGTTCTTTATATATTTTGAAAATTAACCTTTTATCAAATATATCATTTGCAAATATCTTCATCCGTGCACTAGGTTGCCTTTTTGTTTTGTTGATGGTTCCCTTTGTTGTACAAAAGCTTTTTATTTTGGTGTGGTCCCAATAGTTTATTTTTGTTTTTGTTTCCTCCCCTGAAGGGACATATCCATACATATGTTGTGAAGGATGATGTCCAAGAGATTACTGCCTGTGTTTTATTTTAGTTTTACGGTTTCAGGTCTCACAGTCAGGTCTTTCATTCATTTTGAATTTATTTTTGTGTATGGTGTCAGAAAGTGGTCCAGTTTCATTCTTTTGCATGTAGCTGTCCAGTTTTCCCAGCACCGTTTGTTGAAGAGACTGTCTTTTCCCTGTTGTATATTCTTGCCTCCTTTGTTGTAGGTTAACTGACCATATAAGTATGGATTTATTTCTGGACTCTCCTGTTCCATTGATCTATGTGTCTATTTTTGTGCCAGTGTCATACTGTTTTGATTACTACACCTTTGTAGCAATCATGAAATATGGGATTGTGATACCTCCCACTTTGTTCTCTTTTCTCAAGGTTGCTTTAGTTATTTGGGGTCTTTTGTGGTTCCATACAAATTTTAGGATTATTTGTTCTAGTTCTGTGAAAAATATTGTTGGTATTTTGATAGCGATTGCACCGCATCTGTAGATTGCCTTGTAAAATCTTACCCCTTTTTATGGTCATCATAGGTATTTTAGTTTTAGAAGTACTTTTCCTCCCCGTATGTGCTATTCAAGATTTCTGTAATTTTGACATTCTCCCCTCCCTCCTTACCCAACTTTGTCAGGTTGGGAAAATGCCCGGTTAATAATCCCTTTCCCAGACACCCTTGCAGCCAGGAGTTGTCATGAGATACAGTACTAGCCAGTAAGAAATAGGAAGTCTGCTGAGTAGGGCTTCTAGAAAAGCTATCATTATCTTGATTAAGAAAGGGATAGATTTGGGTGATAATGATGTGTCAACTTAAGTTCGTCAATGGTAATGAACACATCATTCTGGTGAAGGATGTGGATAAGGCAGGAGGCTATGCGTGTGTGGGGCATAAGAGAAATCTCTGTGCCTTCTGCGTAATCTTGCTGTGGACCTAAAACTGCTCTACAAAATAAAGCCTCTCGAGGTTTAGATTCAGCTCACATGCCCCTTTGCTCTTTCTACTCTCCACCCCCCTATTTTTCTGCTCAGAATGTAGATGCTTCTTAAGATCATGAAGCAGCAAGTCAACTCTAGGATGGTGGAGCAGAAAGCTAGAAGCCTGGGCTGTTGAGGGCTGCCCTGTCTCCTTCATGTGACATGATGAAAAGAAACCCATGTGTGTTTAGTTAAGCCTCTGTGGTTTGGGTTTCTAGGCTCATGTGAGATATAAGGTTTTTAGCTTTATATGTGGCAAAGACCTCTTGAGACACAAAGGGAGGCTCAGGTGTCAATTCACTGTGGCTTCCTATCCCGGCAGAGGAAGGGCTCAGGGGAAAAGAGGGAAACCCTGAAAACCAAGATCCCATCTGCAGGCTCCGTACTCTTCCCAACAGCCTCACTGCTCACTGAAGGATCTGAATTCCTCTGGCGAGGAATGGAAGGAGCTGGGGGGGAGGGGGGGGGCGGGGAGGGTGGCGCTCAACATGCAGAGGATCTCAGTTCATATAAACTTCTCTGAGAGCTAGTAGTAAAGTATTACATCAATTGCATCACTGTTTCTCAATCTAGTTTTAACCAATTTCCGTTTTTGATAAACAGAAACTCTACTTTCTACAGTTTGCATTAAGAAAACCAGGGCTTTCCCTTCTCCTGGGAAATTCCAATTATCAAACCACATGTACTACCGCTTTCCCCACCCAAGAGTTTCTGACACTTTCCTCCAAGCCTCTGGAGCATCAGTGGTGTAATCTGAGTTTTCCTGAGATTCTGCAAACTGGACAGAAAGCCTGGCAGCCCCGGTGATGCCACATCTAGCGGGGGGAAGAGGAGTGGCCTATGTGACAGAAGCAGGTAAAGGGGAGGAAAGCAGAGGGAAAGCTGGGCTGGGAAAAGGAACGTAGAGCATCAGTTTGGCCCCAGGTGGGCTGGGGTGCGCTCAGGTGAGCGCATCTTCTGCAAGATCAGCCAGTACCTGATTGCAACCACAGCCAGTTTTTACTGAGGAAATCTGTACCACTTTCATTTCTAAAGACTCTCTGCTCTTCCTCCTTGGCTCAGGGTCAACACTGAAAGGCAGTCCAAGCCAGCTGCCTTCTGCTGTTTCAAAGGAGTCCTGAGCCCCTGAAAGCTACCTGGTGTCTGGGCTAGAAGCTGTGTGTAGCCAAGGGGACCGAGGGTGGGGGGACTTTCAGTCCTGCTCTTGGTCTGAAGGTCAGTTTTGCAGGGACAGCAGATAGAGAAGAGGGGTGAGTGGGGCGGGGGGGAAGGTCAGACCACCTCTTCAAGATTCCAGGAATAAAGGAAGAGACTCCTTCCAAGTTCTTAGTCCTGTTTCACCATCAAATCCAGATCTTTATAAGCATTCATGCTCATAAGTGCTAAATGACAGAGAAAATTAAGTAGAAAGCAACAGAAAATGCTCCCTCCCCTCTATTCCCCTGCGTTTCCAAAATCGTTAAAGACAGGGAAGAAGGGATGGATGAAAGACAACAGCGTCTGATGGGGGCCCCTGGGTGGCTCAATTGCCTGGGCATCTGCCTTTGGCTCAGGTCATGATCTCAGGGTCCTGGGATCAAGCCCCTCATTGGGCTCTGTGCTCAGCAGGGGAGTCTGCGTCTCCCTCTCCCTCTGACCGTCTATCCTGCTCATGCTCTCTAATAAATAAATAAAATCTTAAAAAAAAAAAAAAGATGACAGCGTCCAGGATCTGGGGTTAGAGCATGAACTAGAACATGTGAAAGGCTGAGAATTGCCGGGATCCTAGGAAACTGGGGTGGAAGGTCATTCCCTCGTGGGTTCAGGGAAAGAGTGAAGGCAAAAAGCAGGAAGGCTGGCGACCATACAGACACTTCTTGTGGGGAGCAGATGACATGATCTTACACCCTTACCTGTGCCCTTGTATCCTCCGGTGTGGGATCTACAGGACTTTCAGGGGCTGCTGGGGGAGCCGGTTCTCACCTGGACCCCCACCCCCACTCCCCGCACAAGGCGGAGCAGAGTCCAGTGGTGAAGACAGTCTGGCTCCCAAGTTCATAGTTCAGCTCTTCCATTTACCAGCTGACTTCAGGCAAATTATTTAACCCCTCTATACCTCAGTTTTCTCATCTACAGAAGGGGGATGAGTGTGCCAAACTCACAGAATTTTCTTTATTGCCTAAATTCCCTATGCTGTACTTTTCATCCCTGTGACTTATTTATTTTATAACTACATGCTCTTACATCTTAAGCCCCTTCACGTATTTCATCCATTGCCACACATCCTCCCCGCTCTGGCAACCACCAGTTTGTTCTCTGTGTTTGAGTCTGTTTCACAGAATGCTTTCAGGATTAAATGAGTTCATCTTTGTAAAGCTCTTAGCATGGTACCTGATACACAGGATCACAGAACGAGCAGTCAAATGTTGCTGGGTAAGCATTGCCTATGTCCGTTATAACACATTGGCACAAACATGGTGGCTCAACACAACCCAAATTAAGTCTCTCACAGTTCTGGAGGGCAGAAGTCCAAAACCAGTATCACTGGTCTGAGGAAAACCCATTCCTTGCCTCTTCCAGCTCCTGGTGGCTGCTGGCATTCCTTGGTTTGTGGCCACCTCATTCCAGTCTCTGCTTGGTGATCAGACCATCTTCCCCTCTTCTGTCTGTCCGAAATCTCCCTCTGCCTCCTTCTGACAAGAATATCTGTGATCTGGGCGCCTGGGTGGCTCAGTTGGTTAAGCGACTGCCTTCAGCTCAGGTCATGATCCTGGAGTCCCGGGATCGAGTCCCGCATCGGGCTCCCTGCTCGGCAGGGAGTCTGCTTCTCCCTCTGACCCTCCTCCCTCTCATGCTCTCTGTCTCTCATTCTCTCTGTCTTAAATAAATAAATAAAATCTTAAAAAAAAAAAAAAAAGAATATCTGTGATCACCTTTAAGGCCCACACAGATTATCCAGGATAACCTCCCCACTGTAAGCTTTTTCATCACACCCGGTAAGTCTTTTTCGCCACGTAGAGTAACATTCACAGGTTCCAGGGATTGGGACATGGAGATCTTTTGGGGGGGGGGGGGTGGAGAACCATTATCCAGCCACCACCGCTGGTATTATTGGCCAGAAGTGGAATCTGATGAATAGCAAGCAGAGGGATAGAGTGAAGGAAGGAGAGGTCTCTGCAGAGGGAGGTTGTTACCAGCAGTGGGCGGCAAAACCCACGATGCCCACTGAGGAGGCCAACAGGGACAGGCCTGAAGAACACTGCCCAGATGCTAGGCCTGGGCTCCTCCTCCTTGTTCCCCCTCTTCAGTGGTGCAACAGTGCTGAGGCTGGAGGCGGCAAGGCCACAGACCTGCAGGACACCGCTACTGACTGGAGCCGCAGGCAAGGCTGGGCCCATGGCAACTAAAAGAGGACATGCAAGGGGGTGGAGGGCATCGACTGTCACCTCCACACCTTCACAAGGCCACTGCAGGGGCTCAAAAAGGGTACCACACCAATGGAACGGGGGTGAACTGTGCTGGCACAGGAGAGCAATGACATCTCAAAGTCCACCTGGATGCAGACTACAGGTCTACAACCATCTCTCTCACTCTGCAGAAGAGTTCCCTGTGTCTCTGGCATCCTGCACTCTTCATGCAGTGGAATTTATTTAAAGTCACAGATCCCAAATCCCAGCCGATCTTCTCTGCCTACATGGCCACATTCTCCTAAATCCGTGCCATCACCAGTCCTCCCCTGGACGACTCCAATGCATTTCTATTCTCTCTCTCTCTGCTTCCAACTTCATCCCTCTGGAGACCACTCCCCACACAGCAGCGCCTGTCCTCTCACATTCATAAATCTCATCACATCACTCTCCTCTTATGGCCCGGAAGTGACTTCCCATTGCTTACGGACAGAATCCCAAGTCCCTACTGAAACCCATCTGGTCTTCCACTGTCACAGCCCTGGCTTACCATGCTCCAGTCACACCGGCCTTTCCGCACCCCCCCCCCCACAAAGGTGCTTTCTGCCTTCTTGCACACCTGCCAGCTCCCCAGCCCAGACCCCTCCTCTGCGGGAACTTCTCAGTGGCCAGCCCCAGAATTCAGCCCAACCTCTCAGGTATCAGCTAACAGTAAGTGCAGAGACGACTTCTCTGATGCCTCTGGCCGAAGAAGTCCCTGCCACGCAGTGACCACTCTCCCTGCCACCACCCAGCTTCATTTCCTTCAGCGTCTCTCTCTGCATAATGACTCCCGTGTGCATATTTCCTCACTCTGGCCCATCTCTCTCCACCAGCATGTAACCACCCTCCATAAGTGTGAGCCCGTGTTTGTCTTTGTGACCCTGATATCCTGGTGCTTGGCACAGATCCCACCACGTTCAAGGGATCAGACACATTTGTTGAATGAATGAATGAAACAACAGCTCTTTATTTGCCATTAGCACCACTACTGGTGAAATCCTGCATTCCCCTTCACTTTCGAATATTTTATATCCACACCGCCCTCATACTTGCCAAGCAGGATCTAGGTCGTAAAGGTATATTAGCCTAATTTATCAATACTGGCGATGAGGGAAGATCCCGGCAGCTTCCCGCAAAGGTAGTGGGAGTGCCTTAATCTACGAAAGAGCTCTCAAGTGATTCCTGGCTGGGATTTCTTAGGACAGTTCCAGAAGAAGATAAAATGAGGCAGCTGGAAACAAAGATCTCCGAGCTTTTGAAAATCGATTTCTCTCCATTCCAATTCTTCCACTTATCCATCCACACGTCATCCAGGAAATAATTATCAAGTGTCTAGTATGTGCCAGGCTCTCTGTCAGACCCTGGGGATATAGTGGTGAGCAAAACGCCATTTCCCCTGCCTTTGTGGAGAGTCTCTAAGGGAGATGCACATTAAGCATTTATTGTGAGGACACAATAAATGGATTATAACACACTGAGATATGTGCTGTGAAGGAATCGTAAAAGATGCTATGATATAATAACTAGAAAACAAAGTTTTAAAAAAACCCTAAATCTGCAAGAACACCAAAAATACTTAGGAAATCAATGTAAGAAAAGATGTGTAAAAGCTCTCTCCTGCTGAGAGAAATTAAACATCTAAATCATGGAGCTGTGTCATGTTCCCAATGGGGAAGGCTCAATGTGATCCCAGTGTCAACAGTTCCAAATTGACCTATGGATTCAACACAATCCCAATCAAAATTCCAGCAGGCTTCTCTGTAGAATGATTTCTATGGTAATGTAAATAACCTGGAAGAACCAAAGCGATCTTAGAAAAGAACAAAGTTGGAGAACTTACACTTCCTGATTTCGAGACTTATTATAAAATTACAGCCATCGAGACTGTGTGGAAATGGGGAAAGGAAAGACATAAGGATCACTAGAACAGAACAGAGACTCAAGAAACAGACCCACTCAGATACAATAAATTCATTTGCAATAAAGATATCAAGGTAATTCAAAAAGGAAAAGAAAGTTTGGAACTGGATAGGTAGGTAAAGATTTCTTAGGACTTTATGAAAGCACAAAACAAAAGGAAAACTAAATGAGTTAGACTTTATCAAAGTTAGACTTTATCAAAATTCAAATTTTTTTTATTCCTCAAGACACAATTAAGAAAATGGAAACACAAGTCATATAGTGGGAGAAAATAGAATACATATATGTAACAGATGAGCAGTACCCAGAACATAATAACGAAGTCTCTGAACTCAGTAATATGAAAATAATCTCATTTTTTGAAAATGGGCAAAAGACTTAGACACTTCACAAAGACACACAGATGGCCAATAAGTACTTAAAAATATGCTCAACATCAACAGTCATCAGGGAAATGCTAATTAAAACCACAATGAGGGGCGCCTGCGTGGCTCAGTTGGTTAAGCGACTGCCTTCGGTTCAGGTCATGATCCTGGAGTCCCGGGATCAAGTCCCACATCGGGCTCCCTGCTCGGCTGGGGGTCTGCTTCTCCCTCTGACCGTCTTCCCGCTCGTGCTCTCTGTCTCTCATTCTCTCTCTCTCAAATAAATAAATAAAATCTTTAAAAAAAATAATAAAAAAATAAAACCACAATGAGATACCATGCCACATAATTAGAATGCCAAAAACTTAAGACTGACAAATACCAAGGGTTGGCAATGCTGTGGAGCAAGTGGAATACTCATACACTGCCGGTGGGAATAAAAATGGTACAGCCACCTTGGAAAACTGGCAGTTTCTCAAAAAGTTAAACAAAAAGCTGACCATACAGCCCAGCTAATGTAGGTATTTTCCCAAGAGAATTGAAAACACATATCTTCACAAAGACCTAAACAACAAAATACATAGCAGCTTTGTTCACACTAGCCAAAAACTGAAAAGCAAAAACAAAAACAAACCCCAAAAAAACAAATGTCTATTAACAGGTGAATGGATAAATAAAACAAAAAGTATCTATGAAACAGAATACTATTCAGCAACAGTGCTCTGAGAACATCCAATAAGAGAATCTCATTGAACCTAGGAGGTCAGGGAGGGCTTTCTTAAGGAGGAAGTGGGTATCTGAAAGAAGGCTGGAGCCTGCCAGGGGAGGTAGAGTGGGTAATGAGAAATAAAGAGCACTGCAGGCAGAGGCTTGGTCAAGAGCCCCTGGCAGAGGAAAGGTGGCACATTCACGGAAGCAAGAGATGGTCTTGCTTAGAGAGCAAGGAGAGAGAAGAGAGATACGAGTTGAGGCTGGAAGTTGGCAAGGCCATAGACCTTGTTAAGAGTTTTGATGTTTATCCTCAAGGCAATAAGAAACCTCAGAAAGGGTTCTAAACAAGAGGGTGATATAACTGGCTTGACATTTTTAAGAGATCCCACTAAGTACAGTATGGAGAATTGACTGTCAGGGTGTGAGTGGCTGGGAAGGAACAGGTCACAGCCCCTGCCAACCTCCTCGTAACAGACTGTGGCTTACGATGGGATGGGATGATGGAGATGGGGAGAGATGGATGCCTTCAATGGGCTCTGAGAAGCATGTGGGACTGCACTGAGGATATAGGGAAGAAGACAGTAGTGGGACTGACTCCAAGATTATGGCTCAGGGGATGGAATGGGAAGAGATCCTATGCCCCAACACAGAGAATGCTGGAAGGAGGCCTCATTTGGTGGAGGTCTAAAGTCAGCTCTGGACACACTGAATTTGAGGTGCCTGGGAGACATCCGAATGACAATGTCTACCAGGCATTTGGACATGCGAATGTTAAAGCTCACAGGAGCCCAGATAGATTCAGAACTGGGGTTTATGAAGATGATAATTAACACTGTAGGAATGCATACAACAGATTAGAGAGAGTATAGGACCAGTATAAGAGAGAACCTGGAACCAAGCCTTAAGGGACTTGAACATTTAGAGGATGACCAGGGAAAGGTGGGCTAGTGAAGGTCACTAAGAAGTGACCTGGGAAAAGTCCAGGAAACCAGAAGAGCATAATATAGGAGAATTCGTGGAAAGAGAATGTTTCAAGAAGGCTATGGAAACTGTGTTGGAGGCTAATAAAAGAGGAAGAAAATGTCCACTAAATTTAGTAGCAGAGAGGTCACTGTTAATCTTAGGATGAGCAGGTCCTATGGAAAAACAGGGATATAACCCAGATTAGAGTGGACAGGGGATGGGAGCAGTGACTGAGGACTAAGGAAGTTGAGAAAGTGATTATACATAACTTTAAATAATGAGCCCAACTTCCTTAAAGCTGGGTTGTAATGATGATGAAAGAAAACAACTTGGAAGAGATTGTGAAAGACATTGCCTTTGTGAAAGCTCAGCCCTTGAATTCAGGCTTAGAGGTTGCATTTCCCTTTCCTGTGACACAGGTGGGTGTTATGAGTCATGAGTTCAAAGTTTCCTTTATTATGTTACCTTCGTAATGTGGAGGAGGGGGTTCACTGGGGCCCCTTCAACATAGGTGACGTGCCTCAGTGACAGGAGAAAGGCAGGGGCAGGGGGAGGACAGGCAGAGATAAAGCAGCGGTCCTACTCCTCAACACCTGTATGCCAGAAGTTTCTGCTTGGCCATTAAATCCAGATCCTCATGAATAGTTATAGAAAATCATAAAAGCAAAATGACACAAATATATTTGGTAGCAAGCAACAGAGACTGGTCTCTTCCTTAGTTCCCCTGTTTATCTGGGAAGTGCATGTGTGTGCCAGGAGAAGGAGATAAATGCAAAGATCAAACTCCTTGGTTCTAGTGGAGTGTAGAGCTGAAGAGAAAGAAAAGCTAAATATTAAGATCTCTGGACCCCATGGTTCTAGGCTAAAAAACTAATGACTGAGGAAATGACTGACTGAGCAAACAACAGGGGGTGAGTATACATCCGGGGGAAAAAATTCTGAGAGCAGGGATCAGGCCACAGATGGCAAAACGGAGACCCATTCCCTAGGTCAAGAGGCAAATGTGTTCTGACTTTGTTTCCTCAGATGTGTGCACCTGGACAGGAATCCAGGAGCTTCTAACCTGGAGCTCCATAGAGGGGGAAAGGTGAGGAAGGAACAAGGGTGGCTCAGAGGTTGGACCCAGCCCACAGGGAGAGGGAACACATGGGGGAAAGACACGGGAGCCTGAGCACAACTCCCCTGTAAAGAGACACACAGGCACACCTCCTCAATCCCTGACACTCTCCCGAGTCGGACGGCATGTCGGTGCCCTCAGCCTCTGGATATTTTACCAAGTGACTTACTCTCTCCAAAGCTGCCAGCACACTTCCACTCACGGGCACCCACTCAGTGCTCAGCACTGGACTGTATGCTTTATACATGCCATCTCATCCACACCTCACCAAAAACCCTGGGAAGTAAGTATTCCCATCCTCACTTGACCAAAAAGGAAGCTAAAATTCAGAAAATTCATCTGCTCCAAGGTGCCAGTGAAGGGACTTGGGTTTGAGCCCACATTTGCATGACTCTAAATGCCATGCTATTTCCACCAGAACAAGACGCAGGGTAGGCGAAACCAATCTGTCTCAACCAAGAGGGCAAAAGTAACCTGTTGAGGGCTGAGGACAGGAGACCACATAGGAAAGAAAAAATTGAAGACTAAAAGGAAAGAGGAAACTTCTTTTCCGAAAATGAGAAGAATTACAAAAGAAATTGCCTAGAAAAGAGAAGATAAGATCATCTGACTTGAGAAATGGGAAAAATGCCTGGGAATGAAAATATAATTCAGGACCTAGGGACAGAGAAGCTGGGTTTGGAAGTCAGAGTGAGGATCTCTAGGGGGAGAATGAAGATGCTGGCGGGCGCCCCATCCTTCAGGTTTGAGAGGAGACAGTGTTCAATTACTGACCTTCCTCTCTCTGGTCACATGACTTGTGATAGTATAAAAGCTTTCTACCAGCAGGTTCCTTACAATTTTTTCCTGTGTGAAATGGGCAGTAGCAGTGGCTAAAGCCCTGTTCCTCTTTCCCAGAAGCTTTCAGACTTCCCTTCAGGACTAATCCCAAGAAGCCATCTCTCTGGACTGAAGACAAGGCAAGGCAGCTGGCTCAGTGCTTGTGCTCTGGGAAGAGATGCTGGGATCTGGAGTGGAGGGGAAGGGGCTGGGGGGCTGCCGGAAGTCTGTGAGAAACAGGATGTGAGGCTCATACATGGAGACAGGAGCCAGTGGAGGTGGGATCGAGGAAACAGACCGGGACCTCAAGCCCAGAGAGAGGATGGAGGGGCTGGGCTGTGTTTGGGCAGCAAGGGTTATAAGCCAAGTAGAAACTGAGTGACCCCGTTGAGAGTTCTTCTGTTGATAGTTAAAACACTGAGCTTTTCTGAATATGGCCTAAAGTCTTTTAGCGGACAAGCCCCAAAAGATAATACAGGCTCACCCTTCCTTCCCACTGCCCCTCCCCCATACCTCATTAGCTTCCTCTTTTCAGTAATAGTCCCAGAGTCCGGCACTGGTCAGGGGAGAAAAAAGTGGAGGAGAATCTGTGTTCTGCAAAAGGAGAGGAAGACAAGGTAGGGGGATCGGTTGGGGGGCCAGGCACCTGCTTCCTGGGCGTGTGGCGGGGTCCTGTGGAGAGCCGGCACTGGGTCTCACAGCCGAGAGACAGCTCACAGGCCTCCCCTCGTGAGATGAGGCTTGCCTTTTCTCTCCGTGGATCTTTGACTGAGTAAAGAACTTAAGGAAAGGTGGAAGCTGATAACAGCAACTTCCTGTATCTGTGAGGAGAGGAGAAAGCCAAGGGTTGGTCCCCCCCCAGAGACACATGATGGCCAACATAATAGCTACTGCTTAATATCCCGCCCCAGGCAAAGTCAATAATTGCTCTGGGCAGTTCTGGCAGGTGGTGTGAGCAAGCAGCGGCAGCAGCAGAAAGCTTTGGCCTGGGAAGGGGAGAGCACCAGGGAGGATGTCCCCATCCTGAACCTGGCAGGGGTGGGGCTCAGGCTGGGAGTGGGACCTCCTGACCCTGCCCTTTTCCAACCTCTTCCAGAGCCAACATGACCAACTGGCGCAACTCCCTCATCCTCACAGCCTACATCGTCATCTTCCTCACTGGTCTCCCTGCCAACCTTCTGGCGCTACGGGCCTTCGTGGGACGGGTCCGCCAGCCCCATCCTGCCCCCGTCCACATCCTCCTGCTCAGCCTGACGGTGGCAGACCTCCTGCTGCTGCTGCTGCTGCCCTTCAAGATGATTGAGGCTGCGCACGACTTCCGCTGGTATCTGCCCGAGTTGCTCTGTGCCCTCACGGGTTTCGGCTTCTACAGCAGCATCTACTGCAGCACGTGGCTCCTGGCCGGCATCAGCATCGAGCGCTACCTGGGAGTGGCTTTCCCCGTGCAGTACAAGCTGTCCCGCAAGCCCGTGTATGGAGTGATTGCTGCCCTGGTGGCCTGGATCATGTCCTTTGGTCACTGCACCATCGTGATCATCGGTCAGTACTGGAACTCAACCCAGAATGTCACGAATAAGAACGGCATCACCTGCTACGAGAACTTCACCGAATCTCAGCTGAAGGTGGTGCTTCCTGTGAGGCTGGAGCTGTGCCTCTTCCTGTTCTTCGTCCCCATGGTGATCACCATCTTCTGCTACTGGCGCTTTGTGTGGATCATGCTCACCCAGCCCCACGTAGGGGCCCAGAGGCGGCGCAGAGCTGTAGGGCTGGCTGTCGTGACGCTCCTTAATTTCCTGGTGTGCTTCGGGCCTTACAACGTATCCCACCTGGTGGGGTTTTACACGAAGAAGAGCCCCCAGTGGAGGGCGGAAGCCGTGGTGTTCAGTTCCCTCAATGCCAGTCTGGACCCCCTGCTTTTCTATTTCTCTTCGTCAGCTGTGCGCAGAGCCTTTGGGAAGGGGCTGCAGATCCTGCGGCATCGGAGCTCCTCCCTGTTGGGACGCAGAGGCCAAGAGACAGCAGAGGGGACAAATGCGGACAGGGGTGTGAGTCAAGCAGAGGGAGCTCCGAGTTCTGACTTCACCACAGACTAGGGGTGTCCTGGACCTTTGGAGGCACTCTGGGTAACACAGGCATTGAGCAGCCTGGGAGAGGGGGAACATCAGGGTTCCTGTCTCAGGGTCAGAAATCCTCAGACCGATCCACTACTGGGGCTGTAAAATCCTCTCTCAGCGGCTTGGTATCCCTTCCTGACTGAAGTTTTCTTCCCAAAGGAGCACAGCTCCAGGACCAAAGGAGAAATGGTTAGGCACAGAAGCACTCTGAGACCGGAGTTTCAGAAGCAATGTAGCTAATACAAATTCAGTCCTTGGGAGATGGTTGGTAGCTGGGGATGATTGCGCTGAAGCAGTGTCCTAAAGCAATCTTGCTACAAGCTTTGAAACAACACCTAGACACTGGTCTAGCTGTTGATACTAGAAAGGAGACAACGGGAAAGAGATGGAAGAGAATACCAAATGAGGTCAAAGAAGACTCAGGAAGATTATGAGTCAAGAGGACTAAGAGGGAGGACCGGGAACTGTGACTTCTAACGATCTGGGTTTGTACTGTATCGCTTTGATCTGCTGCTTTGTAAGTATGCTCCAGTCATCTCCACATGTGTATCTTGCCTCCCCGTATTAAACCTGCCTGAAGTCTGGGTCTCGTCTTCTCCCTCCGTGGCACCCCCACACGGGTCAGGACACAGCCTGGCGCCCATCAGTCAGAGGTTAACACTGACTAGCACAGGAGTAGACAACCTGGTCTGGCAGACTGAAAATAAAGACGGTAAAACTCTGAAGCGTGTGTCCACAATGTTTGTGCTTTTCTGCAAGCTCAGGGAGGGCGAACATGCAATGAAGAAGCTGATTCAGTAGCACAGGGGGAGGGTGATGCATGTGAAACCAAAGAAGTATTTTAAGGTCAGGATGTAATGAGTGGAGTTAGGGAGGGGGCCGGTGGAATCCTGTTTCCACTGATGAACAGAGACGGGACATAGAAAGAGGATGTGGGGTGAATCCTGACTTAACATTACCAGGTGTATCTCAGGGGTCTAAAACACGTGACCCTCCCGCTTAGAAACCTGCAGTTTTCCTATTGTCAAAAGTTTTCGTCCCAGGAACTCCTATCCTATCATTCCATTGCCTACTTCATATCCTGTCTCCCTGCCCAATCCCACCTTCCTAACTCACTTCTCCACAATAAGGACCCCTAGCCAGCTCTGTCTCGTTAACTGCCCCTTGCCCCAGCCTAGTGGTCTGCAAGAGAGGTTATACAGCAGAATTGCATGCAGAGGTACAAAGACAGTACACATGGCACCCCCCAATCTACTGACTCTTTGGGGTGGGAGAGCAGATGAGCTTTTAAAAGCTCCCCAGTGATTATGCTAGGCAGCTCAGGAAAGGAATTGCTGGCCCAGCTTGGAGGCCCAATCTGTCCAAGAAAGTGCTCTTCAGAGAGACCCTTCCTGCTTCTTTTTTTTTGTTTTAATATTTTATTTATTTATTTGAGAGAGAGAAAGAATGAGAGAGAGAGAGAGAGCACATGAGAGGGGGGAGGGTCAGAGGGAGAAGCAGACTCCCCGCCGAGCAGGGAGCCCGATGCGGGACTCGATCCCGGGACTCCAGGATCATGACCTGAGCCGAAGGCAGTCGCTTAACCAACTGAGCCACCCAGGCACCCGACGCTTCCTGCTTCTAAGTTCCTCCCACCGCAACCCCACATTCCCTCATCTTCTGCTTACTTTTTCCACTTTCGTAAAACCCCACTCAATATTCACTTTCTCCCGAAGGACTTTCCTTATTATTCCCACCCAACGAAGAGCTCACTTTGTTTTCCTTCCTCAAACACCACTGGACTGGTGTTAAGAGCCCTGACTTCACTGTCGGTTCCGCTTCCTAGCTGGATGGCCTTGAGCAAGTCCCAACCTCCAGCCTCTATTCCCAAACCATAATCATGAGGATGACGTACGCCTCCCAGGGTTATTCTGAAGTTCCAGTCAGACTGTATATATAAAATTGCTGAAAAAATTTACAGTAACGCTTAGCTCTAAGATAGCGACCCAAGTGAAACATAGATATACCCCCGCTTAAAGTAAATATAGTAAATACAAATTTAAAATGATGGAAATCACATATGAGAGAGACAACTATATAGGATGGTTTGACAGTAATGTGTGAGAAAGAAATCTGGGATTTTCTGCTGACTGTACATCTGGGATGTATTACACCTTCCAAAAAAGCTAATTTGATTTTGGGTGCCATTAAAAGAAATAGAGTCTAAACAAGTTGAGGATAATCTCACTTCACTGAGGTCTTAATCAGTAGCATGTTCAGCATCTGAGCAGCACATTTTTTTCAAAGATTTATTTGTTTACTTTGGGAGGGGGCGTGGGGGGGGAGGGGCAAAGGGAGAGAATCTCTCAAGCAGATTCCCCACTGAGCAAGGAGCCCGAGGATCCCACAACCCATGAAATCACAACCTGGGCTAAAATCAAGAGTCAGACACTCAACCAACTGAGCCACTCAGGTGCCCCATGAGCAGCACATTTTTTTTTTTTTTTTTCCGAGCAGCACATTTTTAAAAAGACATTAATTCAGGGGTGCCTGGCCAGCTCAGTCAGTAGAACACACGACTCTTGATCCCAGAGTTTTGAGTCTGAGCCCCACGTTGGGTATAGACAGAACTTAAAAATAAAATCTTTAAAAAATAGTAAAAAGAAAAAAAGACATTAACTCAAGGAATCAAGCCCAGAAGAATTAACCAAAATGTTTTGGAGATTTAAAACCATATAATGACGATGACGATTGATGACAGTGATATGTAATAAAAGCCAGACACCGTTCCAGAGAAGTAGCCTGAGATGATTAAGGGAGTTTTCCAAGGTCAGCAAGTGAGAGGAAGTATGAATCCAGATCTGCCTTTCTCCAAAGTCCCTGCTTTTCTCATTGACTCATGAGAAGCAAGTAAGAGAATGCTGGACACATGGCTGAACCAAGATGAGGTCCATCTCATGGAAGACGCATTCTATGTAACTCCACAGGGAAGAATGACGACCATGGGCAAAAGAGGCAGGGAGCTGCCTCTCAAACAGTCAGGGCTGTTTAAATGGAATTGAGTTAACTCAATAAGGTAGTCACTCCCCAGTTCCAGGAATATTGAAGTGGAAGATAGAAAACACCCATCCTGGGACACTGAGGAAACTCACACATCTTATAAAAGCCGAACCAGTTAACTGCTAAACCCCTTCCAGCTCAGGGATTCCCAGGGTTTCAGGGACACAGCTGCTCTTGCCAATCACGAAAGCGAAAGAAAATCTCCCGACCTGGTCTGAGATTTTCAGGGTGAAGCTTTTGCTACTCACTAACAAGTAGTTGGTCTGTATAAAAGTCACTTGATATACAGCCCATTTCTTCACTGGGAAATTAATAACTCATTTGTTCAACAAATATGTATTGGTTACCTACTATGAGCCAGGTACCTTTCCAAGGGCTAGGGATACAGAGTATATAACAGACAAGGTACCTGCCCTCTTGGGGCTTCCATTCCAGTGGGAAAAAATTGTTAATAAACAAGTAAACAAGGTAATTTCAGAATGTGGCAAATGGTTTTTACAACTGGACTAAAACAGGGACATGGGAGAAAGTCTAACAAGAGGTTAAGGGAGTTCAGAAGACTCTCCTGAGTCAGTGATGTTCAGCGGAGACCCGAATGATGAGAAGGAGTTGCCATACAAAGGCCATGGGAAGAGCATTCCAGAAACAGGAACTGCTGATGCAAAGGGAGGGAGAAAGCCTTAGCTTCCCAAAGGCTGAGAGAAGGCCAGTGTGGGGCTAGAGCAGTAGTCTACAAACTTGGGTATATATGAGAATCACATGGAGAGTTGGCTGAAGCAGATTACTGTCTTCCCTCCCCACAGTTTCAGAATGAGTAGGTCTGGGATGGGACCCAAGAGTTCGTAGTTCCAACAATCCTAGGTGATACTGATACTGGTGACCCAGCATCATGACCACACTTTGAGAACCACTGGGCTGGAATGCAGTGACTTACGGAGAGAGCCACGAAGATGAGGTCAAGGAGGTCAGCAGGGACCAGACCATGCAAACCTTTAGGCCATAAATAGAAGTCTGAATTTATTCTAAGAGTTTTGGAAGCCATTCAAAGGTTTTTAAGCAAGAAAGCGGAATGGTCTGATTTCCATCTTAAGTCAATCACTCCGGTATCTGCGCCCACCACTGAAGGGAGATGTTTGTTAGGATCAAGGAGATAATGCGCATGACAGAGCTAAGAACCGTAACACACCACAGCAACCATGCAGGGTTTGCATTGGACTGGTAGCTCCCTGAAAGTGGGGGCTGTTTCTTCTTTCACTAGAATTGGCTGTCCAAGGACCAAATAGCCAAGAGGAGGCCGTTCTAAGTTATCATGCATCTATTTGATAAACAGATGTTCATAGTGTGTGCTAGAAAATGTTTAACAACTAGGTTTTGGGATTGGTTGGGGGAGTGGGGTGGGTAACAGCAGGGTGGTGGGGAGTGAAGACCTGATTTGCAGCACCTCCCCATTCCCCCCAGGGCCAGTTTCTACCAACATCAAGACGCTGAGGTTAATAATCAGTTCTTGCAAGCCAGCTCAAGCACATCACTGGATGTACCTCCCGACACATATGTTCAAGTGGCAGACAGAACCACATCCTATTTGAGAAAATTTTCTCTCTCCCTGGCTACGCGTATAGTACAAGGCTCTGGCACAAGACTTTTGACATAATAAACACTGGCTAAATGTGGCTCGCTGGGCCTGATCCAAGAGGATCCGGTTGGCTGGTTAGATTGTGAGACTTCTCTGAATCCCCTGTAGGATGACAGATGGGTAAACAGAAATATTAGTGCCTGGTTAATGAATAACACAGACAGCAGCCTAGAGCCGCTACCAGGAAACAGGGGTGGAGGGAGCTGGCTCAGCCTCACTTGGGGGCCTGACCAGCAGGAAAGGGGAACCTGGCATTGACTATTTCACTTCCTCTTTCTGGAAAAGATGCTGTTGTGCCCCTTCCTCAGCCATTCTCATCTGACCACACAGCCAGAGCTCTCCTGTAGTAGGGTTGTGTGCGGCGATCGCCGTGGTCCAAGAAGGCAGGGGTGGGCAGCCTGGAGAGAGTCTGAAGGAAAACATACAGCCAAGATTCCAACCACTCCCTTAGACTTCCCTGCACCTTACCTCCAGGTTTTTGTCAGTTCTTTTTTTCAGCTTTCTCTACCTTCTGCGGTTAAAGACTTTGGCCCCGTTTTGTTTTTTTCCCTCTAGTCACAGGAAATGAGGACATTTCTCTTCTACAAATTGCACATTCAACCAGGAAATTGGGCCAAAGATCTCTAAGTCCTCAGTACTGGCAGTCCAGTAACCCACTTGGCAAAGGTTTCAATGTCTGGTAAGGAAGAATATGGGAGGTACGAGGTGGGCGGGGGGGGTGGCACGGGTGGTTGTCCACCAGTAGCTTACCCAAGGAGGGGCTGCCCATAACTCCAGTAAAATTTCAGGCTCCCTCTCCCCAGACGTTGTCCCCTGCCATCTGGGAGGCCGAACTAGGATCAGCCTCAAGGAGACAGTGTTAGGAAAGTAAATATACCGCTCTCAAATCTAGATGTTTTAAATAAAAAGCCAATACGCACATACGGTAGCCTAGAGTCTCTTAAGTGTCACAGCAGACATTACATCATTCGACCTTCCATGGGTGTAGGCATTCGTTAACCCACAAATGTTTACTGAGGCCTACTATGTGTCAGGCCGTTTCAGGGGCTAAAAACATAGCACTGAACAAGGACAACATTCCCTGCTCTCACGCAGCTCACATTCCAGTGGGAGAGCAGACAGGAAGACCAATACGAAGACACTCTGAGGCAGTGCTAAGAGCCGTGAAGACACTAAGACAGAGTCAGGGGTAAAGAATGACCTTGAGAAGGGGAAGAGGAGGCTACTTTTGAATGAATGGCTTGGAAAGGCCTCTCGAAAGTGACATTTGAGTTGCAACCAGAATGCCAAGAAGGAATCATGCATGCCAAGCATTGGGGTGGGAAGGCGGGGGGGGGATGAGGAATGCTCCAAGCAATGGGTTCAATGCAGTACAAGGCTTGGATAAGCTGAACTTGCACAAAGAACACAAAGGCCAGAGTGACTGGGGCTTAGTGATGGCTGAAAGAGCGAGCAAGGGTCAGATCACAGGGGTTCTCGAAGGTTTATGATAAGAAGCACAGCAGAGGGGTGCCTGGGTGGCTCAGTCGGTTAAGCGTCTGCCTTCAGCTCAGGTCATGATCTTGGAGTCCTGGGATCCCTGCTCAGCGGGGAGCCTGCTTCTCCCTCTCCCTCTCTGCCTGCTTGTGCACTCTCTCTCTCTCCCAAATAAATAAATAAAATCTTTAAAAACAAAACAAAAAAGAAGCAGCACAGCAGATGTCTTCTCCCTACTTAACAAGAAAAGCTGAGGCCCAGAGATGTAAAGTGTCCTGTGCCAACCCTCATCAAGATGGTTTTCTTACCCCAGCTCTGGGACCCCAGACTCCCTCTCAAAATGAGATGCACACACTCTTTCACTCTCTCAATCCGTTACCCCACTGTGGAAGAGAAAGGTGGGCAGAAAACATGATCCAGGCTGTGGGCAGTTTTGGGGGTATAGAAAGTTGTGGAGGGAGGGACAGACTGACTGGCGAGGTTCTGAGGAAAGAAAGGAACCAGATGTGGAACAGATGCCTGAGTGTGAGAGCGGAGACCAGCATGGAAATCTAGCTTTTGGGACGGAGCCGTGGCCGAGGAGAGGCGGGATGCCTGGGCTCTGAGGATGAGATGGAGGTAACCAAGAAACTTCCCATGCTGTCCCCATATCCACTGGCCTGGAGCAGAAATGGCAGTATGAGGACAGAATCGTGCCACTTTGGGGAATCGCAGAAAGCCTCCGGTCCAATGATTCTCAACCCAGGCTGCATTCTGGAGCCACCCAAGGAGCTTCCAAAAATGCCAGAGCATTTGGGTTTTATTTTGTTAAAGTTCCCCAGGTGCTTGGGAAGCTCAGAGGGTTGTGAATCACTGGATCTAGTCCTGATCCTCTGCTGGACCAGCCAGGGGGCTTTCCAGGAAGGCAGCAGGGCATGGTGACGGGGTCTGAATTCAGGCTTGCGCTGTGCATCTCGACTTCTCTGGGCTTTAGTTTTCTAACTAAGAAAAGGGGCTGGGGCTCATAAGTCATCACATTACTGTGAGGACTGAATGAGTTTAATGTTGTATATACAAAACAGTTCGAACAGTGTCTGACAGTAGATGTTCACACACATTTATACAAGGCAATCTTTTTAAAAGGTAAGGCCATGCTTCTGCAAAGCATGCTTCTGCCTCCAAATGCTTCTCCTGGCTCTCAGAATAAACCTCCCACCCTCCCCACGGCTGGCAAGGCCCTGCAGGATCTCATACTCATCCATCTGCCCAAGCTCTTCTCCCTTTCCCATACCCCCTCCCTCCCACTTCATCTTTCGGGCCTCAGAGCCTTTGCAGGGCTGTTCCCTTTTCCTGGGGTCCCCTTCCCCTAGCTCTCACAGTGGCAGGGTCTCATCTTTCAGGTGGCCTGTGACTTACATTTCATTTGTTCGCTGGACTTTTTCCTCAACCCACTCCAAAAGTGCCTCCCTCTGATACACTCACTCCATTATCCCGAGTTACTGACTTTACTGCATTTACCACAATCTGAGATAATCTATTTTTGTCTTACTTGTTATTTTCATGAAAGATACACATACACATACTTTAATGAGTCAAATGCTTTACTATGAAAAACAGCATCCCTCACCCTCTCACCCCACCCAGGACATTTACCCCTTCCTGGAGGCAATGGCTTTCACCTCTTTTCAACTAATGATACATCCTTTGTGTTTCTAAGAAAAATTTTACATTCCTCTACTTCTTCATTTTTTCATATCAGGTTTTATCTGTTAATTTCTCCCAATAGCAGATTAGGATTTAGCTCTCCCCAATACATGAACACACATGTACCTTCCCACTCGATATCCCAATTATATCATAACTGTGTTAGAACCGGGCACCCGGGTGGCTCAGTCAGTTAAGCGTCCGACTCCCGATTTCGGCTCAAGTCATGATCTCAGGGTCATGAGATCGAGCCCTGCGTCAGGCTCCGGGCAAAGTCTGCTTGTTCCTTCCCCTCTGCTCCTCCTCCTGTGCTCGCTCACTCTCAAATAAATTATTTAAAAATAAACAAATAAAATAACTGTGTTAGAACAATATTCAATGTTTACAGTATTGTGACTATGTAAATAGTGGAGCTCTATAGTACACCAGGATTACTCTTCTACCCCACACAACTTCTTCCCATCCCCTAGAATTAATTATTGCCTTATTTTTCATTTGCTTACTTTTCTACATACATATCACTAATTCTACCCAAATTCTTTGCCAATACCTTCAGAGGTATTGGTATCTTCAGAGGTATCTGAAGAAATCTCTCCCAGAACTTTCTGACCTGCTCCCATGTGGACTGGTGGCCATTTATGCCAGGTATATAGCTAGCCCCTGGATGCTCTTGAGAGGCTTTTTGCTTCTCTGCTCTTCTTTCTCTTCCTTGGTTCATGCCCTCCAACAGCTTCTTTAGAAAGTAAATGTTTTGGGGCTCTGCACGTCAGAAATTATTCTACCTTCATGCTTAATTGGTAAGGACTACATGTGGAATTCTAGATTGGAAATATTTTTGTTCAGAATTTTCAAGGCATCACAATACTGCCTTCTAGCTTCCCGTCTTGTGGAAAATTCCCAAAACACTTTTGATTCCTTGCTTGTGGCCTTTTTCTCACTGGAAACCTGTAGGGGCCTTATGTTTCTCACAAGTATTTTAAAATTTCATCCTTTTGTGCTAGGCACTCAATGGGCTCTTTCCATTTGCAAAATAATATCCTTCAGTTTGGGGAACTTCTCTTAAAACATGTTGTGGTTATTTCCTTGCTTTGATTTTCTCTCTTCTCTCTTTCTGAAGACCCATCAGTTGGGGCATATTGGACCTCCTCGGCTGACCTGCTAATTTTCCCTTCTCTCCTATTTTCCAGCTCTCCACTTTTTTTTTTTTTAAGAGAGAGAGAGTATGAGGGGGGTGCAGAGGGAGAGAGAGAATCTCTCTCAAGCAGACTCCCTGCTGAGCGTGGAGCCCACTGTGGGACTTGATCTCATGACCCTGAGATCACGACCTGAGCCGAAATTAAGAGTCAGACACTTAACCAAGACACCCAGGTGCCCTGATCTCTCCACTTTTTTGCTCCACTTTTGGTGAGATTTATCTTCCAGCCTTTCTATGTAATTTTTCCTTTTTGCTCTCCCTTTTCATTTCCAAGCATTCTTTTTTATTCTTAGTCTTCCTTCATGGTTTTAATATCCACTCTGATCTTCCTGAGGAACTTTCATTTCCCTGCTCCAAGCTGCTTTTCTGGGATGGGTCTCTATTCCTTTATGTTAAAAGTTTTCATCAGATATCTGGTAATTCTTGTTTGTCTATTCATCTTAAAGGGAAAGAAGGGAACTAATTTTTTGAGGTATATAAAAAGCATAAGAAGGTAGGATGACATGATTCCATGGTTTGCTTTAAGAGCAGAGAAAAAAAAAGAAAAAGAAAAGGAATGAAAGAAGCCAATATGGTAAAATCTCAATGGCTGTTGAATCTGGGTGATGAATAAATTAGGCTCTATTGTACTATTCCCTCTACTTTTGATCATGTTTGAAAATATTCAAAGTAACAATGTGGTTGTTGATAGGATTCAGTTCCTTGAAAGCTATTAAACTGAGGGCCTCAGTTCCTCACTGGCCGTGGGCTGGAGGCCTCCCTCAGTTCCTTAGTATGTGGGCCTCTCCACAAAGCTGGCTTCCACCATAGCAAGTAAGCAAGGAAGCAAGAGTAGACAAGACAGAAAGTAGCCTTCTTATAAACCTAATCATCAACATGATCTTCCACCATTTTGCTCAGCCCATTCTGAAAGGGAGAGAGAATTACACAAGAGTGTGAATATTAGAAGGTGAGATCACAGAGGCCATCTTGGGGGCTGCCTTCCATAGATACTAAATAATGAATGAAAGCTATGAGCACATGAATTAGGCTTCACCGTAGGGTGATTTTGCTGGGTCACCTAGTTGGGGAACCTCCAACATCAACACAGGCTTTTTCTTCTTGGGCTGATCATATTTCCCAGAAAAACAAACAAACAAACCACAGAGGGTGTGGCCCCTGTTGCTCACAGGCAGCTAGGAATCTCTCAGAAGCAGAAACTTAAGGATGAGGAATTGGAAGCCTATAACAAATCAAGTCTTGGAGTGGAAAGGGGTTCAAGACATTTTATTAAGCTACAAGAGCAGGTGCAGAAGGGTATAAAGAAAACAGTATTATCTATAATCTCAAAATAAAAACACAGGCATACCTCAGAGATGTTGTGGCCTTGGTTCCAGACCACCGCAATAAAGGAAGTCAAATGAATTTTTTGGCTTCCCAGCGCATATAAAAAGAATACTGTAGCTTATTAAGTGTACAATAGCATTATGTCTAAAAAAAAAAAAAAAAAGCAGCAATGTACATATCTTCATTAAAAAATACTGCATTGTTAACAAATGCTAACCATCATCTGAGCTTCCGGTGAGTCATAATCACTAATCACAGATCACCATAACAAATATAATTATAACGAAAAAGTTAACGAACCATGAGAGACTATGGACCCTGGGAAACAAACTGAGGGTTTCGGGGGGGGTGGGGGATGGAGTAACAGGGTGATGGGTAACTAAGGAGGGCACGTGTTGGGATGAGCACTGGGTGTTATACACAACTGATGAATCATTGAACACTACATCAAAAACTAGTGATGTACTATATAGTGGCTGACTGAACATAGTAAAAAAAAAAAAAAAGGAAAAGTTAGAAATATTGCAAGAATGATCAAAATGTGACACAGAGACACTAAGTGAGCAAATGCTGTTGGAAAAATGGCGCCGACAGATCTGCTTGACACAGGGTTGCCATAAACCTTCAATTTGTAAAAATAAATGCAGTTATCTCCACGGTGCAATAAAAAAAAAAAAAAGCACAGATGAAGTATATGCCTGTATAGAGTACCAGCAGCTACGTGTTCAGAGACCCTCGTGCACGCGGACAGTGCTAATCCTTCCGCACACACCATTCAGCTACTCCTTACAAAAGCACAACCGGTACTGCCTGACTTTTCTGCTTCCAGAAAGGGAAACTGAGACGTAAGAGTGAACATTAAATCACTTGCCCGATATCTCACAGCAACGAAGTGGAAGGGGTAGGACCACCACCTGGGCCTGTGTGACTCAGGAATCTGAACTCTCAGCCATTATCTTACACCGCCTCCCCAAGCAGAGCGTGACCATGCACGCACGCATGAGTGTGCATGTGGAATTCTGAAAGGCTCTGCAGCAGACAACAGTGGTTACTTAAAGAGTTAGGGGAAGGGGAAGTAGGTCAACTTGCATCCGCTACTTAACATAATTCTGTACTGTTTATGTTTTTTCAGTGGACAGGCATTATTTTGTGATAAAAATACAAAGACTTAGTTTAAGTAATAATTCTGCTCCCCAAATACAGAAGAAAACTCAAATTAGTCCAGCATTTAGGCCCTGTTTACTGAGCAATTACTATGTCCTACGCTGAGCGCTAAGAACTTCACATTTAAGACTTCACTGAATTCTCACAACTGTGTCTGGAAGGAGGGTATTATCATTCACCTCCCTTTACAGAAAAGGAACCTGAGGCTCAGGCATGTGAAGACCTCACCAAGGTCACCTAACAATGCAGGGACTCAACTCAGGTCTGACCGGTTTCAGAGCCCATGCTTTTACCTACTAAGTATGCTAGTCGTGCAGGAATGATCACGCTGAAAATAGCAACAGTTTAAGTACTTACCATGGGCCAGACCCGTGTTCTTCATGCATAATGTCATCAAATCTCCATAGCAGGGTGCCTGGGTGGCACAGTCAGTTAGGCAGCTGACTCTTGATTTCAGCTCAGGTCGTGATCTCAGTGTCGTGAGATCAAGCCCCGAGTTGGGTTCCATGCTTAGCTCGGAGTCTGCTTAGGATTCTCTCTCCCTCTGCTCCTCCCCCCATCCCCCGCGCGTGCGCGCACTCTCTCTCTCTCTCTCAAATAAATAAACCTTTAAAAAAGACGCCCATGGCAATCCCAATTTTATAGATGAGGAAACTGAGGCTCAACAGAAAGGAAGCCACTTATTTGCCCATGGTCACCCAGCAGAATTGGGACTGGAATCCAAATCACTGTACACATATCCACCAAGAAAAGAGACAGAGCTAAAATAAAACAAAAGCACTTAGGGGTGCCTGGGTGGCTCAGTCAGTTAAGCGTCCAACTCTTGATTTCCACTCAGGCCATGATCTCAGGGTGGTGAGATGGAGCCCTGCATCAGGCTCCACACTCAGCAAGGAGTCTGCTTGGGATTCTCTCTCTCCCTCTTCCTCTGCCCCTCCCCCACCTCATGTGCACACATGTGTACATACTCTCTCTCTCTGAAACAAACAAACAAAGGACCAAAAAACAACAAAAAAGCACTTATTTGCAATTCAGGGAGCACAGATTTGGGTAGCAACCAAAATTGTGTCCCTCCCCTGGGAACAAAAGTCAAGGGTTTTTAAAGACAAAAGGGAATGCTTGTACATATTGTTTACAAAGAATTTTGATTGGTGTTGGTGACAAAAAAATAATCTTAACTGAATATAATTAGTTGCTAAGGCTAATATTAAGCAAAGCCTCTTACTGTTGCAAGTGTTCAGGCTGAGTCCTTGCAATATTTGCAGTTTGGCCCAATTCAAAAGTTCATGGGTTTCACCAGTGGGAGCACATAAGGCCCATCCATTTAATGGCTTCCCAGCTCCAACTTAAAACCACTTTACATAAGTGACCCCATGTCATTTCACCTTTCACACACGACACTGGCACCCACCCAGTTGCTCAGGCCCAAAACTCAGTAGTTACCCTTGACTCCTTCCTCTCCTTCCTTTCCCTCCCCATGTCTAATCCACTAGGTCCAGTTGATTCTAGCTGCCGAGGTACATGCTCATTTCTCACTGTCCAGCTATTTCTGCCCCAGTGGAAGCCACAGCCAACTCTTATCTGGGCCACTGTAAAGGCTCCCCACATTTCTCCATGCTTCCATTCCTTCCTCTTGGCCCCTATCCCATTTGCTCTCTACACTGCAGTCAACGTGGTCTTTTTCAAATCTCTTGCTAAATATCCTCTCATGCAGCCTTTCTCAGGGTCTTAGGAGAGAATCAAGCCCTCCAGAGAATGGTATGAGTGATTGTTTTCTCAATTTTCCTAAAGATGATACTAGCTACTAGCTTTTTCTCCCTAATACAATAGATGACCTACTTCATTGCATGTAATGGATGCCTCAGAGTGTCAGGGCTTGATTCTCTGCAAGACTAGGTGGAGAAGGCTGCAAAAGTTTCCTGTCATGTTTCGAATACCAACGGCTAGAGCCTACTGGGCCCTGGTGACCTACAGGACACCACATTCCCACCTCTGCAGGCTCATTTCCTACTACTTTTTTCCTGCGAACAAGAGCTATTTTCCATTTCCCCCAATTATAGAAGCCTCATTCCTGCTTCAGGGCTTTTGGAGAGTCTGTTCCCGTGGCCTGGAGTTCCTGTGCCCCAGGCCTTCCATGGGCAGCCCCTTTCGGTTAGTTATTCAGGCCTCAGCTCAACTATTACCAGCTCAGAGAGGCCCTCCCTGACACCTTAAAGAGACATTGCCAATTCCGGCTATTCCACTGCCTTTGTTTTCTTTCTTTCACAGCACTTATTTATCATGATCTGAAAGTGCCTTCTTTCTGTATTCACTTACCTATTGTGTGTCTCCCCAGTTAGAGCTGAGCACCACAGGCAGTTTTATTTTCCTCACGGCTTCATCCTTGATAACCAGAAAGCTTTTTCACAAGGAAGCAATCTGCAAAAAAAATGTGCTCAAAGAATTTATCAGACATTCATTATGTGCCAGTCACTGGGCTATGAGCTTTGCGATGTGTCCTATCAACCCAGCACTGTCCAATGAAAATATAATGTAAGCTATTTTTAATTTTCTAACAGCCCCATTAAAACAGAAAAGAAACAGACAGGATTAACATTAACATATTTTATTTAATTTAACATGTTCAAAGTATTATCACCTCAACCTGTAACAGACTTTAAAAGAGAGAAAGGGGTGCCTGGGTGGCTCAGTCCTTAAGCGTCTGCCTTCAGCTCAGGTCATGATCCCAGGGTTCTTGGATGGAGCCCCGCATCGGGCTCCCTGCTCCGCGGGAAGCCTGCTTCTCCCTCTCCCACTCCCCCTGCTTGTGTTCCCTCTCTCTCTCTGTCAAGTAAATAAATAAAAATCTTTTAAATAATTAATTAATTAAAAGAGAGAGAGAACATTTTTGGTACTCCTCCATCCCTCCTCTCTGCCTTCTGGGTCACGAGGAGCTCTGAGCTGCCTCAAAGTGGGACTCGCAGGCTCCCACTTCAGGACCGAACCCCAGTGTCCCCCTCAAACTGCATCTCAGTTTTCCCGCCTGTTTTGTACCTCTCGGTGTGCACGCACCCCTCAGGGCCTGTATCCCGAGAAAGAGGGCAGGCAGTTCTCAAGTGAGGCCTGAAGATGCCTTCCTGTGGCAGACGCTAAACCCAAACTGGTGAGATACCGGGTCAGCGCAAGCTCCTGGGCCAGCCACTCTTTTAACCGGAAATGGGTCGGAAAGCGCCAGAGGAGGGACGCCAGAGCCAGGGAGCATGCGCAGGTTAGCTCCAACCGGAAGTGCACCGGGAAAGAAGGGAAGCGCTTGGTGAGACGACTGAAGGCTGTGGTGTCCCTCCTGACAAGAAGCGGATGGGCCCGGATGGCAAAGCTCGAGGCCCGGGCCAGCGAGCAGGGCGAGCGGAGGAGGAGGTAGTGTTGGTGTCTGAAGCCGAAGCCAAGTTGAAACCGGAAATTGACTTCTCCACTGCGGATATAAGAACTGTAAGTTTGGGCTTCAAGGGGAGGGTTCATTCCTGAGCAGGGTCTTTGCGGGGAGGGAGCTGGACCTCAGGGATTCTCTGAGGTCAGAAGAGACTTTGGGGGGGACTTCTTTGATGTATATCAAGAAATGAAACAATACAAGGGGCGTCTGGGTGGCTCAGTCGTTAGGCGTCTGCTTTCGGCTCAGGTCATGATCCCAGGGTCTTGGGTTCGAGCCCCGCATCGGGCGCTCTACTCAGCGGGAAGCCTGCTTCTCTCTCTCCCACTCCCCCCTGTTTGTGTTCCCTCTCTCACTGTGTCTCTCTTTGTTAAATAAGTAAAATCTTAAAAAAAAAAAAAATGAAACAACACCAAAGCATGCTTTGTTAAAACATTGCGCCATGTTTTAAAGGTTTACATGGAACGAATTATACAAAAGTATATCTAGGGCAATAGGATTGTGAAGACGATTTTAGTTATAAGAATTAACAAGGTGGCCTGGTAATGGGACATAGTTTTTAAGTAGTACGGTGAATGAGATCCCGATCTCTCAATCTGGTCAGCCTGTCTCGCTAAATAATCTCATTTGGGGATAATATAAGGAGTCAAAAGTTAGTCTTCCTGTCGCTTGCTTCCATAGGGGCGGCACCCCAGATGTTCTGTTAGGCGTTCATGAGGAGGGCTATCCTGAGAATAAGCTGTAAGGGGGATCTGTGGATAGTTGGAGGCCCTGAAGGATCTTCTCATCAGGTCGCCAGTGCTGGAGGGACATTGATCCCTGATGCTACATTAGGAATGAGTGATGAGGAGCGCTGTGTGTGGGGAATGAGGTGTGTCATGGGGGGGGGGTCTCTGAGACTGTCACAGTGTCCCTGTGACCACACATCCTATCAGGAACTTGGGGCATCAGAGGGGAGAGACACTCTGGGACTTTAAGGTAGGGATCCTTGCCTATTGGAGAGGGAGTGAGAGAATCATATGAAGGGAGGTTCTTGCTGTGGGAGATATTTGAGCCGTTATTATAGAGCCAGGATTGTGTGGTACCTTGGAGAGGGGGCTCTCAGCGGGAGTTTGGCAGTCTCTGACAGAGGCTTGATTGATTAAGCATGCCCAGATGTAGGCACAGGCTCGGACAAGAGAACCAGTCCTTCATTCAGTTCACGAGTGTTTTTGAGTACCTACTCTGTGCCAGGCACTACATGCTAGGCATACACTGGGAAAGAAAAGAGTTCCCATGAGCCTCATGGGACTGATCATCTTCTAGGCCAGCTCTATCTACTAGAAATGTAATGTGTGCCACATGTGTAATCTAAAATTTTCCAGTAGCCAAATTTGAAAAAGTAAGGAGAAACAGGTGAAATTAATTTGAATTTTAATATATTTTATTGAACCTAATATATCCAAAGTATTATTTCAGTATGTGATACAAAAAATAATAGTGAGATACTTACATTCTTTTTTTTTTTAATGTCTAAAGTTTGATGTGTGCAAAATGCCCATATCTCAGTTATGGTTAGTCACATTTCAGGTGCTCAGTAGCCACATGTGGCTTGTTGCTGCTGCATTGGACAGTGCAATTCTAGAGTAATATAAAGATAACAAATTGTAGGGGCGCCTGGGTGGCTCAGTTGTTAAGCATCTGCCTTCGGCTCAGGTCATGATCCCAGGGTTCTGGGATCGAGCCCCACATCAGGCTCTCTGCTCTGCAGGAGGCCTGCTTCTCCCTCTCCTACTCCCCCTGTTTATGTTCCCTCTCTTGCTATATCTCTCTCTAATAAATAAATAAAATATTTTTTTTTAAAAAAGATAACAAATCGTAGGTGTTTTTAGTGGTGATAAATGTGCTGAGGGGGTAGCACCAGGAGTGCTGTATCAGCCACAGAATTCCCTCATGGCTGAAATGGCTTTGGGCAGGTTGAAATTAAAGTGTCTTTGTTGTCATTGCTTTAAAATATTTGATTATGAGATTTTTCATACATACAGAAAAATATGATAAACCATACTGACAAAGCCTGGTGTACACATTAGTTTTATCCATCTAACATTTTGCATAACCTATTTGCTTCAGATTGTTTTAAGAATTAAAACATTACAGGGGCGCCTGGCTGGCTCAGTGTGTAGGACATGTGACTCTTGATCTTGGGGTTATGAGTTTGAGCCCTGAGTTGGGTATAGAGATTACTTAAAAAATAAAATATTTTTTTCCAAAGATTTATTTATTTATTTTAGAGAGCGAGCGAGAGAGTACGCATGGAGGAGAGGGGCAGAGGGAGAGAGAGAATCTCAAGCAGACTCTCCCTGCTGAGCACAGAGCCAGACACAGGGCTCCATCCCACGACCCTGAGATCATGACCTGAGCCAAAATCAAGTCAGATGCCCAACCGACTGAACTACCCAGGTGCCCCAACTCTATCTCATTTTTACTGTTGAATACCTACCATTCCACTGGATGGATATACCATATTTTAGTTTTCCATTCTCTTATTGATGGACATTTAGGTGGTTTCCACCTTTAAGCTCCTGCAGGCATTGCTACTGTGAAAATCATTATACCTACTTCTTTGTGTATACATGAAGAGTTTCTAGCATATCTTTAGGAGGATAGTGGTGCACATATCCACAACTTTGTACTTCAGTCTTGATTCTATCATTCAGGACTTTGATAAGAAATTTCAGTGACAGCAAGGTAAACCCAGCCATGCTTTTCTCCTTTGAGTTTTACTTTCCTTTGTGTAAAATGGACATGATAATGGTACTTACTTCATAAAGTTCTAAGAATTAAATAAGAACATGAAGGTGAAGTACCTAACACAGTAGCTTACACTTGGTGGGCCCTCAATACCTGGGAGCTTTTTATGTCTTATGGAGACAGGAAATTAAAATGGTTAAAGGTCTGTGGCTTTGGAGTCTAACAACCTGGGTATAAAACTTGGCTCTGCCATGTCCTCCCAGGCTGCCCTTGGGAAAGACACTTCACCTTTCTGAGCTTCTGTTTCTTCATCTGCTTGAAGAAAGCAAATGAATGCAGACATGAATATCAGTTCTCCAAGTATGAATCTGTCTGGGTCCTGATCTGACTGGAGATGAGATGTATAGCATAATAAAAACAGCTGCCATTTGTTAATATGAATGAAGTTGGGCTAATATTTGTTGAGTGTTTCTTAACTCCTATGAAGTACCGGTATTATTCCCACCTTACAAATGAAGAAACTGAGGCCTTGACAGCATGGCCACACGGAAGTCACATAGCTAATAAAATGGTAGGAATGGAATTTGAACCACATCTGACTGATTTAAAAACAAAACAAAAACAAAACAACAAAAAAAACCCAAAAAACAAAAACCTTGTGATCTAAACACTAGGCAGTACTGCCTTAATGCTTTCAGCAGCTGTGTCCATCATTCACAGCAGTGGTTTCCAAATCTTTCTTTAAGGAATGGAAGAATTTTGTCCAGCAAAATCTTATATGGAACCCCTGTAGATAAAGCAAACAAAGTTAGGACTAGTGCAGTTAAACTGGGGGTAATATTGTAGGTGTGGGCGGGTTTAATCCTGACTCTGCCAGGTACTGGCTGCGTGAGCCTAAACAAATTACTTTCTCTCTCTGAGATTCAGTTTCTTCATTTGTAAGATAGGGAAATGATACCAACCTACCAGCGTTGTTTTGTGGATCAACTGATATATATGCAAAGCACTTGACATACAGCCTGGCTCGTGATAACAGCCAAATAAGGGTAGCTGTTGCAGTTGTGGCTGTGGCTATGACCACCTTCACTGACCACAGGATGGAGTGGAAATCTCTCAGCCTTGCATTCATGCCCTCCATCATCTGACCCAACCTGCCTTTCTAGCCTTCAACACCTCCACAATAGCCAAGCTGAATTACAGTGTCCCAGGCCGAGATCCCGCACTATCAGTTCAGTGTGTATAGCTTTGTCTGTGAATGGGGACCATCTTTTGTCCTTTGTCCTCTCCCTTGCTCCTAAAGTATGAAGGTATGCTTTTTAAAAAATATTTTTAAAAACTTTTATTAGGGAAATTTTTGAAATATACAAAAGTTAGAAAAGCTAGTATAATGAACCCCCATGTATCCATTCCTTAGCTTTAGTAGTTACCAACCTTATTTCCTGTATATACCCCAGCCTACTCACCCCACCAGATTAAATCCCAGTTTATCATTTCATCTGTAAATTCATCATTATGTGTCTCTAAGGTAAAGATTCTTTTTTAAAAACATAACTACAGTACCATTTCACATCGGAGAAAGATGAATAATTTCTCAGTATCAATCTGTCAGTGTTCAGTTTATCATCTCAGGAATCTTTTTTTTAGTTGATTGTTCAAATCAGGATACAGACAAGATCTATACATTGCATTTACATGATCTGCTCCTTAATTTGTTTAAATTTGTTTTTATCTTTAAGTTCCTTCCCCCCTTTCTCTTTTTTTCCTACAATATTTTTGTTAAGGAAATAGAGTTATTAGATCTCTAGAATTTCCCATGGGAAATGCAGGCCATGAGGGGAGGGGAGGGGTTGCTAATTTCTCCCTGGAACCCTTTACCAGGTTCCTCTGTACTTTTTCCCCCTGCAAACTGGTGGTTAGATCTAGATTCCAGAGGTTTAGTCAGATTTGGTGTTGACTTGTGGCCAGAATACTTCACAGTGATCCATCCCTTCTCTTGTATCAGATTTGCAGAGACAGGTCTCCTTATAAGTCTTTTAGTGTCGGGTGGATCCATGGGTTCACAGGGGGTCAGCCCGACCCACCACTCTAAAGTTCCCTGTCAGCCTTTCATCGGGCAGTTTTAGCAGTCATTGACGCCAGCCTCAGTCCATTATTTTATTAAATCTTGCAAAAAAATGGTGATATTATAGTTCTATTATTCCATCTGCATTTATTAGCTGCAAATCCTTGTATAAAGAAAAGTTGTTGGTTTGCCCCGAGGTACATTTATACAAGAAAGAGGATAAATGCTTTAGCCATTCCCCTTATTTATCAGTTCTCAAAATCATGAATTGGTTCTCAGCAGCCTCTGAAGGTAACCAAAGAGGTTGTTGTTGTTGATTTATTTTTTAAGTTTTTATTTAAATTCTAGTTAGTTAACATACAGTGTCATATTAGCTGCAGGTGTACAATTTAGTGATTCAACACTTCCATGTAACACCCGGTGCTCGTCACAAGTGCACTCCTTGATCCCCATCGTGCATCTGACCCACCTCCCCTCTCACAACCATCAGTGTGTTCTCTATAGCAAAGTCTGTTTCTTGGTTTGCCTCTCTCTTTTTTCCCCTATGATCATTTGCTTTGTTTCTTAAATTCCACATATGACTGAAATCAATCAAACCGTTGTTTTTTAGTCCCATCGTTAATGCCCTGCTCAAAAGTTACTTCCCTTAGTGTTCTTACCCTGACTCAAAAGGGGTTTCTCCATTCTGCTCAATTTAAACACATCTTTTCTAGTAGCATCCAGCACTTTCTATCTGTGTACTTCCTTTATCTTCAGCTGGATCATAAGCCCTCAGAAGGCATTTCTACACGGCACTTAACATAATGCCTCAGGCAGTGCTTCTCAAACTTCACTGTGCATCCGAACCATGGGAGGGGGCATGTCTTGTTAAAATGCCTATTCTGATTCCTTAGCTCTGGTGTGGGCTGAGAGTCTGAATTTCTCCCGAGGCAGGTGATGGGTGATGTTAATGCTGCTGGTCTAAGAACTACACCTTTTTTTTTTTAAATCAATTGATTAACATATAGTGTAGTATTAGTTTCAGAGGTAGAGTTTAGTGATTCATCAGTTGCATATAACACTCAGTGCTCATTACATCAATTGCCCTCCTTAATGCCCATCACCCAGTTACCCCATACCCCCGCCCCCCCTCCTCCAGCCACCCTCAGATTGTTTCCTGGAGTTCAGCATCTCTTATGGTTTGTCTCCGTCTCTGAATTCATCTTATTTTATATTTCCTTCCCTTCCCAGGACTATGTTCATCTGTTTTGTTTCTTAAATCCCACATATAAGTGGAATCATATGCTATTTGTCTTTCGCTGACTGACTTATTTCGCTTAGCATAATACCCTCTAGTTCCATTCACATTGTTGCAAACGGCAAGATCTCATTCTTTTTGATGGCTGAGTAATATTCCAGTAGATATAAATATAGATAGATATAGATACACACTCACACGTACACACCCCACATCTTCTTTATCCATTCATTTGTCAATGGGCATCTGGGCTCTTCCATAGTTTGACTATTGTGGACATTACTGCTATAAACAGTGGGGTGCATGTACCCCTTTGAATCAGTATTTTTGTATCCTTGGGCAAATACCTAGCAGTGCAAATTGCTGGGTTGTAGGGTAGTTCTATTTTTAACTTTTTGAGGAACCTCCATACTTTTTCCACAGTGGCTGCACCAGTTTGCATTCCCACCAACAGTGTAAGAGGGTTCCCCTTTCTCCACATCCTTACCACCATCTGTTGTTTCCTGAGTTGTTAATTTTAGCCATTCTGACTGGTGTGAGGTGGTATCTCATTGTGGTATAGACCCCACCAATAAGGACCACACTTTAAGTAGCAAAGAGGGAGGTGCCTGGGGGGCTTAGTTAGTTAAGTGTCTGCCTTCAGCTCAGGTCATGATCCCAGGGTCCTGGAATCGAGCCCCAGGTCAGGCTCCCTGCTCAGTGGGAAGCCTGCTTCTCCCTCTGCCTGCCACTCCCCCTGCTTGTACTCTCTCTCTGTCAAATAAATAAATAAAATCTTTAAAAAAAAAAAAAACAGTAGCAAAGAGGTATGGTGAATGTATAGGAAATTGATTTCATTCATTCAGTAAGAAATACCCAGTCTGGGGCACCTGGGTGGCTCAGTCAGTTAAGCATCTGCCTTCAGCTCAGGTCATGATCCCAGCTCAGTGGGGAGCCTGCTTCTCCCTCTCCCTCTGTCCCCCCACTCATGCTCTCTCTCTCTCACTCTCTATCTCAAATAAATAAATAAAATCTTTAACAAAAATAAATAAATAAATAAGAAGTGCCCAGTCTGGACCAGTTCATGGGCTGAGCCCTGTTACCTTAAAATGCAAAGGGTTGTTTGCTTGTTTGTTTGTCGTATTAGAGAGTTTTCATTTTTAACATATTCTTTTGAATATGTAAGAGTGCACAGAGTAAAAAAATTTTTTTCATAAAATCCAAAAGGACTCACAATGAAAGTACATCAGTCCCCAGAGGTGAAAGCTGTTACTTCTTGAGTTTTATTCTAGAGCTATTTTATGCATGTAAGAACATCTATTTTTACCATCTCTTTTTTTTCCAACATATTGCTCACACTGCTCTGCTGCTTTCTTTTTTCATTTTACTATATCTTAGTGATTGTTCATATCTCAACATGTGTCTCTACATCCCATTTAATGGGTGGCATTATCCCAAGATACATTTGTGGTTTGTGTGAAGTATCCAGTGAAGTGTGACTCCGTCCTGGCTTCTTCCTCATCCTACACATTTCACAGGGAATGGGGGGGTCTCGTCTTCCATTCTTTGAATCCTCTGAATTACCTGGCCCATGTTGGTATATTATTGTCAGTTTCATTTGATCTAGAGTATATCCATCACTCATTTACACAAACATGTCTACGCTTCTTTTTTCTCCATAAGATTCCAGTCTTCATAGACTCAAATTATTGCTTTTCTCTGTAATTCCCTTAGCACTCACAAGTTACTCAAAGATATTTGCTTGTTTTAGTAATATCTTATTGTGAAACATTACATATATGTGTGTATAAAACGTATATTGACAGAGTTCAGGACATGCTACCCCAAAATATGGTGCCTCAGCATACTGAATATTTCTTTTTTTTTTTTTTTTTAAGATTTTATGTATTTATTTGAGAGAGAGAATGAGAGACAGAGAGCATGAGAGGAAGGAGGGTCAGAGGGAGAAGCAGACTCCCTGCCTAGCAGGGAGCCCTATGCGGGACTCAATCCCAGGACTCCAGGATCATGACCTGAGCCGAAGGCAGTCGCTTAACCAACTGAGCCACCCAGGCGCCCTGCATACTGAGTATTTCAGCTGAAGGAATTTGAGAAAACAGGTGCAGGAAGGACTCTTTGACTTTCCCCTGAAGCAGGTCCTAAGACCTTCATGTGAGAAGTACCCTCCCTATACCCTGAGGAAAGGATCATCTTTATCTTCAGGAGGGAGGACACCCTCCCCCAAGAGGAATTTGAATGAACAGGCCTTGCGGAGTTTCCCCCAGTTTACCACACTGAGTTTATACCCCCTTTGCCCTATCACATTTCTCCATGACTTTCCACTCTTCTTCGCCAAACCCAACACAAAAACACACAGTTTTAACTACTTCTTCAGGTCTTCATTTCCTTAGGAAGTCTCCCATGTCATGTAAAATTTATATTAAATAAATTTGTATGCCTTTCTCTTGTTAATCTGTCTTTTGTTACAGAGACCTAGCCAAAACCTAGAAAGGTAGAAGGAAAAGATTTTTTTTTTCCTCCAATATGATATATTTAAGGAAAAAATAAAAACATGAACAGTAGAAGCCTTCTGTCACCAGCCCCCTCTGGGTGCCCTTCCCCTATCACATGATGGTCTCTCCCCCGAGAGGTAACTATGGTCCCGAATTTTATATTAATCATTCTCTGAATTTCCTTTTCTCAGTGGTTCTGAAGCTTTAGTGCATCAGAATTATCTAGAGAGCCTGTTAAAATACAGATTGCTATGCCCCATCCCCAGTTTCTGATTTAATAGATATGGGGTGGGGCCCAAGGATTCGTGCTTCTCATAAATTCCCATGTAATGCTGATGCTGCTGATCGAAGGTCTGCACTTTGAGAACTACTGCTTTATCTCAAAGATGCTCGTGACTTGTGTGTGCTGACTCTTGGCCTCCCCTAGAACCTAGCCACTCAATACATACATCTTGAGGATCTCCCCACCTTCTTCCTCTACTCTAGTTCCTATCACTGCAATTATGAGCATTCAATCTTTGCTAAATATTTTAATTGATTGTGGTACATGAGCACCCTCCATTTTTTTTTCTTTTCTGTCAATGATCCCATTTATAAGTTGCTTCCCGTTTGTGTATGTGTCTATGATTTTTAGTTAACCAGAAGGAAGGGGTATAAGCAACATGTACATGTCTTATTTGTCTAATCTGGAAGCTCTTTGGAAGCAGGAGCCAAGTAAAGGGTTCAGAACATGCCACCCCAAAATACACTGCTTTTTGCATATTGATTATTTTAAACTGAAGGCAATTGAGAAATAGCAGATGCAGGAAGGGCTCTCTGACCTTGCCCTTTCTACCATAAAATTTTCCTTGAGAAAGGTGCCCTCCCTGTACCAGGAAGAGAAGAACATTCTTATCAGCAGAGTCTGGGAATCAATTCCAGTCTGTACAAACAAACATACTAAAATAACCCTTATCTCCCATTAGTTTCCCCTATGTATCCTAATCACTCCCACAACTTCTTGCCCCCAATCCAAGCCCCTTTGTCTCGTCACATCCTTACAATCTGTCATTCGTGTATAAAAAGGTACATAAGCTTTGGGGCCTAATGGCTCCTTTGAGTCTTCCTTTTTCTTCTGAAGACTCCTATATAAGTGTAAAAATATATTAAATGACTTTGTATGCTTTTCTCCTGTTAATCTGTCTTATGTCAGTTTAATTCTTAGGCCAGTTTAATTCTTAGGCCAGCCACAGAATTTCAGAGGGTAGAAGGAAGTTTTTGCTTCCCCACCCAAGTTTAATTTCCCTTTGTAGTCCACTTCCTCAAGTAAGCTACAGGCCACAGTTTGCAAACTCAGTCTCTGATAGAGGCCAAAAGGCAATGTAAATAAGTGAAACTTGCCAAGGGAAATTTTACTGATCTGGCACCACATCCTGTAAAGAGGGCAGCTGTTACTTGGATTTAAGCCAATCTCAAGTCCATTGCTCTCCAATTTTCCCAGTTCTCAAGAGAAACCAGAAATAATCTCAACTAAGTCAGCATTTTAAGTACCCAGAGCAGACACAGAGATTCCATACAGAATACATGTGCAGAACTGAGATGGAATCCGTTCCATGTTTCAAGACCTTTGCAGTAAATGGGTGGATGGATGGATTGGTGAGGGAGTCAATAATGAATCTGGGTCACTGGGGCAGCTCTCTGGGGGAATGGAGGGAACGCGTCACTGTCGAGCACCTACCATATGCCCAGTCCTGTGCAAGAGGCTTTACATACCTTATCTCTTTTGACTTTCATAACACCACCACAGGGTAGTTATTATCATTCTTGTTTATTTCCACTCTCATTGCACAGATAAAGAAGTGGAGGTTTAGAAAGGCCCAGGATCACATCACTACTTTTCTTTATTTGTAACCTACCTAATTCTTAAAAAAGGATTTTAGATGGGCTCATATGATTTCAGCTGGCTTCTGAGCCTGGGATTCCAGACAGCTCTCTTATACCAAATTGCCCCCACCAAGGGAATCAGGTTCTCAGAAGGCAGGTGGGGAAGGTACCAGTAGTTCAGGGAGGGAAGCAGGTTTGATTCCTTGAAAATCTTAGTAAATAACTCACAGAGTCATGTTCCCCAAGTACATCAGCCAGTACCGAGAAAGTAAGACACGGCATCTTTTGCCATCTTGATAAGCCCTCCCCACTTCCTCCTACATCACTGCTTACTACCCTCTCAGAATTCAAGATTTCTGCCTACGAGCCTTGGAGCCTACTTCATCCTAATCCCCTTCTAGAGCCAGATGGGATAAGGACAGACACAGATACAGAAGCTGGTAGATTGGAAAACATTTTATTGGTGTTACTGAGCCCAGAGAGAGCACTTATAGAATGGTGACCAGAGCCCACACTAGCCCCTCTTCCAGTGGGTATCAGCAGTGCTTGGTCTTGAAGGGAACAGTCACTGGGCATCAGGAATTGCACTCCTCAAACCCTTCAGCTGGAGGGAGAGAGGGTATGGTCAGATTGGGGACCCTTGCGTGCGGGGAGCTGGAGTCCTCCATGAGGAAGCATGGGGCAGAGATAGAAAGGAATCCCTGCCTTGATCTGGGTTCTCATTCTCTACAGTAGCTGAGATTTCCCTTAGCTTTAGTGAGAGGACGGTTTATCCTCTGTTACCCATCCTCACCCTTCCTCCCAGATGGTCGACTTCTTCCCCCATCCCCAACTTCTGTCCTTGTACTGCCCACCGCCTCTTACCTTAGGAAAGGCATCCCAGTTGAGGAAAGGAAGTTTCCTTTTGATAGACTAAAAGAGAAAAAAAGAATGAGAGTGATGTGATACAAGTCAGGTGAACACGGATCAGTAAAGACTCAGTGAATGAGCTCTCGGTAGTGGCAATGGTGTTATCATTTACAATTACAGGAAGAACTAATTTTTCCTGAGCCCTTATTCTGTGTCTGCCTTATACTACCTGCTCCACAGGCATGCCTTCATTTGGTCTGCACAGCTACCTTTTGAGGTAGGTACTGGCAGGCCCACATCAGAGATGAGGAAGCTGAGGCTCAGAGACATTTGCGTGAGGACACGTAGAAGTACGTGCAGAGTCGTGTGATGTAGGCTCCAGTGCCTGCGCTGTCACTGACTTCGCCCTCTAAGTGCCAGTAAGACACCCAACTTAGGGCCTCAGTTTCTTCGTAGATGATAAAGGGACTCAAATAAACTCCTGTCTGATTAAGTTCTGCCTTTTCTGGAATTGTCTTTGTGGCTCTGCTCCCCCACTGCCGTGTTAGGAAAATAGGTGTGGCCATGTCAGCGTCCTCAAGAAACTTTCTTCTGTCAAGCAGGGCAGTTACTCCCTCCTACAGCTCAGGAAAAAACCAAAAGGGCTAGAACTAGAATGTGTGGACCCTATGCTGGAGAGACCACAGACAGTCAAGGAGAAGGGGTGCCCACGCACTTACCTCAAAGAGGGCATGCCAGTTCAAGAATTCATCGGGCTTAAAAGCCTGTGGAGACAGGGAGACCAGAAGAGGGTCAGTGCCAGGGGAGGACAGAGCTCAGCCCGCAGCCCCCTGGAAAAGGTGAGGGGTCCACGGCGGCTTTGCAAGCTGTTGACTAAGGCATTGGTCTCCTTTATGGTGTGGATGTTTGGGGGTGGGGGTCAGCACTGGAGAATGGTACTTACAGAGCGCAACTTGTCAATGTTCAGGAAGTTAGTGTTAAAGGCCTAGGCAAAGAGACAGGGTGTTAAGAAAGTGGCAAAGGAGCACAGAAGAGGGCACAGACTCAGGCTGGAGTGTGGGAAAACGGGGTGTTTACCTCAGGGCCTGCCGCATAATTACCAATGGTGGTTTCCTCCTGGAAGGTGAAGGGGAGAAAACCAAAGGATCACATAATGGCGAGTCCTTGTCCCCAAACCCTCTCTGCCAGCCCTGCCTTCCTCCATAGGCCAGTCTCCAAGGATATAGCCCATTCTCCACCATAGGGCCTCAGATAGCCTGCTCTGTTCCAGTAAGACAGATGGTTGACAGCAAGGCAAAGAGGAGAGATTAGAGAGTGGTGTGTGTGAGACAGAGAAGCTAAAAGCCCAGGCCTGCATCCATGGTAGGCAGCAGGTGCAAGGGGTGGAGAAGAGAGGACTCCTCCCAAGAAAATCGGGCTAGTGTTGCTGTGCATTTGACTTGGGGTGTTCTTGAGATTCCTACACTTAACCCATAGAGCTGGGTGGGGGAGATTAGCACACAGGTAGGAGCCAAGCTGCCTAGGTGCCCTGCCTGCCTTTAATTGATTGAGGTTGGCTTGCTTTGTGACTTTATTGCCACCAAAGTCGGAGTCACCATTTCCCTCCCCCGTGTAGTCACTGCCCCAGACCTCAGTGCACCCCATCTTGTTCTCCCTACTTTAGTTGCCTGGCTTCATTGTCCCTTATTTCTTCCTTTCCACAATAAAGGTCACAAATGGGTATCCTATAGGCTAGACCCAAATGTTTAGCTCTCATAGTAGTTTGGCTTGTTTTTTAATTTGAATAAAACATTTTTAATTAGTAAGAATACATAAATCAGATTTCTGGTTTCTCCCAAAAATTTAAAAACTCTGGCCACACTGGGTACATTTTCCTGCTTAGCAGCAGTCAGATAGGTATACAGACTGTCCCTTTTTAGATTGGACAGGTTCACTCCACCTTCCCTGGGGTCCTACCAGCCTGCTTGCTCACTGACTTCACTTGCTTGGGTCCCAAGCAATTGTGTATGTGACGCCATCTCAGACTTTTAAATCCAGCATGGACACTCTCCCCCAACCTGGGAGAAGATGGGGAGAGAGGGGCCTCCAGCTTCCTCCTGACTAGAGACTACCTCTTAAGGATCCTTGCTGTGGCCTAGGCTCCAGAGACAGTAGGGAGCTCCCAGTCACCTGGAAGCCATTCCCTGGGAGACAGACGAAACACAGGTGAAGCTGAGCCCAGACGACGACCCCAGCCCCTGTCTCCTCCCAGGATTCAGTTGTCCAGCCTCTGCCTATACTCTCACCATCCCTTCCAGAAATAAAGCACTTCCATCTACATGTCTTCCTGGGAATGTTTTGTCTACTTCCTCCTTTCTTCCCTTCCTCAGAGCCCCTGCTTTTCATTCAGCCTCTGATAATCTCCAAAAATAGGAGCCACGCATCCAGTAATGCATTGAAGGTAAAGAAATGGAGGACTAAGCAAGGTAATAGGTAAGAGAAAGAGAATCCAGGTGATGTGCTCACCTCAGAACTACCCAGGGAAGCCCCCTGAGCAGAGTGGAGTGCCAGAAGAGAGAGAAGAACCACAGCAGGAAGAACTGGGATCTTCATGGTGTCAAGTTTGGGGTGCTCTGAGGCAGGGCCTCACCGCTTGTCCTTTATATTCCCAGGGAGGTGGATGTGAGCAGAAATGGGGTCCCCACCCCACTGACTCACCCCCAGATCCCATCACCCACCCCTGGGGCTCTGGGAAGGGAGGTGTAGACTGTTCCCCACTTACCTTGAATTTCTCAATGCACATTCCGCCTCAGGCACTAGGAAGGTGAGATGGCAATGGGGTGCTTCATGCCAATGGAGCTGGGATGGAGACAGGTTGAACCTGTCCCTCCAAAGGATAGGCAGTGGCACCCAAGCAACCTCTCCTTTCGCCTTTGTCTCTTTCCCTTATATCCTTCATTCTGCTCTTATAATTCGGGCTTTTTCCCACCCTACCCAATTATGTATAAACTCCTTAGACTGGCAGTGAAGGCCTTCCATGCTCTGGCCTCGACCTGCCTTTCTGACTTCTTTTACTCCTTTGCACATGACCCCACATTCTGGCCAAACTGGACTCCCTATCAAATAAACCCTTCTTGGTCCTCCAAGCATCTTCCCGTGCTCTTGCTTATTTCTAAAATGCCCTTCTGTCATCTCTAGTTCTCAGAACACAACATCCATCTTGGATGAAGCTTCCCTGATTTTTCCCATCATCCCTCACTCCCCCCCCAACTCCCCATACCCTTCCCTTCTTGGAATTGCCATAGCAATTTGTTTGTTTCTCTCTGGCATTGTACCTGGGATAACTTATGCTCTTCTCTTATTTCTCTCTTAGAATATTAAGTTCCTTGAAACCAAGAACTATATCTTAATCACCTTTATATGCCCCTACACCATGCCTTAGACAGAGGACAGGCGGAGCAAGCTTTTGTTAGATTGGATAAGTTAGGGTTCAAGCATCCTTCCACCAAGTTGTACACTTTCCTCCTTTGGGGCTGGACCCCTCCTGTTATCCAGTTGCCCATCTTTTACTCTTGGGTCTTCAGAGAGATGACTGTCTTGAACAAAGACAAGGAATAGAGAACACAGATGTGGGCGGGGGAAACAACAAAAATGCAAAATAGCTCTTAAAGATACCCAGTTGGAGATAGGATCTAGGTCCTGAACTCTGAGTGCCTTCTCCATTTCATGGAGTTTATCCCACCGCCCTGCCCCACCCCCCAACTTGGGAGTTGTATCACCTCAAAGTGACAAAATATTCTAATCAAGCCACCTTCTCTACCTTCTCTACTATGAGGTTCAGGTGGCCCAGCCGGTTCCTGGTGTCATAGGGAGGGGCGGGGAAGTAGACTGGCACTGCCAGGACAAAGCAAGACCTTACTTGAGAGCAGGCCTCTTTACCCCAGCCTGATGCAACACACACAGATGGCACTCATGAACGATCTTCGGGAACCCCAGAAGTTGGTGCTTCTGTTCAGTTCCCATGCTGCCCCCACAGCCCACTCTCGGCCCCTCTGTAGGCTCAAGAGGCCTCCTCTGTCTTTATAATAGCACCTCCTGCTTTGCGGAGCTACCTGAGGAGACAGGGCTCGAGGAACACTCACTAAGCACAAATGGCCAGGTGGCAGGGGCTGTGGCGAACAGTCAGTGCTGCTGGAGGGGATAAGCAACAAACTGCCTGAGGCGGGCGGAGCGCCTCTCAAAAGGTTTTCTGGAGGACACAAGTTTTTAATGTGTAATGGATTCTTCCTAAATAATTAACAGTGACTGAAGGAGCTCATTAACCACCATTCTGTCAGCCATAGGGTCAACTCTGGGAGCAGAGGGAAAGAAGAATGGACAAAGGAGAACTGTATAATCACCTCCACTTAGGCATGCTAATGGAGGAGCACTTTGGCCTGGGTGATCCAAAGCAACAGATGAGCCAAACACCATCATCTGTTTAGCTCTAGAGTTCTTTTGTAACAAATTGACTTCCCAGTGTTTTCCTCTCCACTGAATGCTAATGCTGCTGATAATGTTAGCCAATTTATTGATATCTTATTATGTGGCAGGCCTTGTACTAAGTGCTGTAAATGAATGATCTCATTGAAAAAAGCACAGTGATTCTATGAGGTAGGTACTATAATTATCCACATTCTACAGGCTGGGGAACCACAGCATGTAGAGGTTAAGTGACTCACCCAAGGTCACACAGCCCGTGTATGGCAAGGCCAGCATGAGAACCCAGGAGTCCAGGGCCTGCACCTGGATTGCGCCTGTGCTGTACTGTGGAGTCGTGTCCTCCAAAGGACCTCACCAGCCCACGTAGTGCCTTGCATGAGTCAGACCCACGCCCTGAGAGTTGGGGGGCAAGCTGCATTTAGCCCCCATTGGTCCCCTTTCCCATGTGTCCCTTCATGGCGTGCAGCCTGCATAGCCCTAGGTGGCAGCTCCAAGCATATATGTGTTAATTTCAGTGAGTTAACCTGTACACTTTTGGCAAAATGAACACAGAAAATCAAGAGATTAAGGGCCCTCCACGAGTGTATGCCCCAAAATGAACCTGCCATTGCCTCAGACTCCAGGTGCCTTTTGGAGCACCTTGTTGCACCAAGTGTGAGTTTAAAGACCATTGACTCGTTCTAGTTCTGGCTTTACAGTTCTGGTGTTTAAAGATAGGTACTTCTGTATAATGCCCCTGAACACAATGTGCACAACCGAAGAAATCCGTTCTCGCGCTGGAGAAGAGAACTGGCTGTGCTCAACAGCTTTGTTTCCACTTGGTACCTTCCTGATGGATCTTCAAGGGCAATCTTGGCTTTACATGATTTATGCTACATGTGCTAACTTTAGAACGTAGCATCTCTGTACTGCCTCAGTGGGTTTGTGTTTCCTGCGTGCCCCGTGTCCCATGGTTGGGCAAGTGGGGGGAAGAAGGGGAGGGGATTCTCACCATCCCAGCAGTTTGGGTGATGGGTGGGAGGAGAATCGTTGGATTTCAGCAGCTCTTTGGATGCATCACGTGGGGTTAATGGTGTCAGGCAGAGTCACACAGCCTGGCTCTGCATCAACCCATCTCCAAGTCCAGTTGATGTTCTAGTTCCCTCTCTGAGAATACCAATAAACCCCTGTTTCCCCACAGGCCTGCCCCCACCCCACCCCATATCTGCCAGAACTTGAGTGTGGGTAGGAGGCAAGGCCCAGCCCTGATTGCTACATTACAGACACACCTAGGGGCTGGGAGCCAGCCTCGTGGGTTCAGAGAGGGAATGCGGGATTTGAAGGGTTGCACACTGGGGCCTTGGGACCTTGGTGAACACCTAGGTGAAAAGCCTAAAATCTTTGAAGAGAAAAGGAGCTGGGGTGTGGGGTATTGGGAGGCAGAATTCGGGGCATCTCTATCCCTTCCTTTCCTGTGCCTCTGCCAATGTTACTATCACACCCCAGAAAGCAGCCACGTTGTCCAGCAGGTCTGGTTTCTTCCTTTGCCACCCACTTTTTGTCCCTGTGTATCCTTTGCTTATTAAACTCCCAGGAAGACTTCCTGGATCAATCCCACTGAATTCTGATCCCTCCTCCCATTCTCTCATTCACAAATACTGAGCAGCTATTTTGGCTCTTGGCACTGGGAATTCAAGATAGATAAGATACCTGTCCTGTGGAGCTTATGTTCCAGTGGAGAAGACAGATCATAATCTAATTTTTTTAAATTAAGGAACAAGATAACTTCATAGAATGACAATTCTGGGGAGAAAATAAAACAGGTGCAATGTGATTGTGAACGGGGAGGTATCCTTGGTTCCGCTGGCTGGGTGGGGGAACATTTGAATGAAGACCTAAAGTAATTAAAGCTCCAGTCTTCTGAAGACCTTGAGCTGTGGAGAGAGATAGCAGCGGTGTTCCTTGAGAGCTTCTCCCAGCAGGTCTGGGTTGACAAGGAAGAGGGAGGCGGGAGCTGGATCATCTCTAAGCCACCATGAGGAGTTGGGATTTCATTCTATGGCTACTGAAAAACTTGTGGAGGATTCTGAGCATGGATCCTTCCTGGCTGTCATGGGAGAATGGATTTTAGGGAAAAATGAAAGTCAGAGGCTGATTCAGAGGTCCAGGAAGGAAAAAGGGACATCCTGCCCTTTTATTAGAGAGTCCTTTACACCAGAGGGCCTTTGCCTGCTTCAGGTGGCACTTTGAACTTTAAAGGGCTGCCTTGAGCCCTTTGGACCAGGAATACCCTGACAGTCTAGAACCATGTTGACCACCTCAACGTCTCCTGCTGTCCCTCAGGGAGTGGCTCCAGGAGACCTGAGTTCCAGCTCTTTCTGATTCATCACCCACACTCCAGGAAGCTAGCTGTCAGTCAGCCAAAGAATTGAGTGTCTGCCTGGGGAGAGCTGGGTTCTCCTCCCTGTGGCTTCCAGGAGGTACTACAAGGCCCTCCCTACCCAGCTGAAATCCAAGACAGACACACCTTGGAGGACAGGCACACCTTGGAGATAATTGCAGGTTGGGTTCCAGACCACCACAATAAAGCAAGTAATGCAATAAAATAAGTCCAATGAATTTTTGAATTTATTTCTAAAATATTATTAAAGATTTACTTATTTGTTTTAGAGAGAGAGAGAGCACGAGTATGGGGAGGATCAGAGGGAGATGGAGAGAGAATCCTCAAGCAGACTCCCCGCTCAACAAGGAGCCCGTCACAGGGCTTGATCCCAGGACCCTGAGATCATGACCTGAGCCAAAACCAAGAGTTGGATGCTCAACTGACTCAGCCACCCAGGCACTCCATTGAGTCAAGTGAATTTTTTGGTTTCCCAATGCACATAAAAATATGTTTATACTGTAGTCTAGTAAGTATGCAATAGCATTATGCCTTAAAAAAACAACATACATATCTTAATTTTAAAAAACACTTTATTGCTAAAGGATGCTAACTATCAAGTGAGCTTTCAGCAAAGTGTAATCTTTTTGCTGTGGAGGGTCTCGCCTCAATGTCCATGGCTGCTGACTGATCAGGGTCATGGTTGCTGAAGGCTGGGGTGACTGTGGCAGTTTCTCAAGACAAACTGAAGTTTGCTGCATCAATTGACTCTTCCTTTCATGAACAATTTCTCTGTAATATGTGATGCCTTTGGATAGCATTTTACCCACAGTAGAACTTCCTTCAGAACTGGAGTCAGGCTTTTCAAATTCTGCTGCTGCTTTATCAACTAAGTCTGTGTCATAGTCTAAATCTTTTGTTGTCATTACAACGATCTTCACAGCATCTTCACCAGGAGTTGATTCCAACTCAAGAAACCGCTTTCTTTGCTCATTCATAAGCAGCAGCTCCTCATCCCTTCAGTTTGATCATGAGATCACACAATTCAGTCCCATGCTCAGGCTTTACCTCCAATTCGAGTTCTCTTGCTGTTTCCACCACATCTGCAGTGACTTCCTCCACTGATGTCCTGAACCCCTCAAAGTCATCTACAAGGGTTGGAATCAGCTTCTTCCAAACCCCTGTACATGTTCATATTTTGACCTCTTCCCATGAATCACAGATATTCTTAATGGTATCTAGAACAGTGAATCTCTCCCAAAAGGTTTTCAATTTATTTTGCCCAGATCCATCAGAGGAACCACTATGGCAGCTATTGCCTTACAAAATGTTTTTGTTTTTTTTTATGACATCGCTTTTTATTGATTTATTTTTTCCTTCCCAAATAGTATTTTTTTTATTCTTATGTTAATCCCCATACATTACATCATTAGTTTTAGATGAAGTGTTCCATGATTCATTGTTTGTGCATAACACCCAGTGCTCCATGCAGAATGTGCCCTCTAATACCCATCACCAGGCTAACCCATCCTCCCACCCCCCTCCCCTCTAGAACCCTCAGTTTGTTTTTCAGAGTCCATCGTCTCTCATGGTTCGTCTACCCCTCCGATTTCCCCCGCTTCATTCTTCCCCTCCCGCTACCTTCTTCTTCTTCTTTTTTTTTTCTTAACATATATTGCATTATTTGTTTCAGAGGTACAGATCTGAGATTCAACAGTCTTGCACAATTCACAGCGCTTACCAGAGCACATACCCTCCCCAGTGTCTATCACTCAGTCACCTCATCCCTCCCACCCCACCCCCCACTCCAGCAACCCTCAGTTTGTTTCCTGAGATTAAGAATTCCTCATATCAGTGAGGTCATATGATACATGTCTTTCTCTGTTTGACTTACTTCGCTCAACATAATACCCTCCAGTTCCATCCACGTTGTTGCAAATGGCAAGATCTCATTCCTTTTGATGGCTGCATAATATTCCATTGTATATATATACCACATCTTCTTTATCCATTCATCTGTCGATGGACATCTTGGCTCTTTCCACAGTTTGGCTATTGTGGACATTGCTGCTATAAACATCGGGGTGCACGTACCCCTTCGGATCCCTACTTTTGTATCTTTGGGGTAAATACCCAGTAGTGCAATTGCTGGATCATATGGTAGCTCTATTTTCAACTTTTTGAGGCACCTCCATACAGTTTTCCAGAGTGGTTGCACTAGCTTGCATTCCCACCAACAGTGTAGGAGGGTTCCCCTTTCTCCGCATCCCCGCCAACATCTGTCATTTCCTGACTTGTTAATTTTAGCCATTCTGACTGATGTGAGGTGGTATCTCATTGAGGTTTTGATTTGGATTTCCCTGATGCCGAGCGATATTGAGCACTTTTTCATGTGTCTGTTGGCCATTTGGATGTCTTCTTTGGAAAAATGTATGACATCGCTTTTTAATTGAAGGACAAAAGTTGGTCACATTCAGAGATAAGCGGGCCTCATGCAGATAGTTAAAACCATCCTTCTCTTTCTTGGTTAACCATCTCTTAATTTCAAGTAACATCCATGAGTTCTTTAGGACTATCTGAAATTGTCCTCTGAGGAACTCCACCACACCACCTCGTAACGCACATGACCACACGCACTGCTGGACGGCGTCTCACTGGATATCATCACCATACAGATCTTCAAAATCATTTAAAAAGTCTGCATGAACTGCCTTCTCATTGGCTGCCAAGTCCATCAGGAGCCCCGTGCTGCCTCCTGCCTTGTCCAGGTCCACGTAGGGCCCGGCGCCCTCAGGGAACATCTCGTCCACTGCCCGCTTCATCTTGCCCGCTGGGCCTCCCGCCTCCCCGGCCCACTTCCGGCCCACCTCACAAAATATTTCTTAAGTAATAAGACTTGAAAGTCACAATGACTCCTTGATCCATGGGCTGCAGAATGGATGTTGTGTCAGCAGGCATGAAAAAATGAATCTCATTGTCCATCTCCATCAGAGCTCCTGGGTGACCAGGTGCATTGTCTGTGAGCAGTAATATTTTGAAAGGAATCCCTTTTTTCTGAGCAGTAGGTCTCAGCAGTGGGCTTAAAATATTCAGTAGACCATGTTGTAAACAGATGTGCTGTAATCCAGGTTTTGTTATTCCATGTATAAAGCCCAGGCAGAGTAGATTTAGCATAATTCTTTCGAGCCCTAGGATTTTCAGAATGGTCAATGAGCAGTGGCTTCAACTTAGTTACCAACTGCATTCGCCCCTAGTAAGAGAGTCAGCCTGTGCTTTGAAGCTGTGAAGCCAGGCATGACTTCTCGCCAGTTTTCCAAGTCCTAGACGGCATCTCCTTTCAGTAGAAGGCTGTTTCATCTATATTGAAAATCTGTTGCTCAAGTCCTTCAGGAATGACCTTAGCTAGATATTCTGGGTCACTGGCTGCAGCTTCTACATTAGCACTTGCTGCTTCACCTTGTGATTTTTTTTTAATGTCATGAAGACAGCTTCTTTCCTTAAACCTCATGAACCCACCTCTGGTAGCTTCCAGCTTTTCTTCTGCAGCTTCCCCACCTCTCTCAGCCTTCACAGAATTGAAGAGAGTCAGGGCCTGGCTCTGGATCAGGCTTTGGCTTAAGAGAATGTTGTGGCTGGTTTGAACTTCTATCCAGACCACTGAAATTTTCTCCGTATCAGCACCAAGGCTGTTTGCTTTCTGATCAATCATGTGCTTACTAAAGTAGCACTTTTCATTTCCTCAAGTACTTTTCTTTTGCACTCACGAACGGCCAGCTGGAGCAGGAGGCCTAGCTGCCGGCCTGTCTCAGCTTTCCACATGCTTTCCTCACCAAGCTTAGTTATTTCTAGCTTCTGATTTAAAGTGAGACACATGCGACTCTTCCTCTCACTTGAATACTTAAGAGGCCAATGTAGGATTATAAATTGGCCTAAGTTCTTTTCTTTTTCTTTTTTTTTTTTAAGATTTATTTCTTTATTCCAGAGTAGGGGAGGAGTAGAGGGAGAGAGAATCCTAAACAGACTCCTTGCTGAGCGTGGAGGCCAACATGGGGTTCGATCCCACGACCCTGAGATCAGGACCCAAGCCAAAATCAAGAGTCGGACACTTAACTGACTGCACCACCCAGGCACGCCAGTTGGCCTAATTTCAATATTGTTGTCTCAGGGAATAGAGAGGCCCAAGGAGACTAGAGAGATGGGAGAACGGCCCGTGGAGCAGTCAACATACACATTTATGGATTAAGTTTGCTGTCTTATATAGGTGCAGTTTGTGGTGCCCCACAATAATTACAATAGTAACATCAAAGATCAGGGATCACAGATCACCATAACAAATATAATAACAATGAAAAAGTTGGAAATATTGAAAGAATTACCAAAATGTAACACAAGAGATGTGAAGTGAGCAAATACTATTGGAAAACTGGTCCCAATAGACTTGCTTGATGCAGGGTTGCCACAAAGCTTCAGTTTGTAAAAGACGTTAATATCCGCAAAATGCAATAGAGCAAAGCACGATAAAATGAGGTATGTCTCCAAAGCAGTAGCCCCAATTTAAGGACAAAAGTGAGAGTAGGATGCAGAGCAAAGGAATAGTCTTCATCTTTCTCTGACCCAGATGGGTTTGATCAAGACAGTTTCCCCAAGTTCATTTTGGACCAGGTTGTTTTTGGTTTTGTTTTGTTTTTTTTCATTTATTCATCAACTATTTGAGGCCCACCCTTTGTCAGGCCCTGTGGTCAGTGCTGGGGATGGAGCGATGACCAAGGCAAACAGGAGCTGTGCCCTCAGGGAACTTAGAGTCTCCGAGGGAGTCACCTACGCTAGCAGGGTGCTTCCTGTCCTCCTTTTACTTCCTGGGTCCCTGCAGGAATGTCGGGGATGAATGGTGAGGGCTCCCTAATATGGGCACATTATATGGCCTTGATGGGACTTTGACTCAGAGACTCTTAAGTGCAGACTCTCCAGGCCTGTCTGCAGAGTTCCTAGGCTTGGGATAAGCCTGGCCTCAGCCTGAGCCAAGAACCCCTGCCTGTTTCCTTGGCACATTAATGGAGTAGAAGTTTCTGCCACCCCCTCTGCATCCCGGAGACACAGAGCCATTGCATATGATAAGGCACTGGGTTGGGTATAAGCCGCTTGCCCACAACTTCCTAAGCACATGGCCTCATCCATACCTCCGTGTGTTTACAAGGCTGAGGCATGTGCTCTGCTAGCCCCTGGCCCCTGTTCTTGCCCCCTTCCTAACCCTCTGGGACTGGCCTCCTCTCTTGAAAAGCCTCTTTACTGCCACCTCCTAAGGTGAATGACTTCCCTGTTGCCTTTTCAGGCTAGCAAAACACCTTTGAGTGCCTCAGCTTCGGGAGCATGGCATTCAGATGCAGGCTGGGCCAAGATGATGTTTTACAGATGGAGAAACTGAGGCACAGTGAGATCAGCTAGCTACTGCTTGTCAGGACCACCCAGGTCTTACCTCTCTCAGTCCCCCATTTGGTATACCACTCTCAGCAGGAAGGCACATTATCTGCCCCTAGATCACTTCCATTCTCCCTGATCCGGGCCATCAGGATAACATGAAAGAACACGGCGTGAGAAATCTTAAGGAAATAAGATTCATGTTTTATTTCCACAAAGAAATCCCAAAGTAGGAAGCTTCTCCTGAAGAATTGTCACAGTGACTTCAGGTCACAAAACAGAGTAGGTGAAGAAAGTGGCAGGTTTATCCGATGAGGTTTCTGGACAAGGAGACCCCACAGTTCAGTTGGAAGAAACGAGGGACAGACAGACCAGGTTCAACCGGGAAAAAGCAGGTGTCAGCACCCAGACCAAGCCTGACACAGGGAGAGAGTTGGGGGTGGGGCACAGTTGTGCTCCTTGATGGCTGATGTTGTTCAGGACCTCAGTTATGATTGGAAATAATTTTCTAGAAGAAAAGAAAGAGCAAACAGTAGAATGTGGCTGCTCCTGAATGTGTTGAAACTGGGTATCCTTTCATCCAGCCTCTACGCTCCCAGTTTTTTGGTGTCCTACCTGTTTCACCTGCGCGTTCCTTTACTCCTGCTTCTCCCTGAAACAGATTTTGTGGTTCTGCCAAGTTTATCTTTTGCCCCTTCCCCACTGGCGACTCACTTCCTCCTGCCTTTGAGCCTTTCTCTGCAGTTACCCCAGACCCTTCTGTCCTGTCCCTCTCCTCCACCTCCCCTTATGGCTGTCCCTGCATGGCTCTGCCTCTGGCAGGCCTACACTCAGCGCTCAGAGGGTGCTTTCCGAGTGTCCTTGGTCATTTCCTGATGAGTCTTTCTCCATGCCCCACGCTGGGGTCTCCTTCTCGATGCCTTTAGAACATCCACCCAAAGCAAAGCAAATGCCAAGATCCCAGCCCTGCCCCTGGAGTGGCTGTGCCTCAGCTCCTGGATGCAGGCTTGCACTGCTCACTCTGACACTCACCTACCAGAACTTCACCCACTGCAGCAGGCCAGGGCGCACCTGGGAAGCCTGCAGGACAGGGAGAACGTCTGAGTGGCCATGGCCATGGCCCTGGCCTCAGGGAGAACGTCTGAGTGGCCATGGCCATGGCCCTGGCCCTGCATACCCTCTGGCCCCAGACCCCTTCTCTCAGGAGCCAGATTTTCTCTGCCCCACTACTCACCGAGGAAGAAGGCGTGGCTCCCCCCTGGAAAGAGATCAGAGGAGGTGATGTGGGGCTACAGTGACCTCTGCCATGTCTTTGGGGCCCAGGGGCAGGCTCAGACCCAGATTATCTCGGAAGTCCTTGGGTCTGACTATGGACTGAATGGACTTTCTTTCAAAGCAGATTTATCATCCTAAGTACATTTACCCAAGATGAGCACACACTGGCCAAGCAGAGTGAACAGAAGGTAGATAGGTAGATAGGTGTCCTTCTGCCTGCTAGGTGGATGGATAGAAATTGGCCACAAATCACTGGCGAGTGGATACCCACGGGCAGTGTTAGCTGCTTCTTTACCTGCTTCCAGTCAGGAGGTGACTCCTGATCTCTCAGCAGAAGTCCTGTCCCTGAGGCCAGGGGCTTCCTTGTTCTGAGAGATGGAGGGAAATAGCACCTGTTTTTTCTTCACCAGCAAAATTAGTATTTAGCATGTTCATTTACTGAATTTATAAGATTGCTTTCTTTGCAACTGAATGAAACCAAAGTCTCAGGGTTGTTTTGTTTTGTTTTGTTTTTTCTGTTATTTCCTTTGTGGAACGAAGCATTAATTTTCCCACCAACCACAAGTTTCTGGGCAAGCCTCCCCTAAGTGTTAGTGTGCCCCCCTCTCGCCCTCCCTCCCCCCACCCCCCATGAAAGTCAGCAGTTAAAGAGGTGGAGAGAGCAGACACTACTACATGGGAAGGCTGCTAGTTTGGCTGTGTGTCATGTGAGTTTTTTTTAGAGCTGTATATCACTCTTTGAGAGGATGTTGGTTCCCAGTTTTCTCCAGGGCATGTGACATAGCTGCTGCCCCCTTGTAACCTTTTCTGAGTGGGTGGGTGTGGAGAACATTGAACCTCCCACCCTCCACTTCCAGATGGCTCTCAGGGAGCCCGAGTCTCCCTACACAGGGGCGAGACATGACTTTCAAAATGAACAGGATTCGGCCTCAGCTAAGCCTGGCTGTGAAAGCCTCCCTCCCTCACCCCCCATGCAGAGACCCCAGTGGGGAAACAGGGCAGTTGGAGTCTTACCTTAGAGGGGATCTTGGCTGAGTACTGCCCACCAGAGGGAGTAGGGTATGCCTGCTGGTTATAGGTGTTCTGTGGAAAAAAGCCAGGGTGGGGAGGGGGCGGGGGGGGGGGGAGTGTTGGTAGAAGAGAAAGGATGAGGGCATTTTGCTGTGGAATAAATACCCTGGCTCCTGGCCTGGGCCAGACCTGTCTCTAAGCCCCCGCTTTCCCTCCTTGTGTCATGCATTTTTTTCTATACAATCTTCCTTCAGCCAGCCAGAGCCCACAGTCTCACCTCACTTATAGTCCTAGTCCAAATGGCCCTTCCTTCTCCTTCCCTGGTACCTCTCCCAGCTCCTCAAGTGTTACTCGGGAGATGAAGGCAGGAGACCAAGGAAATGAGTGAGGTTTTTTGTGTTTTTTTTTTAAGATTTTATTTATTATTTGACAGAGAGAGAGATAGAGCACAAGTAGGCAGAGTGGCAGGCAGAGGGAGAGGGAGAAGCAGGCTTCCCACTGAGCAGGGAGCCGGATGCGGGGCTCGATCCCAGGACCCCGGGATCATGACCTGAGCCGAAGGCAGACGCTTAACCGACTGAGCCACCCAGGCGCCCCATGAGTGAGGTTTAAATCAGGTGGTCAGGTGGCAGATGTCTTACCTTAGAAGTCACCACGGCCACCTCTTGCCATCCTGAGCCAGACTGAGAAAACAACAGAATGGGGGTGTGGAGGAAAGCGAATTTCAGATTGGCCAGCCCTGAGAACCAGACCGAGAGGGACCTGGGGCCATCAAAGGCAGTCTGAGGGCAGAGCGACTCACCTGACCGGCACTGCCCGACCTCTTCTGGAGCAAGGACGCATCAGCACCCTGGAAGGGAGAGAGCCGCCATGAGGGTGTCCTTGTCCAAAGTCCTTTGGGTCCTGCCAGACTCACGGGGCTCCAGCAGCCTGCTGCCTAGGCTCTGCCCTCTTGTGGGAGCACCAGCACCCATGCACCCCACCACACCCCTCTCCATGGTCCAGGATCAGCAGTGCCTCCAGAGAAGGCAGTGAGCCTAGAGGACACTGATGACCCCGATAGATACAGGACAGATTTCTACACTCAGTGTAGGGGAGCGAGGCACCCCCACCCGCATCCGTGCATCTGGAGCTTCGGCAGGCCGGCCTGGGACTGAGCAGGAATGGCAAGTGAGCAGTGCCCACACGGCTCCCTTGGGGCAGACACGGCACCTCAGCCCCAACCCACCTTCTGCTGACACCAAACCTTGCTCCCTCCTTAGCCCTATAATTCCTGTTCACAAACACTGTTCCCATAGGGTTCCCGGAAGGATGGGCTGTTATCGTCAGCAAACAGAGGCAAAGTGAGGTGATTAGATTGGCACTGGGCTGAAGGAGGGAGAGAAAGGGGAGAAATGCAAGAAAGCCCATCAAGCCACGTGAGACACAGCGCCAGTGCATGGGCCATCCCCCGCACCCCCACCCCCAGTCAGGGCAAGTGGAAAATTCTCAGCAGCAGGAGAGTTTAGCTTCTGCAACCACCACTTCTCCACTTGGAACCCCCATTCCCACCCCCACACACACACATACACACAGGGTTAGGATGTTCCTCCTAACTGTGACTTAACTCCCATTGAATTTTAGCCCCACTCTTAGCCCTAACACTGAGGTCACAAACTGCTTGACCACAGGCTTCCGGGCATTTTTTGCTTGGCCTGCATTTTTAAATTAAATTAGTTGTGAACAGTTAAAAATCAGATTTCCATCAGACGACATGGCCACACTGATCATTCATGAGTGCATGACAACACGTACCTGGAGGGCCCTGACCTCCCCCTTTGCGTGGCCCCACCTGTCCAGCCTCATGTGCCTGGTCCACACAGATGAGTGAGTGGGCAACCTTTGCGTCAGTGCCCAAAGGCCACTGGCCATGAAGAATTAAGATGTGGCCTTCTGCAGGACCCCTCCTTCCCAGAACCCAGATATTCAGACCTTCTGCACCTGCTCACGCTTAACCATGGCCTGACCTGCTCCCCTCGTGCTTCCTGTTTCCTTTCAGCTTTCCTCCCTAACACCCCTTTCCCAGTTCTGAGAGTTGACCCCAGCTCCAGGCTCCTCTCTTCCCCACCTTGTGTCCCCTGCCTGTTCACCCTGCAGTACCCACCCAGCTGAGGATCCCCCTGAGCCAGGCCACGCCCAGCAGGACCAGCAGCAGAGCAGAGACAGTGGCTGGCTTCATGTTCCTGTGCCTGTGGAGGCCCCAGCCCTTGGCTTCAGCTTTTATCCCAGGGAGGACTGCCCACCCTACTCCTTCTCTAGTGACTCACCGGCTTCTCTCTCCTACCCCACCCCCACTTAGTGTTGCAGAAAGGGAGGAGAGTGGGAAGGGAGGGAGGTGGCCTCCCTCAGCAGGGAAGGTAAGCAACAGGGACTGAATGCAAGCCATTGCCAAGAGCCCAGATCCCATGTCCCCAGATTTGGGCTTCCTGATCCCAAAACGAGAGGTTCTGCCACCCTTACCTCAATAATGGCTTTCCAGTTCAGGAAAGGGGTGTTGTGTTTGAAATCCTAGAGGGAGGAGAAGACAGGAGTGGGCCTCAGAGCAGGGAGTGTGGCAGCTTGTTGGAAAGTTTCAAGCTCCTGTGCAAGAACGGGTTTTGGTGCCTAGGTGTGGTTTGGGGTTAGATGAAGATAAGCATACCGGAGGTTGAGGGTGTTAGCACTTCTGATGGTATTCGGGTGAGATTACCCATCTCAAAAATGAAAAGATGGCGAATTTTGTGACAGGTGGGCTGGAGCTTGAGGAGGTGGGGAGAGGGACAGATGACCAGATCCCCAGTCCTCTGAAAAGTGAGAGTTCTCCTACCTCCCAGAGTCGGCTGAAGTAGAGCAGGGCGCGTGTGCTGGGGCGTGGGACTTGGCCCTGTAGAGGAAAGGTTGGGTGCAGGTGAGCAGGAAGCACGGCCCCTTGCTCACCTACACCCCTATTCCTGATACCACCATCGCTCAGCCTTCAGAATGTAATTGTGCCTAAGGTTTGAGGGGAAGCTGGGTGTCTTTTAGGGACACCAGAAAACTGCTTTTGGAAGCAGAGGGAGAGAGATTAGATCTCTGGAGCCGCTAACCAGCTCCCCTCACCCCCACACACACCACACTCTTCACTCTCCCTGCTTCTCCAGCCTCTGGCAGAACCTCACTGCAGCCAAACCTTGAGGACCGGGACCTGCCCCCAGAGCTTCCCGCCTTCTTACCTGCCCTTCCACCCCCAGCCCATTTGCCGAAGCTATGGGGCTGCGGTTGACCCTTCCAAACCCCCTGGAACAACAATGGAGACGTAAGAAAGGAGCAGAGACCAGGAGTGTGAGGCAGCTACGGTTTATTTCAAGGGTAAGGGTTGAGATTAGTGGTGGGGTAGTGGGGTTTTAAGAAGGGGTGGGGGGTTCCCATCCATCTGGTAGCACCTTGTCTGGAGGTCATGGGGTGCGAAAGCTCCTCTGGTCCTGGGCAAAGAAGTAAGTTCTAAGAGGGAGCTCAAGGAATAAGAATTCAGGGCCTAATTGGCCAAGTCAGGGGTGGATTAGGCCTCTGCTCCTGAAATCCGCAGGCATCTTTTTGCCCATGGCTGTCATCCAGCCAAATCCAGATATTCCAGTTTGGGATGAAACACCTCATACTTGCCAAGAACTGTTACGTATAGTCTCCCTGTTGTCCCTGCTCACTCTGGCCCCAGTGCTCAGCTCCCTCCCTGTGAAGGCGATGGGCCTTCTGTTCTCCTCTCTGCCCATCTCTGGCAGGCCCCTCTTCCTAGATCTGCTCCTGGGGGAGCTGCCCCAAATGGATCCTGCCTAACTGTGAGCGCTCCCTTTACTGCCCCCCCCACCCAGATGTGCAAGAATGTTCACTGCCTTCCTGGCCCCCAGGAAGTATCAGTCTGTGCCTCTGACCCTAAGTTCCTCGTGCTCTGGGGCCTCGTCTACCCCAGGTCCATGGTAAAGAGCCTCCCGCCTACCAGAGACCATTCTCTCTAAAACAGAAACAGTCGGGGCACCTGGGTGCCTCAGTCAGTTAAACATCTGCCTTCCGCTCGGGTCATGATCTCAGGGTCCCAGGATCAAGCCCCACATGGGCTCCCTGCTCAGCGGGAAGCCTGCTCTCCCTCTGCCTGACACTCCCCCTGCTTGTGTGCTCTCTTTCTCTGACAAATAAATAAATATAATCTTTAAAAAAAATTAATAAAGCAGAAACAGTCCATTTGGCTCCTTTAGTTCATCCAAACCTGCACCGCGCTGCGCCTGGGAACCTGCCTCCCACATCTTTCACTCTCCCACCTTCTTCCCCGAGTTGCAGACTTGGCCTTGCCTGAGGGTAGAGCTTTCTCTTCACCTCCCTGTCTACCACCACCTTGTCTCCCCCACAAGTTTTAGAGGGCAGGGAGCCTTGTCTTCCTTCTTTTACGGTAAGGGTCCGAAGCCCAGCTGCTGGGGTGACTGTGCCAGGCAGCAGCCTGTGGCACCTGGAGAGAAGCAGCCTCTAGTCAGCTCTTGTCTGTCAGAGGAGCTCGAGGAAAGAGGGCCCCCCATTGCCTCATTTTTCAAGAGAACCCAGAATTCCGAGTGTTTTATAAACCTCTCAGTTTTTAAACTTTGGCAACTAATTCATAGTGTCTTTAAAATTTAAAAAAAAAAAAAAAACAATGGATCAAACAAAGCACATCAGTGGGCCATCAGTTGCAACTTCTGCCTTTGGTGTTTGTTCGTGCTGTTGGTCTGCCTTTGCTCTGGAGGCGCGTCTGCTATTCAGGTGTCAAATCAGCCTGGCCAGGTTCCCCTGAACATGGGAGTGGTGGGCAGGGGGGGAAGGAGAGAGGGGTTCTGGGCCCCAAGTGCCTCCTAAACTTATGCACACCCAGGGTCCAGAATGCCTGGCATGCGGCAGGCACTGGGCACATAATTGCTTCCTTTCCCTTCTCTCTCAGCGTCAGTCCTCCTGGGGGCCTTTAGCTCCTCCTGACTGTTCAGTCCGCCCCCTACCCTGCCTCTGCTACCTCTCTGGTTTCCTGAGGACTAGGCCTCCTCACTCTCCCCTTAATCTTCCAGGTCTCGTTGGAGAAACTGAGGTTCACGCCTGCTCAGTCTGCACACTGAGACATGAAAGAGGCCCATTCCTTCCTCATCCTGGACTCCCAGCTGTTTCCAAACCACCCCCTCTTCTCAGCTCTGCCTCCTTCCTCTTTGTTTTTGTCCTTTTTTTAAGCACTGGACAAAACACCCTTCCAGTGCCATCATCGTTTTCCCCAGCTCCCGACTCGGGGGGTTAGCAGTTAGCTTTCTTCTGTTTCCCTCTCCCACAGAGATCGAATGGTACGGCCTTCCAGCCCTTACCTTGTTTATGGCATCCCAGTTAATGAAACCCAGCTTGGATTTAAAATTCTGCAGAGATTAAAAAAAAAAAAAGATGGAAAATGGCAAATTGAGTTGTGACATAATGTAATGTTGGCTCAGGGCCTCCAGGCAAGAGGTCAAGGGCCATCTGATGTTCGGTCCTTCTGGAAAGAGGACTTCAGCCTAAAGGGCAGAGGGACAGAGCTTTGCTTTTCCAAAGAGTGAGCAGAGAGATCTTGCATGAACTCACCTTCCAGAAAGTGTCAAAGTTGAAGAGCCCAGGAGACGTCTGAGAGTTCTAAGGAACCAAAAAGAAAGGGGATGAGAGTAGGAACCCACCCTATGAGCAAAAGGCAAGGGCAGAAGCTCTGGGGGTCAGGAGGGGAGGCAGGAATTGCTTGACACCATGGTCCCAGCCAAAGGTGGGGCAATGCCTCCACTCACCAAGGTATTGATCCCACTGAGAGCGTCACCTCTTACTGGACCCTTGCCTCTGGGTAGGAAGGAGGGACTACTGTTCAAGCCCTGTGCCTCCTGTCATGCATACCACCTATCAGCCTGGCTCCTGGCCCACCATCTCTGCCTTTGCTCAAGCTCTGTGTACTCTGTGTAAAGCCACCTCCTCTCCTTTTTCACATAGCAGCTAGGAAACCCCACCTTCTTGGAATGATTTGCCACTTATTCCTAAAATAACCCTGCCCAGTCCCTTGAATCATATTCCTGTTCTGCCTCCCCCAGAGCCTGTCCCCAAAACACTGCTGGGAGCTAATGTGTAATCAGCCCCACCATCCGCCTAGCACAGTGCCTTATCCGGCCACATTTCCTGTGTGGAGACATCTCCACTTGACGGATGAGGGAAGCAAACTCAGAGCTGTCCAGCAGCGTGCCTCATGATCTATCTCCTTGTCAGACTCCAGTGTCCGGATCCTGAACCACCTTGCTCTGGTTATGATGCAGAAAGCTCTGCAGTAACTGTGGGGTTGAGCAAGGTAGGTTTTGCCGTTCCCATTTTACCCAAGAGGAGGCCCAGACTCAGAGAGGTCAACTGCCCTGCCTGAAGATGCACAGATGACAGGTGAGACAGCTGTCCTCTGAACCCCCATCTTCTAACTCAGAGGTCACTGCTTTCCACTTCTCAACACTTCTTAAGTATGGTTTCCAAAAATAGCCCCTTGACCATTCTCCTGTTACTTATGGCTATGTTTCCCCTCACAGTGATAATACACAGTGATGATCACAGTTTGAAGAAGGGAGAGAATGGATGAACCAAGGAGACAGGGATTCCAGACCCCTGTCTGGTCTCCTGGTGGTCACTCACCACAGAGAGCAGCTTGCAAGAAGATACTGATGTTTCTGTTTCTTTTCCCCATCCCTTAGCGTTCTGTCCCCACACTCCACCACCCCTTCTCCTAAAGCCATCCCGGCTTACCTGATAATTGTCTTGGGGGCCCCCAACCAGGCGACTGCCCTCTTTGCTTATTTCCTGCGGAGAGAGAAAATGGAGAAGAGTCACTGAGGAAGCAGGGAACATGCAGGATGAGAGAGTAGGATAGTAGGATGTGGGCCAGGGACTCCTGAATCAGGGGACTGAGGCACAAACACAGCAGAAGATTTCCCAGAGCCCCAAGAGAGGCTCTTCTCCCTGGCAAATCTTGTTTCAACTTCCTGTGGATTGGGTTATTGCTCACTTACAACACTTATTGGCAACATAACCATCTCTTTATATTCACTTCTGCAAACTTCCCAAAATCCAACAGGAAGGGCCTTTGCCACAAAAGTATCTGAATTGTCCCCTGGTTTTGAGGCAGAAGCCAGCAGACTGTTGGACTAAACTGATTCAGACTGCGGGACACAGTCTGGGCGGATGTGTTGCATTGGTCAGAAAGGGGACACTGGCTGGAGAGTCAGCAGGAGCCTAGGTGGCACAGAAGTCATCTGGTTCCTCTCCTCCTAAGTTAGAGGGAGGCGCCTCTTGAGTCCCACTTTCCTGGGACTGAGATGAATTCCCCGAGGTAAGATCAAGACCAGCCTGCGGTGCAGGACTATCTGCACTGTTAGCATTGCTACTGCAAAGTTGACCTCCATCCCATCTCCCGCCACCAGTCTCTACTCTCAAGGCCGGTCATCTCCTTACCCTGATGTCAGCGTAGCCACCAGAGCCTCCCTGTCCTCCTCCAAAGCCCTGAGGGATGAGACAGTGCAACAGAGATCATTGTTTTAGATCTTAGGTCCGTCCCTGCACCTTTATGTACTGATTAATACAGTTCCTCTAAAAATCCTCATGGAATTCTTTTTTGGAACTGGTCAAAATAATCTTGGAATTCATCTGGAAGAATAAATGTTTAAGAATAGGTGAGAGGGCGCCTGGGTGGCTCAGTCGTTAAGCGTCTGCCTTCAGCTCAGGTCATGATCCCAGGGTCCTGGGATCGAGTCCCGCATCGGGCTCCCTGCTCGGCGGGAAGCCTGCTTCTCCCTCTCCCACTTCCCCTGCTTGTGTTCCTGCTCTCGCAATCTCTCTCTCTCTGTCAAATAAATAAATAAAATCTTTAAAAAAAAAAAAAAAGAATAGGTGAGAAAACACTGGAAAAGACAGGCAACAAAGGAGGACTTGTACTGGCAAATATTAATGTACCATAAAGAAAGCAGCATCACAGAACAGATGAGTCAGTTTAATCAAATAGAACTCCCAGAAGCTTTCCCAAAATATGAAGGTATTTACAAGTGACGTTGTACATCAGTGGTGTAAATAATTCAATGCATGTGGCTGGGAACACCAGTTAAATATCTAGGGGGGTGCAGGGGGCACTTAGTTATACTTTGCTGGTCCCTCCCTCCTGTTTTTATCTGGTTTTCCCTTCATTAGAGAGCACATAGCTCTGATCCAAAGTGTGGGGCAAGTCTAGCTGAACTGAGGAATGGGACTAGATTGTATACAGCAAAGTAAAGCCCAGATATATTAAAGAGTTAAATAGAAAAAATGAAAGTATAGATGTATTAGTAGTTCTAGAAGAAAATAGAGGCCTTTTTCTTTTCAAGAACAGAAACCGTAGAAGAAGAGACTGGTATATTTGACTATATATTTAAGACTTTGATACACAAAACACTAAAAAAGAGTTACAAGCTGGGAGCTTTCCTAACACCTGTCTACCCATAGAGGTTAGTATCCTTAATATCCAAGGAGCCTAATATTCAGAGAGCCTTCTCCCCATCGGCTGCGTGCACACCAGCGGACATCGGCCTTGCCCAGAACCTGGTAGAAACCAAAATCTCAGCCCCACCCCAGGCCTGCTGACTCAGAACCTGCATTTTCACAAGACCTCTAGGTGAATCATGGGGACCTTAGCATAACACTTCCTCTTGTCAGTGCTGCAGGTGCTGACAGGAAGCCCAGATTTCCAGAATGACTAGGAGGGAAGTGTACCCATTCCAAACCCAGTTTCCAAATGCTATCAAAGAGGTCACGGTATTCTGTTCACTGGCCGGGTGGGTGTAGGTCGTTTGAAGTGATTGTTTCTAAAAAGGACTGGTTTCTATGTAGTTTTTCACAGCCCCATCCACGGTATAAAGTGAGGCACATCACATAAGGATTTGCAATTATTACTTTGGAGATTGTTAATATTTGTAGGAGTATGTGTTTGGTTTCTTCCCCACGGAAGGGGCTGGGATGGAGGTTAGCCTTAGGAGTGGTGCCAAGCAGGAGTGGGCACAGTCCCAAGTTTGGCTCTCACCTGACCCCCAGATCCTCCGGATATGCGGACTTCATTCCCTGGGCTGTCACACTGTGAGAGAGACAGAGACAGCTTTCCCTCTGTTGCCACCGAGACACCAATCCCAGCCCCCACACTGCTAGCCCGCAGCCGCCCCACCTCAGCCCATTCTCAGCTCTGGCCGGTGCTCTCCCAGCTCCCCCATCATCCGAGGGGCCTTAGCACCCCTTATTTCCCCTCCCCTTCAGGGAAAGGAGGCCGATCTGTGAAAGTGTATGCTCAGCAGACACTCACCCCGGGTTTATTTCCGCCGCCACTTCCGCCGCCACTGCTACCCGAGGAAGAGCCGGTATTGTGTCCCTACGAGGGGAAGCAAGAGTCCACACAGCAACTTTTTTTATTATTATTAAAGATTTTATTTATTTATTTGATAGATAGCACAAGTAGGCAGAGAGGCAGGCAGAGGGAGAGGGAGAAGCAGGCTCTCTGCTGAGCAGGGAGTCGGACGTGGGGCTCAATCCCAGGACCCCAGGATCATGACCTGAGCCGAAGGCAGCCGCTTAACAGACTGAGCCACCCAGGCGCCCCTCCACACAGCGTCTTAAAGGGACTCAGCGGGAACCAGATAGTTGCCAGGGTGTTATGATTTGTTTACTCCCTTCTGTCCAACCTCCATCTCTTCCCATCTTGAGCCAGCTGGCCACTGAGGAAGTTATTCGGAGCACAAGGGACAGGTGTGGCCAAGTGTATTTGGAAATGTGGGACAGTTTGGGGATTCTGAGCTGCTGTCCTCTCCCCCCATCACATGCCTGAAGTGAAAAAGCCTCTGGAGCCTAACATCTTAGAGCCTTGACCCTGGCACCTAGGGGCTCATTCGGTCCGCCCCCTGCCTCTCCTCACCCCTCCCTCTCCTGGGACCTAGAAAGAGGAAGAAGGGACCCCGAGAGTCCTTACCTGGGAGCTTGAGTAGTCGCTTTGATCAAAATTCCTAGAATTTTCTAAGGGACGGTCCTAGATTGGGAGGGAAAGCAGGTAGCATGAGGAGCAGTAAATTAAAGCAGCTTACGTGACCTGGCTTGTTCTCGTTACTTCCCTCTTCTTGCCTCAGACCTTTCCCAGATACCCAAGGAAGCCAACTGTGCTCCCACTTTGTGGGGCCCCCTCTGTGGGAGAGCCACCCTCTGTGGCTGCCAGGCCGTGGTCCCCTCCCGGCCCCCTCAGCCCTTCTAGAGGGGCCTCATGTGCCCTGTATTTATCGGCGTCACCTACACCACAGCTCTGTACGTGTCCTTGTCTCTGCGTGTGCGACACACCTGCCCCCGTTCTCTTGGGAGCCTCCCAAGCCGGTGCCCGGCTTCCTGTGTCCAGCTGTCTTCTCCCCTCTGCCAGCCCCCTCTCTAGTCACATCTGCCCTGCGGCCGCGGGAGTCAGTTAGACAGGAGGCAGAGCGTCCCCACCGCGTGCAGTGGAGCGGAAGGGAGTCGAGCGGGCCGTCGCAGGCCAGGCACCTGTGCCGAGGCGTCCCCGGCTGTGTCGGGAGCCCTGCCTGGCGGGGCCGGGCAGGTGGGGGGCAGGAGCTGAGGAGCCCCAGGATGGCGAGCAGAGGAGCAGAACTCACCCAGCTGGACCCGTAACTGCTGCTGCCGCCACCACCACTGCCACCTTTGCTGGCATCACCGCCGCTGCCACCACCTCCGCCGCTGCCTCCCTAAGGGGCAGGAAGAGACCAGAGTGAGAACATCAGGAGTGTTGGCTTCCCTCCCTCGCCTCCCTCTCTGGCTCCAGCATATTTCCCGTGCGCAGTTGGAGGGAGCCGACATTCTGTCTATTCCCCGCGCAAAACGCCTCTGATTGCCTGTCCCCTTACCCCCGAGCTGCTGGAGCTTCCACCTGAGCCGGATGGCGGGGGGTTGGTGCACTGTGGAGGAAAGTTTCCAGGGACGGGTGAGTTCCCAGGCTTGGGTCAAAGCCATCACCACAGGCCAGGCTCTCCTGCTTCCTGTGGCTTGGCCTTCTTTCCCCACATGCCCGTCCCCCTTCCCTCCCCTCTTCCTGGCCTCATCATCTGGCCCATCTCTTCCCTGTCCAGTCTGCCTTGTACCTCAACCCCCCCATCCTTCTTTCTTTCCTCTTCATCTCTCCTACTTTCTGTCACATGCACCCGGACACCCTCTTCTTCCCGACTCTTCCCCTTACCTCTGTGTGTGAGTTGCTGCCTCTCACGGAGCCGTAACCGGGTTGGACCACAGTCCCCTGCAGAGAGGAGGAGGCTGAGTGTGGGTACGGACAAAAAGATGAGGGAGGCGTGGAGAGCGTGGACTTGAAGGGCAGGAGGTTGCAAGCCTCAGGGCTGGGGTGGTTACTGTACCCGAGCGTTGGTGGCCGAGCTGAAAGACCCTCTATTGCTTTCTTGGCCCCAGGGGCCTCCCTGAGAGTGGGCTCCAAAGCTTCCATCTGAATCTCGGGGGTATCCCTGGCCCCAGGGAGTCCCTGGCCCTCCAGGATTGCCCTGGCTGTGGCCTCCAGAGCCACCCTGGGAGCCAAAGATGCCATGGCCTCCAGATGGAGGCTGGCCATTGGTTCCCTGCAAGGGCAACACACCTGCACTGAGTGTGTGTGCCTTACCCCCTCTCTGATGGGGGCGGGGGTGCGGCGTGGCACAGCAGGACATAGGCAGAGGCAGGTAGAAGGAGACCCCAGTGTGGTAGAAGGATGCATCATCACATGGAGGGAAACCACCCCAGATAGCCACAAATAAGAGACCCAGTCATCCTTCCAACTGATTCCCAAGATTCTCAACCCAACTGCCCACAGTGTCCCATTTCCACACGCAGCTGCCAGCTACTCACCCAAGCACTGCTGCTGCCTGGCATCCCCTGCCAGGAGCTGTGGACAGCATCTCCTCCATGTCGAATGATGTTCTCAACCGGTCTGCCAGCCTCACCCGCAGTGTTTCCAAGGGCACGGGCTGCTTCCCCCATGTCGTGGCCCATGACCTCCCTGGTTGTGGAGCCAGCTGCCTGTCCAGCCCCTTGGCCAACAGCCTCTTCGACTCCATGGCTAATGGCGTCTCCCACCCCCTGTCCAATGGCGTCTCGCACCCCATGTCCCACGGCCTCCCCAGCACCTGCTCCAGCGCTCTCCCCTCCTCTCAGCAGTGGGCCAGCCTCCCCACTGCCCAAGCACAGGGCCAGCAGGAGGCAGGCCAGGGAGCCCTGTGACTTCATCTCTGCCTTGCTCCTCTTCCTCCCGTCTTCTTCCCACCCGAGTTTTCTTCTCTTTGCCCTTCCTCCCCCTCCGTGTGTCTGTGTGTGCCCTCCTCTGTGCTCTTCCTCCTGACTTACTCTCCCGTCCCTCTAAGTCCGCAGCCTTTTCTCTCCTTTCCCAGGCTCCCCTGCCTTCCCAGAGTCTCCTCCCTGCTGCTACTCCTTATACCGTGGCCTGGGAGAAGGTGACAGGGCTGGGTAGCCCAGAGTCCCTCCCTCGTGACTCAGGGCCAGCCACCGATAGGGTAATGAGCTGTAATTGTGAGTCTGAGAGTCTGTGTTGAAACAGAGAGGGAGCCCAAGGATCAGGGAGGGAGGACGAAATGGGATAAGGCAGGTGCGAAAGTGTTCCAATTTCCCAACCCCAGGAATTTGGGGTGCAGGGTGGGGATGGGGACATCTGAGGAGATGGTTGGTGTCTCGTAGAGGTGATGGGGTGGGGTGGAGGGTCTCAGGAGAAAGGAACCACAGGCGGGACCCAACCAGGAGGCAAACGTAGGGAGCCCAGTGGGGCAGGACCCACCCGAGGTGTAAGCCAGCCTGGCTCAGGGGCACCGGGATGAGAGACAGCTGCCCTTTCTTGGCCTTGCTCTCTCAGCTTTGGTGGCCTTTTTCTCTCCCATCTCTCTTCCTTCCCATACTGCCACCTAAAGGTGACTGTCCTCACACTCTTCCATACCTTGCAGCCCACAGAGAGTCTGGGAGCTGTGAGACTGCCTTCCGTGGGGACCCCAGGTACCAAGGAAGGAAGTGGCCAGCCTGAGAGGGGTCATCAGGGCGTCTCAGCACTGGGGCTGCTCTTGGCCGAGAAAGCTGGGTGTGGAGCAGGGAACTGGGCAGGCCAGCCACCCCCAGGGGATGAGTGGGAGGGAGCAGCTGACCCAGGCACCCACCCTGTTTACCTGGCCCACAGGGGCACGTGTGTGAGCTCAGAGCCTCCTGAGAGGACTGGTACTGCTGCTCGCCCCACCCACCCCCCAGTCTCCCCAGGGCCTAGCGGCACCAGCAAGGGAGGAGGGGTCAGCGCGAGCCCCCTACCCCACCCCCTTCCAGGGCCCTAGGTCAGCAGCATGGCCCTCTCCTCGTCCCAGCTCAGGACACAGGGCTCAGGCATCTTCCCCATCTCACCCCTGTCCAGCACCTGGCTGCTTCTCTGCTCCCAGGGCCCCTAGGCCTCCCACCTGTCGCTGGCCTTGTATCACTGAAACTCATCACCAAGTTAGGAGGGGCCAATATCCATCTGCCTTTCCCAATGTCTCTCAGTCAGTCTCTCTCCACCCCAGCACCCGCACCCCAACTTGTAACATCCAACACCTCTCACCGTGTAAACACAATCCCGGTCTGTCCTGGGCACCTCCTACCTCCCTGTTATTCCACCTCTCTTTAATGACAGTAATAATGGTGGTAGTGGTAACCATCATCGTAATCGTCCATGCAGCTCCAGTCTATCCACAGCTCTGTGTGCCCAGCGCCGGACTAAGCGCTTTAAGGCTCACACAGCCCTGGCAGATAGTCTTAGTATTACCCCGTTTAGAGACAGAGAATCTGGGGCTCAGAGGGGAATGGTGGTGTGTGGTAGAGCCAAAGCCAAGCCCAGGCCTGCTCCACTCCTAAACCCTGCTCCCAGCACGTTCTTTCGTCATCTGTCTCAGACCTCCCCCTGCTTGTCAAAACCTTCACTCTTCTCTGGATGGAATTGGTGGTGGGTTTGCCCTGGGGCCTTATGAAGGGCAGGGGCAGGGGACAGGAGTAAATCTGAGGCCTCTGGATTGCTGATGGACACCTCGGCCCGAGCCGGCTGCTTCCACGTTCAAGTGCAGGACCATGGGGCTGGAGGTAGAGCGCTCCCTGCCTCAGAGACTCCTTCCCACACTTCCCTCATGGGATACCACCTTCACTGTGGTATGTATCTGCCCCCTGACCCAGCTCTGTTACTAGTATTTTTCTTTAAGCCAGCTTACTTTCTTAAGCATATTTTATGTTGCTACTGTAAGTGGAGAGCCAGGATCACTTGCCCATAAGGAGAAAGTACCAGAAAACATAGAAGCCCACAACGCTATTACATGATAGCTGGCTGTGGGTCCTGTGTTAAAAAAGGAGATTGGCAAGTATGAGGGAGGTAGTCAAGGCACAGGAGCACAGAAGTTGAGTCTTCCTCTCTAACATAATCAGAAAGTTTCAGAGAAAATCGAGAAAATGACCCGGCTCTCACTGTGTGATTCAGACTTATTCAAAGCCATGTTCCTGAACCAGCTGGATTCTCCCATGCACTCCCATGCTCTGCCTTCTGGAGAAAACTACCCTCAGGCATCTCTGGACCTGAGAGGTCACCTCACGTGGTCTGCAGGCATATTTATGAAATACCTGTTGTGAACCAAATAGAAGGCTAAGTGCTTCCACACGCGTGATCTCATTTAATCCTTATGACAACCTGGGGGGGGGGGGAGGGTAGACATTCCCATTTTACAGGTGAGGTAACTGAGGCCCAGGGCTGGTAAACACATACATAATAGCGTGTTTAAAAGAGATGGTGGTAAAATGGTGCTGTCCGAATATGACCCAGGTCTGTCTGACTCCAAACAGCTTTTTCTCCTACATCCATGCCTCCTTTGTTCTTGTACCTAATGGTGTCCACAAATCTGACCTGCCTGACCTCATGTCCTCTGATTTCAGCTTTTCTAAGTCACTATTTCATTCATTCCGTAAGTATTTATTGAGTACCTATTGTGTGTCACACCTGTTCCAGGCACGGGGTATACAGTGTGGAAGAAGACCATCTAAATCTCTCTCCTTAGGGAGCTCATATTCATTGTGAGATTGTGAGGATGTTGGACAATAAATGTATCAGGTGGTGAGCACTAATGAAGAAAAATACAGGGAGGTGAGGGACTAGAGAAGACAGAATATTTTAAATCGGGTAACCAGGAAAGCCTCTTCGAGATGTGACCTATGAACTGACACCCAAAGGAAGTGAGAGAGTGAGCCATGAGGATGTCTGGGGATAGAGTATCCCAAGTGGAGGGACAGCAGTGCAAAGGCCCTGGGGTAGGAACCTACTTACTCTATTTGAGGACCACTTGTGACTGGAGCAGGGGGGGAAATGGGAAGAGTTGAAGTCAAAGAGAAACCGGCCCAGACAGGGGGACTTGGGGCCATTGTGAGGATTCTGATTCTTATTCTGAATGAAGTAGAACCAGGGGAAGGTTTTGACTGAGGAGGGCTATGGTCTGACTCAGTGTTAACAGGGTCCCTCTGAGGAATAGGCTGGGGGGCAGGGGGCAGGAGGTGGGTACAGAGACCAGGGAGGAGGCTTCGGAGTAGGGGGGACAGAGGCTGGACTCAAGTGGAGAGAGGAGATGGGGCTTTGGATCTGGGTGGTGTCTCTGCTCCCCTCGGTGGTATCCTGAGTCTCCAGCTGGCATCTGCTGATCCACCTGTACGCAGTACCTATCCTGCCGCGGAGCTTCAAATCCTGACTCCTCCCCTTACTAGCTGTGATCTTAACCCACCTGTGCAGTGGTTTCCTTGTCTGTCAGAGGCAGGAATGCGAGGGTGAAGTGAGGGAATCCTGGCGGGGTGCTCAGAACAATGCCTGGCATGCTCCTGTGCACTGACTATGTGTTCTTGCTAGTGGTGGGCACGTTGATGTTGGGAGTATTTTCTTGGCAGTTTAATTGTGAGACACACACAGGCACGCACGCACCTCCTGAAGGCAGAAACTTAATTTTAAAGAGGACTTATTTTGAAGTAGCTCCCTCCCCCTCCCCGAGGGTCCCAGGGAGGCCGGCCACCTCAGCCACCAGCAGAGACCAGCAGCAGGGAAGTGCTCGTGACTAGGAGGAGCCAGGCCATCACCACTCCCTAGCTGGGCGGCCTCAGTCTGGGAGGGCGACCGTCATGGTGCCTGCCTCATGGGGAGCTCGAGAGGATGGAATGAATCATGTCCGTAAGTGCTCAGCACAGACGTAGTCAGCACCCAATAAAAGAGAGCCTCCCCTCTGTTAGCTGCCAGCCATGTGTGCCTGGCCTCGGCCTCTCCTCTGGAACATGTTAGTCTAGGGGGAAAATGGACATTAAATGAGTAAATATATAATTACACATTGTCATAAGCACTGTGAAGAAAAAGATCAGTGTGCCAGGCCAGAGAATAGGAAAGGCGGCCCTTTGTGTGGGTGGTGTGGTCAAGACAGCCCACACCTGCAGGGTAAGGAGCCACCAGCACAGGGGGAAAGAGGGACACGGAGAATATTCCTAGCAGAGGGAGGTGCACATCAGACCCTGAGGCAGAAGTGAGCCGTGCCTCGTTTACCCTTGAAAACCGGCTAAGTTCTTTTCCAGGAGCCTCCCAAGATTGACACCCCCCCCCACACACACACACATAGGATTATCCCATATCACTTTGACACTTTCAGGACCCCCATCCAAGTAAACCCAGCAAGAAAATGTGCGTACAAATAAAATTGGTGAAAGCTTTTACTTCGGGAAAGAGAGATTGCCTAGAATATGCCCTTTCCAGAAGGGACGACTCCAGTTTGTATGAAATGAGCTCCAGCACAGAGTAGACCCTCAATAAATGTGTGATGTGAATGAATGCTTCTTGTTTATTAAAATGCGGGAAAGGGACAATTGCCATTTAACGTATTGATGCGTGGCTAGATGGGTAGATATGTGACAGATGGACGTGTGATAAAGCAAGGAGAGTAAAATGTTAATGGTAGACTGTAAGGGGTGGCTACGCAGGTATTCACTATAAAACTCATCTTTATGGTGCATTTGAAATATTTTCAAAATTTTCAAATTAAAATATCATAGGGGAAGGGAAGGACCATAGGTCATAAAAATAATGGTATTCTACAAATCAGGAAAAATGCAGTGAACAGGAAGTCTCGGGAGCGTCACCTTTATTGTGCACATGCAGCCCCCACCCCCACCCCTCCTAGTGGCATCTAGTTCTTATCGATGCATTGCTTCATATTTGTTTTCATATTCTGTTTATGCACCTTGTATACCCTGGGAAGCCTGTAAATTCCCCAAGGGCAATTTTTGGCCTCTTATTTTTGGTCCCACAATTGATGGAATTTTGGTGTTGGAAGCCGTGTTTGTAGTCCTCCCCTGCAGACAACCCCCCCCCCCACACACAAACACACACGTATATAGAAGGAAATTGTGGCCCCCAGAAGGGAAGGAAGCTGCCCACAGGTACATGGTCCTACTAGGAATGCACATCTCCTGGCACACAGGCCAGTGCTTGGCAAGCCTTCTAGAGACTTTCTAGGCAACTGTGAAAGGTCAGGTTCTGGCAGTGGACAGCCAGGGCCCTGGCCCCTCTGAGCCTCCGTTTTCCTCATCCATACAATGGGGATCACAAGAGGGCTTCTGCCTTTGGGTTATGAGAGGCTTAAATGGTTTCAGCTCTTCACACAGTACTGGAAGCTAGCTAGTGCTTAGTGAACAGTCGCTGCTATCATGCATCTGAAAACCAGGCCCTCTGTCCCCATTCCTGTCCGTCATAAAGGGGCCCACCCTCCTGTCACCAGGGTGCTTTCCCCCTGGGCCTTTGGTGCTCTTCCCCGTGCAAGCACCTCCCACACGTATCTCTTCCTTTCCCCTCTGCACCCTTCCCCACTGCTTGATGCCAAAAGGAAGACTGTATTTTCAGAATATGCTTTGTAGCTCAAAGTCCTTTCCCCTCCACTTCCTGACTATGTGACCTTGGTCATGTTTCTTAACCTGCAGGAGCCTCCATGAGCTTCTCTATAACAGAACCTCTTACCCAAGCGGGGGGGGGGGGGGGGGGGGGGGTAGGATTCGGTGATGTCATGCGTGGAAAGCACCCAGTAGGGAGCCCAGCATTGCACAACAATTACAAGTTACCATTGTTATTCCTTTGGTGCCACACCCTCCAAATGAGGATGCTACCCCCTTGGGCTCCACCTAGGTTCCCGCCATTCTCTTCGCCGTTGCTTCTGCCCCTACTGCTGGCCTGAAGTGGCCTTCTCTGCACAGATGCTCCCCTTAGTGCCAAGCATGCACGGATTTTGCCCACTAGCGAAGCCTGGCTTGTCCCCGTGAGAGCCCTCTTACATCTGACCTGCCCGAAATCTCCAGCCCAGCCCTCCTGTGCATCAGCCCCCAGCTCCTTCCACAAAATAGCAAGGAAAGAGAAGCCTCCCCCCACCCACCCCTCCTCGGGGAGCACAGTGGACCATGATGAGAGTATAATGTGTCATATTTATTCACAAACCCCAGTATAGCCTCCTCCCGGGACTCAGGAAATCTGCCCCCCGCCCCCAGCTCTTCCGGGTCATTTCAGCTAGTATGACAACAGGAATGTCAGTCTGCTGAGGGAGGCCAGTGCATCAGTTTAGGGAATGATGTTGGCGACGCTCTGGAAGAGAGGAGAGAGGAAATGAATGCAGGGAACACAGCCCTGAGGGGACCAAGACCTCTGCCCTCACGTCCCCTAGGGAAATGAGGGGGACATGGGCATTAGCTTCTCAGGCCCAGGGGTTGCTTATGTTCTGCGGAATGTCTTCAGCAAAGTGGCTCCTAGATTCAGGAAGAACAGGGAGCCAGCCCTCCCAGGGAGAGGTGCCAGGACCCTGTGGAGGAGCCAAGAAGCCTTGTCTGTTTTGCCTCAGAGGGTCCCCTGGCACCCCCATAGCCCAGGAATAAACAAGGCTGTGCCTTTGGGTTCCGGCACGGTCCACAAGGGCTGTTCCACACCCTCCTCCTTTTGCCCCAGGCTCATGCAGTGATGCACTACATGCAAAGAGAAAACTGCAAAGCTAGGACTTTGCTCTGGGCCCAGGGTAGGGACCAGGGTCCCCCAGGAGGCTTTCTACTGGGGGGTCCCATCAGCCAGGGAAAGCCCAGAGCTGCGGGTTCCCACCCCCCAGCATACTGCTGTAAGGCAGCAGAGGGCCTCACAGTGGGTTGAGGTAGGGAGGGAATCGGAGGGAAGCCAATGAAAAGCGGTGAGCACATGGAGGGGATGGTTTCAGCAACGTGCCTCCCTCGCTGGCCTCTGGGGGTCTGTTTTGCCAGCTTGCGTTTGCCTCAGCGGGAATGGAAAGCAGCCAGAAGAGGAAAGCAGGGTATGAGGGGAGCAGGTGAAGAAAGGAAAGGCCAGAGCTGGGAAACAGGTTGGATGGTGTCTGCAAGGCTGAGAGTCTGTCCACAGTGAAGTTGTCCATGGACAGGCAGTGGGAAGGGAGTGTGAGACTGTCTCCAGAGACAGAGAGCAGAAAGTTGAAACCTCCTGGGCACTCACCTTCCACAGAGCTGGAATGTTGATGAAGGGCTTGTTGACCGAGGCCTGGAATTCAAGGACAAGAGGGTTGGTCACCAGCATCCATCCCACCGCCATCGTAGGAGGGCCTTCCCTCCCCCCACTGAGTCCTTGCTGTGCCCTGGGAAACTTACTCCAGATGTTACTGTTGTGGTTGCGCCCCCTCCGTGCTGGCCGGTGGAAACGCCTGGATGAGTGCCCTGCGGACAAAGGCCAGACTGTCATTACAACCCCTCAGCCCTTGAGGATCTCCCAGGTTCCTCTTCCCTGGTGACCTACCGCCCTCTAGGGTGACTGGGGCCAGGGTGGGAGGCAGAAGCTAACCCCCTACCCCCTCATTATCCAGAAAGAAAACCCAAAGCCCATGTCGCTGTGGGAATTCTGTGAGATGGGAAGAAAAGCCTGGAAGGATGTCTGCCCCTACTGACTAGTCTTCCCCCAATTCCCTTTTATTTCAGTGAATGAAATGCCCTCAGTCAATGAGAGGGGCCTGAATGGAAACTGGAAAGGGAACCCAGAGGACCCACGCAAATCCTAGAACCATAGTTTAACCTCAGCCCCGACCTCAGCTCTACCCCTTCTATACCCCCTCTGGCCTGGTCCCTAACTTCGGTTGATCCCTGTCCTCATTTTCCCCTCAGATACTCAGCCGTGCCTTTGCTGCTGCTGGGCCAGCTTTGAATCCCATAACAAACCTCCCCTTCCTGACTCCTTCCCAGTGAAGCCTGCCGTCTGACTCAGAGTCCATTCCTCTACCGTGCACCCTTTCTGTGGAGTCCCTTCCTCCTCACCCACCCATCCCTGGGTCCCCTGCCTGCGGCCTGTGTGGCTATCGGCTTCCAGGTCTGGGCCAGTCCTCCAGATGGTGTCCCAAAGACTCCTCATGGAGATTGGAGAGTGGGGAACTGAGGCAGGCAGGGGTCAGCCTTCTCTTATTGCCCAAGCCCCTCATTGGTGCCTGGCCCACTGTGAATGGCACCCCTTGCCTCCCCCTGGCCTCCAGTATTTGTTGCCTCTACAGAAATGTTCCCTCTACAGAAATCCTCCTGGAGACCTCCTCCGATGGGGCAGTGTGGGGGGAAGAGAAAGAACCCTGACCTGTGATTGGCCAGACTTGCTCACTAGCCACCTGACCCTGGCAAATCCCCTTAAAACCTCACTTCTATCTCCTTATCTGAGAATCAGGGAGTCAGCATCCTCACCCTGACTACCTCAGAGGCTTGTTATGAAAATTAAACAGAATAGGGCTTATCTCCCAAAGCCATTCCTCATGCTTACTCTGATGCTCTGGGTTTTCTCAACACTCACTCTGTTTGCACTGCACAAGATCTTGACTCAGTAATCATTTCCTGTTCCCCAGGAGAGGCTTCATGTTCCTCTCTTTACACCTCCTCAACTAGGAGGGCAGCTCCCTGAAGTGCAAAGGTTCTCACTGTCTGATCTAGGGCTTTGCGGACAAGATGGTTTGATCCATCTGACCAGCTGAGCACCAGCTCCTTTGTAAGGAGATGAAGAGGAAGAAAGGGAACGTGATCATAGAGCTCCCCAAGCTTCTTTCACTGAATGAAGGCTACATGGACTACCCAAATGTCCCAAGGGCTTAACCTCTCCCTCCCCCAGCCCCTTCTCCCCATTTACCCACCCCTGTTCACCTACATTCAGCAGCTGGTTGGCCTCCTTGCCGGCTTGGTTGACCCCATTATGAACATTCTGCTGCAACCTGTCCACCTCCTTCCCAGCCTGGCCAGCAGCATGGTGGACACCTTGGCCAAGTTTCTCCGCTTCCCTTCCAGGCTGGCCAGCAGCGTGGTTGACCCCTTGGCCAAATTTCTCTGCCTCCTTCCCGGCCTGGTTGACCCCATCGTGGACCCCTTGGACCACTTTGTCTGCCTCCTTTCCAGCCTGTTCAACGGCATGGTGAACTCCCTGGCCAAAGTGCTCCACCTCCTTCCCAGCCTGGTTGACCCCAGGATGGATCCCTTGGACTATTTTGTCTCCCTCTTCCCCAGCCTTTCCTGCAGCATAATGAACATCATGGCCAAACTTCTCCACCTCCTTCCCAGCCTGGTTAACCCCGTGATGGATCCCCTGGCCAAACTTCTCCGCCTCCTTCCCAGCCTGGTTAACCCCATGATGGACCCCATGGCCGAACTTCTCTGCCTCATTCCCAGCCTCCCCAGTAGCATGGTGGATCCCCTGACCAAACTTCTCCACCTCCTTCCCAGCCTGGTTAACCCCGTGATGGACCCCCTGACCAAACTTCTCTGCTTCGTTCCCAACCTGCCCC
>NC_058418.1:16421214-16432196 GCF_002201575.2 Neomonachus schauinslandi | reverse complement strand
GATGGACCCCCTGACCAAACTTCTCTGCTTCGTTCCCAACCTGCCCCGCAGCATCGTGGACCCCCTGGCCAAACCTCCCCGCCTCGTTCCCAGCCTGCCCGGCAGCATGGTGGACCCCATGGCCAAACCACCCTGCCTCACTTCCCGCCTGGTTGACCCCATGATGAACCCCCTGAATCACTTTGTCTGCCTCCTTCCCAACCTGTCCAGCAGCGCTGTTGACCCCATGAGAAAATTTCTCTGCCTCCTTTCCTGCTTGTCCGATGCCACTGTTGATCCCATGGGCTACCTTGTCCAAGCCGTTGTTGAGCCCCTGGACGTCTTTGTCCAGTTCCTTGCCGGCCTGGCTCCCCATGTGGCTAAGTCCATTAAAAACTTTTTCCACTTCCCTTCCAGCGTGAGTGATTCCATTATTGATGCCTTCCAGGGCCTTGCCCACCTCTCTCTCTGCATTGCTCAGCCCTCGGTTGATTCCTTCAATGACCTTCTCAATGGGGTCATCATTGGCCGCCCATCCAGGAAGGGCCCCCAATAGCAATAGGAGGGAGCAGGAGCTAACCAAACTGGCAAGGTGCATGTTGTTGGAAGGGTGGGGAGGATGCAGAGAGGAGCCAGGGAAGCAAAGCTGCTATTTATACTCTACCTCCCTCTCTCTTCTCCACCCCTCATGACTCAGTTACCCCTGTGAGGCACTGACTTGGTCCCCAGTCAGGGACGTATTTCCCAGGGAACTTGAGTTGAGCAACGAAGAGGAGGAGGAAGAGGTGAGTCATGAATGGAGAACACTCACGTGGCATCATTGCTCCTTGCCCAGCTCAGGCCCTCCACCCCAAAGCCCAGATGTCTGCCCTTCCAACCACCTCCTCTTTTCATTCCTCACCCACTATCCAGGCCTCCTCTCTCCCAACCTCACCTTCAATCACCCCCATCCCCAGGACCCAGGCCTAGTTCTTCACTCCTCTCAGGGGATCGAAGGATCCAGTTTCCCCAGCAGCAAGAGTCTAGGAAGATGGGAGGCTCAGTCAGGGGGGAGGAGAGCACCCTTGGGGAGTTGAGGGAGTCATCAGAGACTCACTGTTCAAGTTGACATCAACAGAACTCACTGTTCTCGTTGACACCCCCCTACGCTTACTACGTCCCAGCCCCACAGGTCTTCTCCCTGGTCCTCAGATATACCGGGCTCATTCCCGCCTCATGGCCTTTGCACATGCTGTCCTCTCTGCCTGGAAAGCAGAACTCACATCTTCACATGGTGGGTTCTTTCTTAGTCTGTTCTTGGTTCAAATGTCACCACAAAAAAAAAAAACAAACACCATCCCTGGCCATCTGTCAGTTATCCTGGGTGATATCATCCTTTTGTTTTTATAAGCACTTACCACGATCCGAAATTATCTTTTATACTGTCTGCCTCATCTATCGGATTGTAAACTTCCAGAGGACAGGGCTTTTGTGTTGGTCACTGCTGTATCCCCAATTTTTAGAACATTGCCTGGGGTTCAGTAAATATTTATAGATTGAACAAATGGATGGATTTAAAGAAGCACTCCAAAAAGGTATGTGATGTAAGCACACATAGTATGCTTGCTAAGGGAAGCCCAGGGAAGACAGGCCAAGCCTGGGTCTCAGAGGGTGCTGCAGAGAAGGGTGCCTGGGTCCCCAGAGCAGCCTGGGGCCCCTTGGGAAGGCTTATAGATTTTGGAGCCGGGACCTTGGCCTCCTGCTTCCCAGCCCTTGGGCAAGGGCAGAGGACCGATTGCCATGAGCTGGGACAGGACGCAGTGTCTCCTGAAAAGCCGGTTGGGGCAGCCACGGGGAGGGGCTGAAGACCTGGGGCAGTGGGAGACTGTCAGCCAGAACCTGGGCTGGAGGCCAGGGGCTCATCCTTCCTTCCTTCCTCCCCCTGGGGCCTCCTTGGTCCCAACCTAAAGCCCCAAGCATTGACATGGTGGCATGGGTTGGAGGGGAATGGCTGGGAGTCTACCCTGGGCATGAAGAGGGTCATCAGAAGGAAGGACAGGTGGTGGCTGGGAGGTCTTGTGGCAGCGTAGCTATCTGGGGCTAGAAGCAGGCCGAGACCAGAAGAACAAGAGCCAGTGGGTGGGTAAGTTAGGTGCAGGGATGAAAGATATTTGGGTTTGGGTGCCAAAGGGAGAGACAGAGAGGGGGTGGAGGTGGGATTGCAGGTGGGAAGGAATGTGTAGGGTGTGAGCCGGCGGGGGTGACAGAGGTATGTGTGTGGGTGCTCGGGTGTGGTGAGAATCTGCATGTGTTTTCAGGCTTTGCTCAAACAAGGGTGACCAGGCCCACTCCCGTCAGAAGACCCACACTTCCACTCCAGGTCCTGGACACCCAGGCCCAGAGACCCAGGAGCTTCTGCCATTTCTAGGCACTGCCTATAGAGGGTGACTAATCACGCCACCTCTCCAAGCTTGAGCTCATTAAATCTGTTTCCCAGTTTCACGCTCCAGGGACAAAGCCAGATCCCTGGGCAACCTCAGGTGTGGCTCTCCTGCCCTTGTCCAGTGCCTAAATGAGGGAGTTTCCCATGCCAGGGGATTGCAGGTGGGGAGGGGTGGGTGGTGACCTGCAGAATCCTAATCCATCCTGAGATGGAGAGGTGGGGTTTCTCCTTTTGAAATGTACTCCCATCTTCTCTTTCCACCCCTCTCTCGGCCCATCCCGCCGTCTTCTGTCATTCAGGCCCGGGTCCCTCTAGATCCAATTCCCATTTGCCACTAATTGATTCAGGACTTTGGCATCTGTCCCCGTAAGAGATTGGCCTGGAGTTGTCCTTTCTTTGCCACCCTCCACTGGTTTGGGTAATGTGAGCCTGCTGCCTTTCCAGAGCAAGTGGAGGAGGTTTCCGTGGCCCAGCGTCAGGGCCCTCCCACAGAGCACTCCCAGGAAGTGTGCTGGCCAGCTCGTGGGGCCTCGGAGCACGTGCCCTGCCCAGAACCCCTCCGCGTGAGAACTGCCACCCGACTTCCCCACTCTGGATAGGACCCGCACCAGTTCCCGATGCTTTTTGGCAGATCCTGCCCATAAAGTCATCTGGATCTGAATCAGCCTTGGGGAGGATAGATCTTAACTCCGGTTCTTCTCTTGTTATTGGCCTACTCAGATTTGCCATTTCTGTTTGCACCGGGGGTGCTCCTTTATATTTTCTAAGAAAATTTTTAATTGCATCTAGCTTTTCACATCTATTATTGTAAAGTTGTACAAAATTGACCCCTTTTTAGTCCTGGTTTTATTTGTGTGCTTTTCCACGTCCCGCCTCCCCCCAACCCCCATCATATGTGTTAAGTTTCTCCCCCTTTGTTTAATTAATACCTGCATTTTGGTCTTGGGCCATTGAAATTCCCCATCTGTACACCGATTTATTTTCAGTTCCACCTCTCTGGACCATCCAAGCAGGAGAGCCTTACCCTCACCCTGTCCCATTGTGGGTGCTTGGTGAACTGAGTTCCCTTGAAGACTTAGGGAAGGAAGAGGTTATGTCATTCTGCCCCTTCTTGCTTCCACACCTCTGTCCGGGATGATGACTCCTTCCTGGCCCAAACCCCCACACCCCCTAAATCTTGGTCACAGCTGTGTGTCAGCCAGCCCTGCAGGTGAAGGCGCCTATCTGTGTATCACAGATGTGCAAATGAGCCCCCACCCCCAGTGCGTTAGAGGAAAGAGCCATCTGTCCTGTTCTTCCCCAGAAGCTGCTTTGTGCCAGGCACAGTTCCAGGTGGCAGCAGAGGCCCCGTGCTGAACAACGGGACACAATGAGCATGTAAATCAGTAAGTAGATCATGACAAACTACATGAAAAGCCACAAGGAGAAGAACAGGGGGCAGTGAGAGGATCTGGCTTGGAGGTCAGTTAAATTTAAGATTGGGAGTCAGAAGACACGGGAGGCAGCGATATTTATATACGCATTCTGGCATCTGAGTGAGCACCTGCAGGCGCCAAACCTTCTAGTCACCGGGATACAAAAGTGAAGGTAGACAAGCACTCTGCCCTCCAAGAGCTTACAGTCTGGTGGGCAGAGACAACTGGCAAGAAAACGAATAAACAGGATGATTTTGAGAGAGAGACATATGCTGTGAGGAAAACAAAAACTGTAGAGAGGGTAGCCATAGAGTAGCTTTGCACATAGGAGCATCTAACCCAGGAAGGGAAGTCAGAGGAGGCTTCTGGAAGATGAGCAGATTTGAGGGGGTGAAGGCCATGGCGACAGGGATGGAGGAAGGAGAGAACTTTACATGGGGAGTTAGGAGGGCCCCTCTTGAAAGGGTGGAACCGGAGGGAAACCAGGAGGCCCCCGAGCAAGGACAGGGCAGGGCTTTTCAGGCAAGAGAAAACAGCCAGGGTGGCTAACTAGCCAAGGAGCAGCCGGGAGCCAGGGAGAAGGAAGGGGAGGGGGAGAGAAAAGGGCCTTGAGGACCAGAGTAAAAAGCTGGATTCTATGCTAGACGCCACGGGTGGCCTGGGGACGGTGGGGCTTGGCACGCGGACGTCACGCTCTTGGCCGCCGCCCGTGACATCACTGGGTACTGTGACGTCACAGCGAGAAGCTCCGGCCACACTAGCCCGGGTGCCCCACGCCGCAGTAACATCGCGGCGGCCCCCGGGAGGCTAGGCCATGAGACCTTAGGCCATGTCGAAACGCGACATCGTCCTCACCAATGTTACCGTTGTCCAGCTGCTGCGACAGCCGTGCCCGGGTGAGGGAGGCGACGGGCCGACCCCGGGGAAGGGGAGACAGGGCGGTCGGGAGTCCCTGCAGCGCGCGTGCCCGCCTCGCCGTGCGCACGAGGGAGGGGGCAGGAGGCGGACTGAGGCGCCCCTTCCCTCCTCCCTCGCGCCCCACCCTCCCTACCCCTGCCCTGCCCGCCCAGTGGTTTCTGTGGCGATGGTGGCGGTCCAGGGAGCGGGTTTCCACCTGCCTTGGCGCCGCTAGCAAGCGTTGGAAGGACGGAAGCAGGGGCCGGCGCCGCGTCTGCGAGGGCGCATTTCTAGGGATGGACGCTCCCGTCGCCCAGCGCCAAAGGGCCGCTCGGGAGTTGGTGGGCTCTGTCCTCTTGGGCGCTAGCAACCTGCCAGGGCCGCACCAAGCACATTCCAGGCGTGCGCGCACCCCCCGGGGGGGCCAGTGTGTTTACTGTCCCCACTCACGGAGCGGCCACCAGAGGTAAGAGAGCGCAAGCCGCCTCCCTCGGGCTCTCAGCACCGGAATAGCAGAGTTGGGACTCAGAGTCCCCTGCTGGCTCCCACTGGGCAGCCCTACCCCATGCAGCCAGAGGTGCGCACACACACCAGCCGGGTGAACCCAGGTCGGCCCGGAGGGCAGCCCGCATTCCCTCGCGGCTCCCGCACCGGCCGCCGGCCGGGGTGGGCGGGACGCCAGGGTCGGGGGCGGTGGGAGGGACCCCCAAGAAGCAGCGCCCCGCCCGGCTGCGAACCTCCTCCCTGCTCAGCACTTGCTCTGTGACCTTGGGCCTGGGTTTCCCCTCTGTATGGTGGGTTTCTAGCGCATGCCTTACAGCACTCAGTGAGCTGGTGCACCCAAGAGCTCCGCCCAGCACCTAGCCCATGGCGGCGCCCAGGAAATGGGAGCGGCATCCGAATGAGGAGAGCGCACCTGCGCCCTTGTTTCACCTACCAGGTGATGCTGCATCACTGAAGCCCTTCAGGCTCTTCCTTCCCAGTGCAGCAGCTTTCCTCCAGCCCAGGCACCCCACCCCTGACTGGCGGGGAGGAGAGAGGAAGCCTGGGGGAAGGTGGGAGAGGAGAACCACCTGAGTTTTCTTTTGAAAGGTCGAGGAGTGGGCTCAGATTCCCACTCAACCCCCGTGGACAAATCTCCCCCTTTCCTGATCGTGGAAGCAGAACCGCCCCCCCCCCCAGGAACGCAAATATCATAGGGTCCCCAAAACCACAGGGTCATTGCCTCAAATAAACACTCATAATACCTTTAGGAACTGGTATTGCCGCAGGAAACCCACAGCCCAGGCTCAGGCCACGTGGCCTGCGGCAGCCCCTGGAGGCCAGGCGGACCCACAGACCAGCTGGCCCATGGTTCTAGCCCCACCACCTCCCAGCGCCTTTGACCCTGGCGCCAAGAGCAACCACCTTCCTCCTCCAGCCCAACTCCAACATCTCCTCTCTTCCTTTCCTCACAAATACTCTTCCTCCCTCTGTTGACATCAGCACCTACTGGGTGGTGTGATCTGAGTCCTCACAGTAGCCCCCAGGCAGAAGGTCAGACATGGCACCAGCAAACAGGCCAGAGAGGTCATTAACTTGCTCAGGACTACACAGCTGGCAGGCAGCGGAGCAGGGGGTGAGAGTCAGGCCTGATTCCCAGCTGGAAACCCTCTGCTGGCCAGCGCCTCCCCCCCCCCCCCCCCCCCGCAACCCGCATCCAACTGCGGACTCCACGTCTCCCCCCCTCTCTTTCAGGCCCTTATGGGCAGCCCGGCTCGCACACCTCCAAGCGCATGGGGGTTTCAAATGCAGTCCGGGAGTGGGAGTGTGTAGGTTTGGAGAGGTAGAAGCTGGCGTGGGTTTCCTCTATTTCCTAACTACTCTGAGGATAAAAATCACCTGGAGTGCTTTTAGAACCAGGATTCCTGAGCCTCAGTGTAGACCCACTGAGTCAGATTTCCCTGGGAAGAGGCCTACCCCGGGGTTCTTATCATAACAGCTTGGGGTCCGCTGGGTTAGAACAATTATCAGATGAGTTTGGGAAACCATCTTTGAAATACTCATGTAAGTGGACTGTTTCCTAGACTCTCTCATAAGCATTACCTCTATCACCTCACTTAATCATCACAGTGACTCTCAGAGAGAAGTACTATCATCTTCCTTTTACAGAGGAGGAAACTGAGGCACAGACAATATGACCCCAAGTGATTGTTAAAAAGACATGTGCACTGAGTTAGACTCTCCAGGGAAGGGGCCCTGGCATTGGTATTTTAAAGCAAGCCCACCCCTACTCATTGTGTGGATCAGGTAGGTTGGGGAAACAGCTAGATGGTTAGCCACCAGGGGCCAGGAGCCAGGAGCCAGCAACAGGTTCTGAGTGGCCAAAATGGTTCATTCTCTCCCACCGTGATGGCACAACTCATTGCCCCCACCCAACCCCCAACAGTGACCAGAAGACCACCCCCACCGGAGCCCAAGGTTGAGACAGAGCAGGAGCCCCAGGCTGAGCCAGAGCCCAAACCTGAGCCAGTCAAGGAGGAATCCCCACTTCCTCAACCTAAGAAGGCTGCTGTGGTTCAGAAGCTGACAGTGGGCATCAATGGGTGAGTTGGCCCTAGCGCGAGCCATTCCTGAAGTCTTAGGGCCCGGCCTTTCCTCTGGTGGCTGCCTGGGGCATCTCCCCATTTCTCACCATCAGCACCTTCATTCTGCCCACCCTTAAGAAACACAGGGAAAAGGCAGACAGGGCTCCACCCTCAGAGAGCTCACATTCCGGTGGGAAGACAGCAATCAAAGAAGGAACACGACAGTTCAGTGATGCGTGTTGTGAACAGTGTGGAAGTCCAGTGAGACTGGGGAGCACAGCGGTAGCCAGCTCTGAGCTCAGCGCACAAAGAGCGGGCAGGAAGTCAGTATGCGGAGCAAGCAAGGGAGGAAGGGGGAGGGAGGTGGGAAGCTGGCAGGGGCGGGTAAGCAGTCTGGATCTGGTTTTACTGATTAAGAGCCATGGAGGTGTTCAGGCCAAGTGACATACTCTGACCTGAAGTTCTAAGAGGATCGATCCAGCTACAAGGTCAGGAATAGGAGGGAGCGATGGATGGGTAGAGGAAGCAGGAAAAGCTGTTAAGAGGCTGAAGAGGACATCTGGGCAAGAGAGGACAGTGCCCGCACTTTGCCTTCTTTCCCCAGACTGAGGAGTCCCCCCCAGCCACCTAGGGTGCACCTCCTCCCTTATCCCTTTCTCTCCCATCCCCTCCTCTGCCTGCCGGCGGCGAGGATTCTGAGTACAACCCCCACCACCCTTGTCCCTGGACAGATTTGGACGCATCGGTCGCCTGGTGCTCCGCGCCTGCATGGAGAAGGGTGTTAAGGTGGTGGCAGTGAACGATCCATTCATCGACCCGGAATATATGGTGATCGGCCAGCAGAGGGGAGAACTGGGAAAGGCGGGACCAGAGTGGGGAGGAGAGCTCCGTGGAAGGCTCCCAGATGCCATGTGAAACCTTCATCAGGATGGGGACTCCCTAGGGATGCTGGCTCCTCCACCCTTGGCCATCCAAGACTGGGAGCCCTCCTGTCGCCCACAGGTGTACATGTTTAAATATGACTCCACCCATGGCCGGTACAAGGGGAGTGTGGAGTACAGGAACGGAAAACTGGTGGTGGACAATCAGGAGATCAGCGTCTTCCAGTGGTAAGCATGCCTGCAGCAGAGTAACACTGGGGCTGTGCGGAGGACTAGAATGGGATTCCAACCTCTCACACTGGGGGGCGGAGGCCTGAGTCCAGAATCCCCCAAATTGTGTGCGTGTTTGCCTCTGGGTACTGGGGCAGAGAGGGGTCCCAGAGAAGTCCCTGACCCCTAAAATGCTTAAAAAAGCATTAATCTAAAAAGGTGTCCCACTCTACTCAGAATACTTTTAACACACATTTACATGTTTTCTCACAGGCATGTCAACTCAATATGTTTAACACTCATCTTCTGATTCTCCTTCAACCCCCAAACCTAGTCACCTCCCTCCCCAGGAAATGGCACCGCCATCTAGCCAACCCTTTCCACCCTGTTCCTAAATAGCAGCCAGAGGCCTTTTAAAAACATCAACTGGCCTTGGTGACTCCCGTATTTAAACCCTCCAATGGCTTCCCATCCCCCCATGAATAAAATCCCAGCTCCTGCTGCAGCCCCCAACACCATGCGCTGCCCCCTGCCTTTCCATGTCATCCCACCCACTCTGGTCATTCCACCCACTCCGGCCATCCCACCCACTCCAGCCATCCCCAGCCATCCCACCCACTCTGGCCATCCCACCCACTCTGGCCATCCCACCCACTCCGGCCATCCCCGGCCATTCCACCCACTCGGCCATCCCACCCACTCTGGCCAGCCCCGGCCAGCCCCGGGCCGTACTTTACCTTCCTAACGTGAATTAGCAGCCACTGCTGGACGCTGGGCGGCACGCGACTTTCCCACGCACTCCCCCCAGGGAACTTGCCCTGGGGCGCAGCCTCTCCCAGCCCCGCGGCTTATACTTGTGGGCAGGAGGGCTTGTGATGAGGTGCTCAGCGCTGTGTGTGGGAGTGGGAGGGCGGGTGGAGGCGGGGACTGGAGACTCCATGCGGATGAGAAGCTGCTGGACCCAAGTTTGGAATCTTAACGCCAAACACAATCTCAGCAGAGCTGCTCAGCCATCCCGTCCTTTCGGTACTCGCCCGGGCGCTCCTGCCACCCGGGGCATTCTCCCTGCCTTCTTGGTCCCCACACGGCTGCCCCCTCAACGGGCACCCCGCACCCAGGTGCTGCTTCTCTGGTGACTCCAGCAGCGCTCCGCCGTCCCTACACGGTGTTCTCCGGGCACTCAGTACAAGCCACGTTGCTTGCATGCTTTACCCCTACTCCACCCTTTCCTAGCTGGGTGACCTTGGGCAAGAGATTGAACTTGTCCTGGCCTCAGTTGCGTAGGGCATCTGATGGGGATGATGCTCACAGCCCCCACAGCGGTAGCAGAGAGCAAGCCGGAGGTACCAGGTGTGTGGGGACACTGGGAAGGGCATTCCCCGCAAAGCCACAGCCTCCTCGCCAGGAGGGCCCTCTCGCTTCGCGTCGCTATCACTGCTTTGGCACTGCAGACTCTGGGGAGACTCAATACTTCCTGGAAGAATGAATGAACGGAATCCTCAAAACAGCCCTCTGGGCAGAAGGGCAGCGCCCAGGACAGCCGATAGAAGGGGCTGGGGTCTTCTAGGATGCTGGCTTTTCCCCTCCTCTCTGCCCTGGGGCTGGCTCCTCTGAGAAATGCTGGTAACAGTACTTACCCCGCAGCTCACCAGGATTCAAGGGGTCAATTCAGGTACAGCACTTAGAACATGGGCATGTGGCAGGTGTTCGGTAAACTTGGGTAGAATGGTTAACAAACAAAACCCACCAACACTGATTGAAACCCTATGGCGGGAGCAGGCTCAGTGGCATACAGTGGTCTAGAAGACACGACAGATGCTAACAAATCATCAGAGAACATACCACTGTTGTGATAAACCCTGTGAGGGAAAAAAGTCATTTATTGCTTGTTGGCTAAAGCCAAGCAGTAAACAACATCTAGATGTTTGATGTTTCAAATACAAACATTTGCTATCGAGTAGAAATGTGAACTTCTCAAACAGGAAACAAAATCTCCTTTCCCTCTTTTTCTCTTTTAAGATTTATTTATTTATTTGAGAGAGAGAAAAAGAACAGGGGGGAGGGAGAGAGAAATCCAAGCAGACTCCGGGCTGAGAGGGAGCCCAACACGGGGCTCGATCCTATGACCCCGAGATCATGACCTGAGTGGAAACCAAGAGTTGGCCACCCAGGCGGCCCTCCTTTCCCTTTCCAATGTAAACCACTATCCATTGCTGGCCCGGGGGCTGCCTCAGGCTTCAGTCCTCCCCCCCGGGAGCTGCTCCCGGGGCTGCAGTGTGTCTTCGGGGAGCTGCCCAGGCTCCGGCAGCAGGCCCTTGGTGCAGGAGCCGCGTGGTAAGGAGGGGCAAGGACAGTGGGGAGGTTGCCAGGGCAGGGACCAGAAGCAGCGGGACAGGCCTCACCTTCCTGGGGTGCATTCTGAGCAGCATAGGTAGAATGGGCCCGACCTGGGCTGGGAGCAGTCAGGGATGGTCCCACTGCGGGGGCAGAGTCCTGAGTCAGGAAGGCACAACAGGGGCGGTCGAGCCAAGAGGAGAAAAGTGGCCTGCAAGGTGGAGTCAGTGATGAAAGGGGAGACCAGCAGGGTAGACTCCCAACAGCTAGGATGTTG
>NC_058418.1:16366840-16421114 GCF_002201575.2 Neomonachus schauinslandi | reverse complement strand
GGGTGGAGGGGGAGACGGTTGCAGGCCAGGCAGGAAGGCGTCCGGTCAGCCTTTGGAACGCTGAAGGCCATGACGACGAAGGCCAGGCCGTGCAGCAAGAGACTGACTTGGGCGCTGCCACCCCTCCACAGCAAGCAGCCCCGAGATATTCCCTGGAAGTCTGTCGGGAACCCCTTTGTGGTGGAGTCCACAGGCGTGTACCTGTCCTTACAGGAGGCTTCAGTAAGTGGGGGACAGATGCCCGGGGCTGCGCGGGGAGAGGGGGTGTGGAGGTGGCACTCGAAGGGCCCCCTGACACCTGTGCTCCTCCTCTAGGACCACATCGAGGCTGGTGCCACGCGTGTGGTCATCTCTGCACCCTCACCCGATGCGCCCATATTTGTCATGGGAGTAAACGAGAAGAACTATAATCCTGGCTCCATGAAAGTTGTCAGGTAATGGGCAGCAACATTCTGAAGTGTGTGGGTGGCACCCAGAGGAAATGCCAGCCTCCCTCTCTTCACCCCCACTCCCAGTAGACCCCTGGTGCTGCTTCACACCTCCCTTCCCAAACCCCTAACGCCCTCATGTTAACGCTTCCCTGAAACAGAACAGTAGGACTCCTGGAGAACACGCTTGGGGAGCGTCCCCAGCCATACCTCTGGGGCATCCCCAGTGATCCCACTCATCCCCAACCTGACTTCCACAAAACCAGGCCTGTGTGCATCACCCGAGAGGGAGGGGAGGGTGCAGGGCTGGCTCTGCGACTCACCTCACAGGGCCCTCGCACACCCGCGCCGTTTCAGCAATGCCTCCTGCACCACCAACTGCCTGGCGCCCCTTGCCAAGGTCATCCATGAGCAGTTTGGGATCGTGGAAGGGCTGATGGTGAGTTGGAGAGAGCGGAGAGTTGAGGCAGGAGGGGTGGCAGGGAAACTCTACCTCTCCTTCCTAGACTTGCTTAGTGTGTGGGGTGAACAAGGAGAGACGGTTTCGGGAGGACGAGCCAAATGGTGAAGTCTCTTAAAACACCGGGCAACTTGCAGACAGGGCTGGACCCTGGCCTGCACATGGCCCTCCTGTGGTCTGTGGTGGTCCCACCAGCCTCCACACCTGGGTCACCACCTCAGGCCTGGGAAAACAAGGCAGGGGAGCTTCGGAGGAGGAAGGGCTCACCTCGGCCTTCTTCTTCCCCAAGACCACAGTTCATTCCTACACTGCCACCCAGAAGACAGTGGACGGGCCATCGAAGAAGGCCTGGCGAGACGGGCGGGGTGCCCACCAGAACATCATCCCAGCCTCCACAGGGGCTGCCAAAGCCGTTGGCAAAGTCATTCCAGACCTCAAAGGGTATGAGGGCAGAAAGCTGCCACCAGGGCCAGGGGTACACCCCAGGAGGACTGGACTGGCCCCCAATCCCTGAAGTGTCTATTGAGGGGAAAGTAGAGACAACGTGGGATGGATGGAAAGGTCCTGGGTTCTGACTCCCACCCCTAATTGGGATTCTCCAGGAAGCTGACAGGAATGGCGTTCCGGGTGCCAACCCCAGACGTATCTGTTGTGGACCTGACCTGCCGCCTGGCCCAGCCTACCTCGTACGAGGCCATCAAAGACGCCATAAAAGCAGCAGCCCAAGGGCCCATGGCTGGCATCCTTGCCTACACAGAGGATGAGGTAGGGGCTGAGGAGGGGGACCATGGGAGGAGCCCTCTGGGGAGGAAACATGATTTTCCACTTACCAAAGAGCCGCTCACCATGTATCAAGACAGGGACTGCAGGGCTGGGAAGGTCTGCTCTTCCTGCCTCAGGGTCTTTGCACTTGCTGTTGCTCTGGTCTGGGTAGCTTTTCTTCCAGGTGGCCACATAATCTGCCCTCACCTCCTCCAAGTCCCTACTTCAGTTTCTGTCTTCAGTAAGATATTCTCTTTCTGGCCCTTTCCCTTACCTGAAATTTCATTCCATAGTCCCTGTTGGCCCTGCTACCATGTACACCACAAGAAAGCAGGGGCTTTGGGACTCAGTGGCTCCAGCCATTGATTGTCCCGGGGCCTGGCACCCCAGCAGGTGCTCAATACAAGCTTAGTGAACAAGACAATGGCTCCCCCACCATGCCTTTGCTCCCAGTCGTGCCATCCTCTGGTGCTGTCTCTGCTTTAGCTCCTGCAGCTCCGCTCTCACACAGCCACCAGGACCTCTTGTTTTACGGAAAGCAGATCACATTGTCCCACTCCTGAAAACCCTCCCCTGTGGCCTTATACACCACTAAGGCCAATCCCTCAGGGCCTCTATGCTGTAGCTCCTTCCGCGTCAGGCACTGCGGAGGGCCCGAGGTGACCAGATCCTCCTAGACATCCAGACCCAGCCTCACCGTGTGCCCTCCGAGAGGGCCTCTATGCGGCCCACCATCATGATGAAGACTGGCGTCATTGCCAGCATGTACTGGTGCAGCGTCAGGGTGTCTGCGGTCTCCGTCCTTTGGCCGCAGGCGAAGCCCCCGCGTGCCTTCCTCACACGGTCCCCAGAACCTGGACACAAGCAGGGCTCCACCAGATATCGTAGATGAAGGGATGTGCCCATGTGCCTAAGAGTCGGGGCCTGGGCTCCTGGAGGACCTTGCTCCGCGACCCACGCTTATCTTTGAAATTCCGATGCCCAGGTCGTGTCCACGGACTTTGTGGGCGATACCCACTCGTCCATCTTCGATGCTAAAGCTGGCATCGCGCTCAACGACAACTTCGTGAAGCTCATTTCCTGGTGAGGGGGGAGGGGCCCGGGGGCGTGGGGGGCGGGCCAGGAGCGGTCGGGAGGGACTCCCCTGACCCGCCACCTCCCTCCCCAGGTACGACAACGAATACGGCTACAGTCACCGGGTGGTGGACCTCCTCCGTTACATGTTCGGCCGCGACAAGTGAAGCAGGACGGCCCCTCCTCCGCTTCCCCGGGCTCCCGGCCGGAACCCGTACCTCCCGTTTCCGCTGTCGGCTCCCCCGGGGAAGGAGGGCGCCCCGCTGGGAAATAAAAACGCAGAATGCTCACAGCCGCGCCCGTGTGTCTGCGCCGGTCACTACGGGGTCACGGCGCGCCCCGCACGGAGACGCGCTCCACCTGCGCCCGCCGGCCACCGCGCCTCGCCTCCGAGCCTGGCTCCGCGCCGGCGCACTGGGGCCGCGCAGGCTCCGAGGGCCGGCCGCGGGCCGTGACGTCAGTGCGCCGGCGCCGGCCGGCCTCCCGCTCCCAGAAGGCCGCGCGGGTCGCGGCGGAGGCGGGTGGGCGCCAGGCCCCGGGCTCCGGCGCCAGGCAGGCGGAGGGTGAGACCCGCGCTCCGGCGGGTCCCGGGCGGCCGGCGCCATGACCCTGTTCCACTTCGGAAACTGCTTCGCCCTGGCCTACTTCCCCTACTTCATCACCTACAAGTGCAGCGGCCTGTGAGTGCGGGGCGCCCGCGGGCGGGAGGGCGCGGGCCCGGGCTAAGCCTCACCGCCCGCTCCTGCAGGTCTGAGTACAACGCCTTCTGGAAGTGCGTGCAGGCCGGGGTCACCTACCTCTTCGTGCAGCTGTGCAAGGTGAGGGCGCCCCCCCCCCCCCCCGGGAATACCCTGGAAGACGTGCTCCGGAAGGGGCGGAACTTGGGGAGAGATCTCCAAGCAACTTTTGTATAGCCAGGGTCCACACTGTGCTGCTAACCCTGCTGGGGTAGCTCGCTCCGGCACTTCCATGCCTGACCCGATCGCCTGGGATCACCACAGAACCCAGACTTCAGACCCCAACCATCTCTCTCCCCTGATCCTGTAATCTCGTCCCCCTTCTGGTGGTCCCTCTCCGCAAGGGTTCCCCTGAACCCCAGAGCCTTACCCTCCACATCCACACTGACTTCCTACATAATCCACTTGGTTTATTCTCCTCTCCTTGCAGTGATCTCTGTTTTCTGTTCTCAGATGCTGTTCCTGGCTACTTTTTTTCCCACCTGGGAAGGCGGCATCTATGACTTCATTGGGGTGAGTGGGGCAAGGAAGGGGGAGGGAGTGCAGGAATGGGGCCCCCTGGCACCTGTGCTCACTCAAGCCTCAACCTGACCCACAGGAGTTCATGAAGGCCAGCGTGGATGTGGCAGACCTGATAGGCCTAAACCTTGTCATGTCCCGGAATGCAGGCAAGGGGGAGTACAAGATCATGGTTGCTGCCCTGGGCTGGGCCACCGCCGAGCTCATTATGTCCCGGTGTGTGCAGCAGCCTGGAGCCCAGATTCCTGAGAAAGGACACCTGGGTTCTAGGGAGGTGCTGGAGGGCGGGGGCTCAGATTCTGAGTGCTGAGGGTGTTTGGGTGCTGGAGAATCCCTCCCTTTGCCTTCCTTAGCTGCATCCCCCTGTGGGTTGGAGCCCGGGGCATTGAGTTTGACTGGAAGTACATCCAGATGAGCATTGACTCCAACATCAGTCTGGTACGCAGTCCTGCTCTCCCACACACCTTTGTCCAGCGGCTGTGCTCTCCCCCCGAGGCCTGGCCCTGACTTCCTGCCTCCCTGCAGGTCCATTACATCGTCGCATCTGCCCAGGTCTGGATGATAACACGCTACGACCTGTACCACACTTTTCGGCCAGCAGTACTCCTGCTGATGTTCCTCAGCGTCTACAAGGCCTTTGTCATGGAGTGAGCTGCGCGGGGTTTGAGGGTGGGTCCAAATGGGGGTGGGTTATCTGTTCTCCTTCTCTCATGGTGATGTTTCCCCACAGGACCTTCGTCCACCTCTGTTCCCTGGGCAGCTGGACAGCACTGCTGGCCCGGGCAGTGGTGACAGGGCTGCTGGCCCTCAGCACCCTGGCCCTCTATGTCGCCGTTGTCAACGTGCACTCCTAGGCTTGGTGCCCCAGACATTCACATACCCTTTCCCCGCCTCCAGGTTTCAGTGAAGTAAACAGTATTTGGAACATTGTTTCTGCCTCCATCTCTCTCTCTCTCGAACTGTCTACCAATACCACGTTCACCAGGTTCTAGAGGCCCTTGTTCTGGCTTTGAAGCCAGGTAGACAGGCTGGGAAACTGGCCAACACAGAACTGGTTTGTTCTGTGTTCTGCAGCAGTTCCTGGGCTCCTCATTTTCCCAGGATAGAAGGGCTTGGAGTAGATAGATCATCCTTTCTTTCTTTTTTTTTTTTTTTTTTTGAGATTTTATTTATTTATTTGACAGAGAGAGACACAGCAAGAGAGGGAACATAAGCAGGGGGAGTGGGAGAGGGAGAAGCAGGGAGCCCGATGTGGGGCTCAATCCCAGGACCCTGGGATCATGACCTGAGCCAAAGGCAGATGCTTAATGACTGAGCCACCTAGATAGATCATCATTGAGCAGTTGCAGAGACCAGGGCCCTCGGGTAACAGGTGATAGAAGGAAGCTAGAATCCAGGAATATAGTTCTTGGGAGGCTTTTCCTCGCAGCCTTAACATGGCCCTTCTCTGGCTGCTTACCTCCTAGGCTCTCAGCCCAATCTCCCCTTCTGATCCACCCTTCATATGGCAGCCAGGGGGATCTGTCTGAAATCCCAGTTTTATTAGTGTACCCTCCTTGTCTACAACCATCTCAGACTCCCCATTGCACATTGAACGGTCCAACCACCTGAACTCTGGGTTTTGCTCTTGAGGGTAGACTTATGATTCTGAGCTCTTCAGTGCTTTGGTTTGGTTCTGTAGTCCTCACATCAAATCCTGGCTAGAGTCTTCTCAGGGTGGGGTCCAGACACTGCTGCAGCCGACTGGCACAGTAGCTGAGCCCACCAATTTGGATATTGTCCTGGATGCTGCCCTCCCTACCTCTTGTTTCACAAACTCCTTGGGAGCTTCTCAGGTGCAATCAGAAACCAGCCCCCTTATGCAGAGAGCAGAAAGGGGAAAGGTGGCCACTCCAGGTTGGTAGGTGGCAGGTTTAAGAAGCAAGGGAACTTTTCAAGGCTTTTCATTGGGTTGTAAGACACCTAGATCTCTGCACCCACCTGCCAAATCTTAAAAGTTTAGATCAGGGCCTTAACTGGGTTTAGTCACATATACCATCTAGTAGACCCACATCACTCTCTCAAGGCTATGTCCAGCAAGCCGGGGGGCGGGGGGGGAGGGGTGAGGATGCACATTCCAAGGACTGAAGGTCAACAGATCAACCTGTCAAGTTCACGGGCTCTCCATCTCCAACACCACCCTAGCCCTTCCCTGTCTTAGTGGAGCCAGCCGCTTGCCCCATTCCCTCCCCTGTCTGAGGGGCACGTGTCAGAAGCGGGGCTTTGAATATCATGTTTATGCTCCACCTTGATGCAAACCCTGCCCACCCAGGAAGGTGCTCCCCAGCCCCAGTGGATCCCCCAAGGCGAGGGATAGGGCAAGCGCCCCCTCCCTCCTTCCCTCCAGGCTGTCAGGTCCTGCCATACTGTTGCTTAACCCTGGACTGGGAAAGCAGGAGCACAAACGGCTGTGAGTCCTGGCTGTGAGTCTTGGTGTGTGTGTGCCGAGGGAGTGTTTGCCCTCAGGTGGGGCAGCCACCACCTAGCCCTGCCCCCTTTTCATTGTCCCTTGAGGAGACTGGGTCCACAGGTGTCTTGGGGGAGAGGTGGAGAGGCAAGCAATTGGTTGGGCACGGAGTATGGAGTATATGGGCACTCCCCCAGCCCAGCGGGGTGGCCTGTGACAGGATCGCGCTCCCACACCTCCGTCCCATGCCCGCCTAGCCTCGGACCAGTATGGGGACAAGTGAGGGTTGCAGAAGTGATTTCAACAACTATTTGCTGAGCAGGGACTCTGAGCTGGAGCCCCTGCTGGTGACCAACTATGTGGATTAATCCCAGCTTATGTGGGGCTCAGGGAGACCAGAGCAGTTAGGGTTGAAGTGGAGGGAGCACAGACCAGGTCAGGGACGGGCTGGGGGCCCAACCTGGAGGGCCTGGAAGACAGGAGATGTGAGCTGTTGGGGCAGGAGGAAAAGCCGGTGGCAGAGCCTATGCGGTGAGAGAGCAGGCCTGACTTTTCCAGTGAAACAAGAATTGGCTGGAATAAGATCGAGGTGGCTTGTGAAACTGGCAGTCAGCAGGGGCAGGACAAACCATGGAGGATTCTGGGCCAGGGAAAGACGGAGTTTAGGGCTCACCACGTTTCCCAGGGAGAAGGAACCGCACTGATGGGACAGTGGAAGGAGCAGGTTTGGAGGATGATGCAGAGGCTACTGGGGGTCCCTGGGTCATACAGGGTGGAAAGCCACTGCAGAGACAGAACTGAGGCCATGGGGGCAGCAGAGGGGGGCTGTGGTGGGAGGGGTCCCACCAGAGAGGCTCATACTAAGGAAGAGAGGTGAGGAAGGGGCTGGGGAGGGGTGGGAGGTGGGGGGAGTGTCAGGCAGTTTCCAGCAGTTGGGGAGTTACCTTTTCAGGGGAGAGGGGTGTGAGGAGGGGACCGGGACTTCAGCCTCTAGACTCGGTCCCACTGCAACAGAGGAGCAAACTGGTGGGACCAGAGTGGAGACACCTGTGAAGGGGGAGGCAGGGTGGGGGGCAGCTTGAGGTAGGGAAGATTCTGACACCATGTGTCAAGGAGCCTGCCAAGGGGAGATCAAGAACGTGCTGGGGAGGGAGCCCGGAGGTGGTGTCTAGGCGAGTGGGGCGGTGAAGGCCCCGCTCCCGGGGGTGACTGGGAATGCCGTCACCCCAGGCTCGTTCCCCCGAGGAAGGTTTCGTTGCGTACCTACGATGCACGAGGCTGTGTTCGAGGAACTGAGATACAGCCCTGAACAAGCTGTAGGACTGTGGGAGATCAAAGGGGATCAGGAAAGACACTTAGGACAGGACCTGGCACCAAATAAAAGCATCGTCGGTGTGAGCTGGTTTATTTCTGTCACTCAGCACAAGTGTGTTTGAAGGTCCCACAGGCAGCCCTCCTGCCCGCCTGGAGTGCGAAGGACAGACCTGGCTCACAGGAGCCCAGCTCCCGCCCCCTGCCCAGGCCCTCCTGCCCAGCTCAGAGCCCAGGCCCAGGGACAGCTCTGCCGGGGCAGGGGGGGGGCGGTGCTCTCTGTGGATGGGGAAGGGGAGTGGGGAGGTCTCTCCAAGGTTGGGGTGCCGTGGGCTGCGAGAGCAGACACAGATGGTGCTGGGGCTTGATTGCTTAGATGTTCGGGTGGCTGCCCAGAGGGTCCCATGCCCCCCACCTCTGCTGTGGGGTTTGCAAGGATGGCTTGAAGGCAGCAGGCCCTCTAATAGTAGAGCTCCTGATCCCACCAGCCTGGGAGGGAGAGAAAGGAGACTCAGGGCTGCGGGATGTGGGTCACGGGCACCAGGGGCTCAGAGGTACGAATCAACTGAGGCTTGATATGGAGGGTCAAGGGCTCGGAGGTCAAAGGTCAGGGCAGCTGTTCTGAGGATGGTCCAGCCCCCACCCCCAGGCCCTCCGTCTCCACACTCACTCCCTGGGCAACAGCGAACTCCCAGTTTCCGAAGCTCATCATATATGAAGATGAGGAGGCCAAAGGGCATGGGGACCAACCACCACTGGTACCTGAAGGCCCAGGCGAGATGACAAGGTGAAGGCTACCCTCAAGTCTGTGTCCCTGTGCCCGTCCCTCTACTCACAGCTCCCGGCCCCTCACCGGATGGGCATGAAGTTGAAGATGTTGGGCATTCCGGGGCAGTAGCACAGGAAGCAGCCGATGCAGACCTGGAACACGATGGCGATCACCAGGATCCTGTTCCTGCGGGCAGGCAGGGTGGGACAGGCTCAGGCCGGCGGGCGCAGAACAAGGCCAGGCCGCGAGGAGCGGGGGACGCTTTGACAGTGGACGGGGGTCCTGTCACATCTCCCCTTTGGTGGATGAAAACGGAGGGGCCGGGGCGGGGGAGGCAGGTGGTGGGAGCTGCCGGCCCGCGGTGGACGAGGCCCGGCAGCACCTGGCGCCGGCGCGTTTGCTGGCTGCAGTGAGCCCTCGTGGGGATCCGGTGGGAGCTGCGGCGGGGCTGGGGCGGGGCGGGGCGGGGCGGGGCCGTGGGGACACCTGAAGAAGCCCTGCTGGAAGGCGGAGAGGCGGCGCGTCTTGCGGATGAGGACGTCGGCGATCTGGCACATCTCGATGCTGATGAAGAACACGGTGTAGCAGGTATACTGCTGGTAGAGGCGCTGCCCGAACGTCTGCGGGCCGGAGGGGAGAAGAAGCGGCCTGAGCCCGGATGGGGAGGGCCTGCGGCCGTAGCCCCTCCCAGCAGAGGATGGAGGCGGGGAGAAGAGAGAGACGCCGACTGCCAGGTTTGCAGGACCCCGGGGGGTGGGGGGCGGCTGGAGATCTTGGCCTTGCAGAGATTAGATGTCAGCGCCTGGGCAAATGGTAGCTCAGGCCAGTTGCTTTCACGAGGAAGGAGGGATGCAGGCTTTCCCGCACACCCACAGGAAGGCACCTGGGAGAAGGGAGTCGGACTGCTAGGGCAGAATTTGCAAGGTCCAGCGACTCCGGTGCCCGGGCAGATGGCCAAGATAAGTGACGTGGGCCAGAAGGGCCTTTGCGGAACAGGGTGAGCAGCAGGAGTGTGGAGCTCAAGATGGTGGTGGGAGAGGCCCCAGAACCGGCAGAGAGTCCGGGGACCTGGGATCCTCCAGTTGAGCTCCGTCACATGCGGACGACTGAGTGTGGGCCACCCACAGGGAAGGTGGCACTGGGAATGAGGGAGCCATGGGCCGGGGGCGGGAGGCCGGGGCTCACCCACTCCTGGCCGTAGCTGTCCTGCAGATCTTGTAGGTGGTGGTTCTCCCAGTATGGTCGCAGCCCCACACACAGCAGTGGGAACCAGCCCTCCTGGGCCATGGCCGTAAAGTAGTCAGTGAAGCCAGCAAATGACTGGATGGCACCTGGGGGACAGGCAAGGTGACACGGGGAGACAAAAATGGAGACCTAGACAGGGACATGGAAAGAGACAAGGACATGGAAAGATAGGGACACAGAGAGCTACCCGCAGAGAGAGGGTCAAGGGCACAAGTACACAGTGAGTGACGGACATGGAGAGACAGAGACAAGGATCCCAAGAGAGATCAATAGGGACGCAAGAGACAAGGCACAGAGAGAGACAGAGACATGCCAAGAGACAGAGAAGGGACACGGGGATCACAGCAGACTCGGACTCAGAGAACAGCAGAGACCCAGGATCGAATGCCAACCCGGGGATCCAGCACGAGCCAGAGCCCCTGTGAGAGATGCCAAGGCAGGCGAGCAGCCCTGCAGGGAACCTGGGGCTCCCCGGCCCCACAGGCACTCACCTATCTGGAAGTAGGAGTAGGCAGCCAGGGGCTCATTGACCAAGCGGTCGCGCTTCGGGTTCCGTGGACGCAGATGCATGATGTCACTCTCTGCCTTCTCATATGCCAGGGACACGGACGGGAACTGGCCGGGAGCGGAAGGAGCCAGGGTTAAGGGTTTGCCCGTCCCCTACGTGCCAGGAGGCTCCCCTCCCTCCCCCCACCGCCCCAGTGGACAGAGACAGGACTGAGGTTGGGAGGCAGGTGACCGTGCGGGCACACCTGCCCGGATAGCATGGATCAGCTGGCCCTCCAACGAGGCCGTGGTGCCATGTCCGTCCACAGCTGTGTCCACATCTGACCTGCCGTCCATCTCCATTGGAACATCTGCATGTACCTCCCCTCCCCACCCCCCTCTCCCCCTTACTGTTTTTGTGTCCCTGTCTCTGGTCTCTTTCTCTGTGGCTGTCTCTGCTTTTGTGTCCCTGTGTCCCCCATCTCTCCCTGTCACTCTCTCTGCAGCTCTTCTGTCTCTGTGCCCCCAGGTCCTCCGTATCCCCCACCCCATCCGTCCGTCACGGCGGAACGGCCGCAGAGTGGACCGGTCAAGAGCAGAGGCCCCAGGGCCCCGGACTGCCTGGGCTCCAATCCCAGCATGCCACTTACTGGCTGTGTGACCTGGGACAAGCCGCTCAACCTGTCTGGGCCTCAGTTCGCTCATTGGTAAAATGGGGACGATAAATGAATAAAGCCCCTCCCATAGAGTGTTCATGAGGACAGAGTTAAAGGAGGTAGTGTCTGCCTGACCCAGAGAAGACACGATGCAAGCGTCGCCAGATGTGTGTGTGTGTGTGTGTGTGTGTGTGTGTGTGTGTGTGTCTGTCTGTCTGAGGGTCCTTCTCTGAGTCCGCAGGTCTAAGCCGACCTGAGGGTCCACCTGTGCGGCCACGTCTGTACTTCTGCCTGGGACCACCCGCCTGCCCGCCTGCGTGTCCCCGTCTGGCTGCCTTTGCACCCTGTGTCCAAGAGCATCTGCGGGCCCCGTCCATCACGGCTGTCGGCGGGGCTGGAGACTCACGATGTCGGTGCAGAGCTCTATGAAGAGGATGGTGATGCAGCCGAGGGGCAGGGGCACACTGACAGTGATGTAGATGAGGTACGGCGTCAGCTCGGGGATGTTCTTGGTCAGGGTGTAGGCGATGGACTTTTTCAGGTTATCAAAGATCAGCCGGCCTGCAGGGGGGTGGGGCGGGGAGAGCCTCAGCCTCCTCGCTGCCTGCCTCCTCCTGTCCCCACGCCGCTGCCCCTCTCCCCTCCCCGGTCTCCACCCCTGCTCGGACCCTGCTCCACGCCTGTCACAATGGAGGCAAAGTTGTCATCCAGCAGGATCATGTCCGCTGCGTTTTTGGCAGCGTCCGAGCCAGCAATGCCCATGGCCACGCCGATGTCGGCCTTCTTCAGGGCTGGGGAGTCGTTGACACCATCCCCCGTCACAGCCACGATGGCCCCCTGCGGGGGGGGGGGCAGGGTGGTCAGGGGTAGGCCCACCCCCGGGCCAGCCCAGCCCACTGGCCCGCCTCCCTCATCAGAGTCGTACCAGTCGCTGGCAGCTCTCCACAATCACCAGCTTCTGCTGGGGACTGGTACGAGCAAACACCATCTCAGGGTGGGTACGCAGGGTCTCAACCAGCTCTGACGGGTCCATGTCCTTCAGCTGCATGCCATTGATGACGCAGGCACGGGCATCCCTGGGGGGGGGGGGGTCACCAGGGCCTCAGTCTGTGCAGGCTGTGGGAAGAACCACGGCGAGGGCGGCAGGGGCTTACTTCCTATTGACTTGGTCCACAGGTACACGGAGGCGGGCGGCGATGTCCTCCACCGTCTCGCTGCCTTCAGAAATGATACCCACACTGGCCGCAATGGCCTTGGCCGTGATGGGGTGGTCACCCGTCACCATGATCACCTGTTGGGGAGGGGACCATCAGACCCTTGATGCCTTCAGTGCAGCCCACTCTCCTCGTCCTCCCTGCTGGCCATCTACTGATAGACCCGTTCGCTTATTCAACCACTGAATGTCAGGGACAAAACAGACGAAAATCTCTGTTCTCATGGAGCCAACCCTCTAGCGCGGGAGACAGAAGAGATGCAAACTAAGGGGACAAATGATACAGCCCGTTAGGAGAGAGGAAAATTAAGCTGAGTAAAGGGGATGGCAAATGTTGGGTGGAAAAAGAGGTGTCGATTTTAAGTGTGTCCTGGGAAAGCTTCGTTGAGAAGGTGACATCTGAGCAGAGGTCTGAAAGAGGCGAGAGAGTTGGCCACATAAAAAATGGAGAGAAGAGGGACGCCTGGGTGGCTCAGTCGGTTAAGCGTCTGCCTTCGGCTCAGGTCATGATCCCAGGGTCCTGGGATCGAGTCCCGCATCGGGCTCCCTGCTCCGCGGGGAGCCTGCTTCTCCCTCTGCCTCTGTCTCTCTCTCTCTCTCTGTCTCTCATGAATAAATAAATAAAATCTTTTAAAAAAAGAGAAAAAATGGAGGGAAGAGTGTTCCTGGCAGCGGGAACAGCCAATGTGAAGACCCTGAGGTGCGAACGCACCTGAACTGTTGGCGGAGCAGCGGGGAGGCCAGCATGACTGCAGAGCAGTAAACAAGAGGTGGCTAAGGAATAAGCTTAGAGCCCAGCTCTCATAGGCCTTAGAGACCAAGGGGAGGACGTGGGTGTTGTTTGCCCAGCCTTGGCTCCCCAACTCTCGATCTGTCTTCAGGAACCAGGGTTGAAGTGAGGTCTCTGGCCAAGAATGGGCAAGTAAGCCCAGACCTGATCAACCAAGGTACCCCCCCAGCCACGTGACTGGTTCAGAGAGGAACATGTGACCCAGTCTGGGACAACAGCAGAAGAGGCACTCTTTTTTCTGTGGGGTGGCTAAACAGGTGGGATGTAGGTTGAGCTTCTGGGGGTGGTCATTTTTGTCGACCAAAATAAAGGGACTAGTCGAGTCCCTTGAGAATAAAGCCATCAGAGAGAAAAGTAGAACCGAGCCATGGAGAAAGGCAAATTCCTAATGACACTCAACTCCTAGATCCAGCTATACCTGACACTTCAGTCCCCAGAACTTTTCCGTTTCATGAATCGATAGATTCCTTTTTTGGTTCAAACCACTTTCAGGGAGTTCTCTGTCACAGGGTTCCTCACCCCCAAATACTGCTGTCCTCTGTTCTCACCCCTGCCTGCTCCTCTCCCTGGTTGCATACCCGGATGCCTGCCGTGCGGCACTTGAGCACAGCATCAGGGACGGTGGCCCGGGGTGGGTCTATCATGGATACAAGTCCCGCAAAGCACAGGCCACTACTTGGAAAGTTCATGGCCTCCACGTCAAAGGCATAGCCAGGCGGGTAGTCCTTCTCACTCAGGTACAGTTGGCAGAAGCCTGACCAGAAAACAGGGAAGTCAGAGAGGAGTCCTGGGCAGACCCTTGCCCAGCAAGGCCAGGTGACGAGTGAAATAACCAGACCCCTCACACCAAGCACCTGTGCATGCCTGACCCTGTGCTGAATCCTTCACATGATGTGAGTCTGTCCTCACAACCAACCTGTGAGGCTATCAGCATGCTTATGTTGCAGACAGAGAAACTGAGGTCTAGAGAGGGGATATTTCTTGCCAGACGAAAGATCCAGAATTGAACCACAGGTTTGTGCCTCCCAGGGTTGAGGCAGGGGTTAGGGAAGTTTAGGAGTCAGGACAAAATGTTCAGGGAGGTCAGAGGTCAGGACAGGGATTGGGAAGTCTTGAGTTGAGGCAGGGACTGGGGAAGGTCAAAGGGTCAAGAGGAGGACACTGAAAGGTGGAAGTAAAAGCGATGGCAGGTCAAAGTTGGGGCAAGAGCTGGGAAAAACCAACAGATGTCAGGTCAGGATAGGGAAGGTCTCAGGGAGGACAGGTGGGGAGGGGCTGGGTCAAGGTAGAAATTGAGGATGGACAGGGGTCAGGACTGAGACAGGGAAAGTCAAAGGTGAGTGTGTGCACTTGCGCAGGTTAGCTGTCAGCCGGGCATGGGAAAGGTCATGGTGAAGGCTGGGCCGGGAAGGTTGGGCGGGGTCTGTGCTAGCTCCTCCTCGCCCACAGGTTCGCCATCTACTGTGGGGGCTCACCGAGCCCTGGGGGGCTCACCAAGCACGCGTTCACCCAGGCCTCCCAGGCTAAGGTAGGCAGTCTGGAAGGCCTCACGCCATTGCTCGTCCAGCGGCAGCTCCTGGCCCTTGATGAGGATGGAGCTACAGCGTTCCAGCACGCGCTCGGGGGCGCCCTTCATCACCAGCACGTGCCGGGGGTCCCGCGGGTCCTCCAGTGTGTGGATGGACAGCTGCGGGCGAGGAAGCGGACGGCGTCTAGGAGGCGGGCAAGGGGGCGGGGCTTGGGAGAAGGGCGGGGCTGACGGCTCGAAGGCGCCGCGGGTAGAGCTTTGGGAGGGTACTGCGTGGCTGGGAGTGAGGGGCTTGCGGGCTGAGCAAGTCCTTGGTGGGGGATGAGGGTTAGGGGCGCAGTAAGGAGCCTGGGCGCTGGGAATGGACAGAATTAGGGTCGGAGATGGGCTGGGGCGGAATTTGGATTGCGAGCTACCCCACGGAAGGCCTAAGAGCTGGCGGTGAGCCACCCGCTAAGGGACTGTGGGTGTGGCCTGCCCATAGGTGGGCAGCGGCTGTGGGCGGGGCGGGAGGTGTGGGTGGGGTTTGGCTATGGAGAGGGCGGAAACTGAGAGAGAAGCCCCGCGATAGGCCAGCGCTGCGTGTGGGGGTGGCCCGAAGTGGGCGGGGGGAGGCCGTGGGCGGGGCCGGGAGCGGCGGGAGCACACCTGGAACTTGTTGGTGGAGTTGAAGGGGATCTCGCAGACTTTGGGGAAGCGTTCGCGGTAGCCCATGGCGTTGCCCAGCGTCAGTTCCGAGAACTTGAGCAGCGCCGTCTCGGACGCGTCCCCGATCACTATGCGCTGGAAGCGGGGGCCGGTGTCAGGGGCGAACCTGTCTGCACCAGGCTCCCGGGATCCCCCGGAGTCCCCCGGCGTCTCACCTTGGGCACCGGCACCGCGTCCTGGCCGGACTTGAAGGCAGCGCGGTTGCACAGGGTGAGCACGCGGCATAGCGCCCGCCAGGTCTCCGAAGACTGGTCAAACGTCTGCCCTGGAGGCCAGGCGTCCGGGCTGGGGCCGGGAGGGGGCTCCGCGCGGGCCCCAGGCCCGGAGCAGCTCTCTCCCATACCAGAACCGAGCCCCTCCCTCTAGATTCAGGACAGGGTCCCCTCCCAGACCTGGGTGGGACCCAAACCTCTCCTCATACCCCTGGACGGAGCCTTCTCTCCAGACGCAGTATTGAGTTTCCTAGGACCCCCGATACCAAGCCGCTTCCCAGACCTGCAGCTTCATAGACCCTCTCCCCTATCGGGAAGGAGCCCCTTCTCCATTCATGCAGAGCCCTCCCCAGGCTGCCTTCAGTAACCTCAGAGCTCCCTTCCAAGTCTACCATCTAGCAGATCCTGCCCCAGCCCCGTCTCCTCCCACCCCCACACCTGACTGGTCCTCCGTAGTGTCAGCCGTGTGGATGTGGTTGTCGAACCAGAGATGGGACACAGTCATGCGGTTCTGAGTGAGGGTCCCTGTCTTGTCAGAGCAGATCACTGATGTGGAGCCCAGTGTCTCCACCGCTTCCAGGTTCTTGACGACACAGTTCTTGCTGGCCAGCCGCTTGGCTGTCAGGGACAAGCAGACCTGCCAGAAGGGGTGAGAAGCGCAGGGAGCCTTGACCCCAGCCACCGTACTATGTACACAGCATCCCTCCGCAAAACCCATGCTTTTCTTGCCTCAGTGTTTTCTTCAGCCTGTGCTTGCCACCTGGGATGCCTCCCCAATCGGCCCAGAGGAACATAGCCAGGCCCCTCACTAAGCTGCCCGAGCGGAGGTTCTGTAAGTTCTCATCAACACAACCACACCGAGAAAACAAACATCCTCTGAGCCTCCCCTGGGGCTGGCCTTGCCCTGGATGCTGACTGCTGAGGGCTGCCCACGCTGGACCTCAGCCTCCTCCAGTCAAAGATGCGGCCTGTTCACCTGTGAGTCCTCAGCGTTCAGTATACGGTGTGGCCCAGAGTGGCCTCGGTGAGTGGTTGCTGAACGGATGGGTAGGTGGAGGGATGGGGGGTAGGGAGGATAGCTGAGGGAAGGTGCGTGGTGGGGAGGTGAGTGGGTGGAGACGGCCAGAGATGATGGAGGCAATCCTGGGTGAACAAACAGACAGATGGACGAGCTTCCCAGCTCTCTGCACCTCTCTTCCGTCTCCCCCACTCACCGTGACAGTGGCCAGCAGCCCCTCGGGCACATAGGCTACCACGATGGCCATGAAGAAGACCATGGCCCGAAGGAAGGTGTAGCCAATGCACATGGCCACCACAAAAAATGTAGCGCCGAAGAGGATGGCCAGGCCTGCGATGATGTCCACAAAATGTTCGATTTCAATAGCGATGGGTGTCTTCTCGTTTTCTACTCCCGATGCCAGGGATGCGATGCGCCCAATGATGGTGCGGTCACCTGTGTTCACCACCAGGCCTTGGGCTGTGCCTGCCAGCGGGGCCAACAGGGCACCTCAGGGCCGGCCGGGCGGGGGGGGGGGGCCCGCCGCGGGAACCGAAGGGGGTGCGGCGGTGGGGCTCAGTACGGGCCAAAGAGGGGCAGGGCAGGCAGCGGGGTTGGCTTGGGGAGGGTGGGCGGGCAGGGGCCTCACAGACCCTCAAGGCACATGGTGGAGAAGAAGGCGATGTTGCGGGTCTCCAGGGGGCTCTCGTGGGTACACTCGGGTGAGCGGGTCTGCGGCTCAGACTCTCCAGTCAGCGACGAGTTGTCCACCTTGCAGCCCTGCGCCTGGAGGATCCTGATGTCGGCTGGCACTCGGTCCCCGCCTTTCATCTCCACCAGGTCGCCCACCACAAGCTGGTCCGCGTTGATCTGGAACTTGTCCCCATCCCGGATCACAGTTGCTTGCTGTGGGGCGGGGGAGGGGGGGTGGAGGTCGCTGAGTGCAGGGGAACGTGGGGAGGGGCAAAGGGGGAGGGTTGAGAACCTAAGGGGCGAGCCGGAGGCCATGGGTGCAGAGCAGCTTGGGCCTGGTGGGAGAGCCCACACAGACCCAGGAGCCTCCCTGTGTGCCCCTCCCCCCCGGGGGTGCAGACCCGGAACTGAAGTGACCAGGCTGCAGGACCCACCTGGGGCACCAGGTTCTTGAAGCTGGCGATGATGTTGGTGCTCTTAAACTCCTGGTAGTAGCCAAAGCAGCCGGTGACCACGACCACAGCGATGAGGGCCAGGGCCAGGTACAGCTGGGTGGAGGTGGGAAGGGGGTGGATAAGAAGAGGCAGGAAGGTCTCTGCACAAGCCCCCCCCCCCCCCGCCTGCTCCCTGTCCCCTGATGTTCTTGGGCTCACCCCTGGGGTTTTCCCTGCTCTGCTAGAAAGCCACATGCGCTATTCCCTGGGCCCTGGGGCCCCCGTTCCTGTGTTCTTCATGTCCCATACTCAGCTTCCCTGTATTCTCAGTGTTCTGTGTCCCATATTCTCTAGGTCCCGGATCCTACCTCCCCCATGTCCCCATGGCCTGCGGCTTGTGCCCCATGGCACGATGCGCCTTTTCCTGTGTCCTCCAAGTCTTGTGCTCTGCGTGTCACTGGCCTTTGTCTCCTCATGTTCTCACGCCCTGTACCCCCTGTGCTCCAGCTTTCATATTCTGTGTTGCCATCGTCTGTTTGCCATCCTCTGGGCACCCTAGGCCGTGTCCCCATTTCCATGTTTGTGTGCTGTCGAGCTTCCACTTCATACTCTGTGGGCTCCACGATCATATGCCAATTTCCAAGTCCCTATGTCCAGTGTCTCCCCATGTCTGTGTACCTCTAAGTCCCCATCCTGTGTCACATGTCCTGTGGCTTTCAAACCCCTGTCCAATGCCACATGTCCCTAAGTCCCCATGTCCCTTGTTCTGGCCTCTTGTCCTGCATTTCAATATTCTCTGTCTCTGACTCTGCTTCCTTGTCTGTGTTCTGTCTCTCGGCGCTGTGTCCTGAGTCTTGTGTCCCCTACGTCCCTATGCCCTTGCGTCCCATGTCTGAGTCCCATGTCCCCTGTGCCCTTGGTCTGTCCCATGCCCTCTGTTTCCTGGTCTCCCATCTTAAGGATCGCGTTTCTATGTCCTTGTATCCCCACCTGTGTCCTCCATATCTGAGACCCATTCTCCGGGTCCCCTGGGACCTGTGTCACTGGGGCTGCCCCACATCCCAGTGGCCTTCATCCCCGCATAACCCCATGTCTTGACTGCATTTCCATGTCTCCGTATCCCCATCCTGTGTCCCCCGCATCCTGAGTCCATGCTCCATGTCCTCTACCCGCCCCCCAACCCCCGGTCCCCGTGTCCCATACCCGCCAGCAGCATCTGCCACTCACATTGTCGTCGGTGGTGAGGTCACCCTCACTGGCCTGGATGCCAAAGGCAATGAGGCAGATGGCAGCAGCCACCCACATGAGGCACTGCAGCCCGCCCGCCAGCTGCCGGGCGAACTTGACGTACTCGGGGGTGCCGCGCGGCGGCCGCAGAGCGTTGGGTCCATCCCGTAGCAGCAGCTCAGCGGCCAGGCCGGCAGACAGGCCCTGGGGATGGGGGGACGGGGCGGGCGCTCACGGGGGTAGCTCTTCTGTCTCCTCCCCCCACCCTGCCCCGTCTGTCCTGTTCCTCCTCACTTCTGTGTGCGTCCTCGCCTCTGTCCGGCCCCTTCCTCCCCCCCCCCCCCCCCCCCCCCCGCCCGGCCTCCCCTGTGTCTCTCTCATCTTTCTGCCTGGCTCTCTCTCCCTGTGGTCTCTGCTCTGTTTCTCTCTTATCGCTTTGTCTCTCTCTGTCTCTCTCTGCCTCTTTTTATCTGCTTCTCCTACTCGGTCACTCTCCCCACCCCTTCTCTGCACACACCCCTCCCTCTGCGCCCAGCTCACCTTGGTGGCACTGGTCTGGTACTTCTGTTCCAGCTCCGCCACTGACAGCTGGTGGTCGTTCTGGGGGGGGGGGGGCAGGACACTCACTGTCCAGCTCTCACCGGCCACGCTCCTGCCCCCACCCAGCCCCCCAGCCCCATGCTCACGATCTCCATCTCCTTCTTCATGTTCTCCAGCTTCTCCTTCTTCTTGCCTCCTCCCTTGTCCGCCTTCTTCTTGCTCATCTTGGCAGCCATGTCCCCACCAGGGCCAGGACCCAGCTCTACTGAGTACATCTCGTAATTCTCCTGGGGATGGGAGGAGGGGGGAGGCATCAGATCCCACACCCCTCCAGCCTCCATCCCCCCAATCCCTGACTCAGGGCCCCACTCACTGCCTTCCCCATGGTGCCCGGTGCAGCCACCCTCCTTTGCCGAGACAGAGCCTAGGGTCTGGACCAGCCCTGATATACCCAGGGAGGGAGGGGTGGAGCAAGACTAGCCCGATTAGAGCTGATTGCGGGGCTCCTTGGGGTGACCTCCAGGCCTAAGCAGCTCAGGCATTACCTACTGGGCTGCCCCAACCTGCCCAGACCCATCTCCACCTGCCACTGAGATCAGGGGACCACTGAGTAGGTCCATAGTAACAACAACAACAACAACAAGAATAGCAAACATGGTGGTCATTATGTGCCAAGCACTGGGCTGGGGGCTTTCCTGTATTAACTAATGGAACCTCCCAACAACCCTTTGAGGCGAGGACCATTCTTACCTCCCCCTACCATAGTGATGGGGAAACTGAGGTGCGGGGAGGGTAAGTCACTCGCCTGATGTCCCCAAGCTACAATGGGAAAGAGTCGGGACTCAGAACCAGGTAGCTGGGCTGCAGTGTCCTCTTCCAGGCCACATTGCCCATGTCCGACTCCTGGAGCGGGAGGGTGCTCACAATAGTGGCTCCCTTTTGTTTAGGGAGGACTTCCTGTGTCCCAGGTCTGCCCAGGGAGCTTTGTGTGAATGTTTCCTTAGCTCCTCACAACAGCCCTTTAGAAAGTTATGTTCTCTCATTAGCCCCCGTTGTACAGATGAGGAAACCGAGGCACAGAGAGATCAAGGACTTGCTCTAAAGCTGCGATGATTGGGATGCCTGGGTGGCCCAGTCTGTTGAGCATCTGCCTTCGGCTCAGGTCATGATCCCAGGATCCTGGGGTTGAGTCCCGCATCGGGCTCCCTGCTCAGCAGGGAGTCTGCTTCTCTCCCTCTCTCTCTGCCCCTCCTCACCCCCGCTCGTGCTCCCTCCCTCTCTCTCTCGCAAATAAATAAATAAAATCTTTATAAAAAAATAAAGTTGTGATGACTAAGTGTCGGGAGGAGGATTCCAGCCCAGGTCCGACCCCAGAGCCTGGCTCTCCTGTGGGGCCACTGACAAAAGAACTCAGACCTCTCAGCAGCCGCGGCAAGTATGCGCCAGGCGCTGCACACATGTGACCTCCGGGGTCCCCACAACAAAACCCTGTGTGGGCAGCACTATCATTCCCGTTGTTCACAGGGGGAAACCGAGGCTTGGAGGAGTTCAGGGAGGGTCCCAGAGGTGCCCCACGCCTCCAGCTGTAGCCATCACAGCTCTGTGGTTCCTGTCTCCACCCCAACCTGCCCGGATGGGGAAAGGAAGGTGCAAAGTAGGGGAAAAGATGGGTCCAAGGCTCCTGGCCCAATCTTGGTATTGGTGCCAGGTTTGAGGTCCCCCAGGCAGGGACCTCTGTGGGTAGCAGTGAGGGGCTGGACTGCTGGAATGGCGGGTTCTTGATATCTCCTGCGTGGGCCGCACAGGGTGGACGTGTCTGATAAGATAATTGCCGGGGCGACGTCCTTCTCTCCTGGGGAAGGTCATCTGGGAAAGGCGAAGCTGCTGAGCAGCCCAAGCTCCTCCCCACAGCCACCCAGCTGGTCATCCCAGCCCAGAGAGGAGGCAGGTGGGGTGAAGTCACACCGATAATGAGTCTGCCCTTACGAGTCCGCTCATCTCTCTGAGCCGCACTTGTGAAACACGTGTCCCGTCATTCCCCTGCTTACAACCATCCAGGGGCACCCCTTCTCCCTCGGAATAAATTCCAAAATCATCCCTGCAAGACCTAGCCCTGGCTCACCTCTCCTGGCTCAGTCTCTACTACAGTTCCACTGACACTGGCCTTCTTGCTGTACTTCCTGCAGGTCGAGGTCATTCCTGCCCCAGGGCCTTTGCACTTGCAGTTCCTTCTGCCTGGTGCTCTCTTCTTTAGATATCCGCATGGCTCTTTCTCGCTGTGAGGTCTCAGTTCAAATGTTATCTCTTCAGAGAGTCCTCACTTCTACTATCGTTCCCCCATCAGGCCCCATCCCCTACAACCCTTGTCCCAACCTGACACTGTATTTTATTTTCATTTGTTTGGTGTCAACCTTGTCACACTAGAAGGAAGACTGAGACTTGGTTGTGTTGGCTGCTGTATGCACAGCACCCGGACCAGTGCCCTAGACACACTGTAGATGGTCAGTAGACACTGTCCGATGCGGAATATTCACTAACAAACCTGGAACATGGGGCAGGCCCCCGGGAAGTCTGTCACTGGGAGCTCCTCGGGTGCCTCTGGCTCTCTGTAGCTCTTCCACCCTGCCCACTAGCCCTCTACCCCTGCAAGCATCCAGAGCCTGGGGCAAATATGGGGTTGTGTCTGCACAGATTCGGGAACTCCACAACCTAAGTCACAGGGGGGAGACCGAGACACCGTCACTGGCAGCAGGTGGCCGACCTTCCATATGTGCAGACCTCTGTCAAAACCAGGGACTGTCCCTCTCTATTCTCTGCCCCATCTGTGGTCCCCCACCTCTTTTTTTCATTTCTTAGTTTTATTATGTTAATTTTCAATGGTTTATTTTAAATATTTCAGACCCACAAGTTATAGGGGTAGTAAAACAAAGACCTGCCTGACCTTCAGCTAAATTGAATGATTTTCCCAATTTGTGGTTTCTAGAGAGATGAGAGAGAGAATAGATTCTTTTTTTTAAAGCTCAGGCTGACCCACTTGAGTTGGAGACGGGAGGCTTGTTTCTCCATGAATATGTCGGCATGGGTCTCCCGTGAATAAGGACACTCTCTTACATAACCGCGGTCCAGTGGTCAAATCCAGGACATTCACACTGATAGGACATTAGGAACTAATCTGGAGAATGTATTTGAACTTCCCACTTTCCGTCTCATGTCCTTTTCTTGGTCTGGGATCACACTTTGCACTTAGCCGTCATGTCTCCTTGGTCTCCTCCAATCTGTGACGTTTCTTTACTCTTTCCTCTTTCATGACCTTGAAATTTTGGAAAAGTATCAGTCAGTTGTGTTGCAGAATTCCCCTCAGTTTGGCTCGGCTGACAGCTCATGATCAGATGCAGGTCGTGCGCCCTCCTCAGAGCTTCCCAGGCAGGACAGGCCCCATTTTTGAGTCTTCAGGTGGTCTGGAACGGGTGGACGTTTGGAGGATACCCAGAGGCTTAAGGAGTGACCAGAGGGCTATTCCGTGATCTCTTCATTTTCTATTCAAAACACTGTCACAGGGGCGCCTGGCTGGCTCAGTCGGTTAAGCGTCTGCCTTCTGCTCAGGTCACGATCTCAAGGTCTGGGATCAAACCCGAGGGGAGCCTGTTTCTCCCTCTCCCTCTGCCCCCCCCCCCGCCCCACCCTGCTCGTGCTCTCTCTTTCTCTCTCTCAAATGAATAAATAAAACCTTAAAAAGAAGAAAAAAAAAAAAACTAATGGTCAGAATTGAATTTTTCTTTTTCCTGAGAAAGAGAGGGCAGAGGACAGACTTTTAACCAACTGAGCCACCCAGGCGCCCGAGGACAGACTTTTAAATGGCTGGCGAATACTGAGCGGGTTTTAAGGGGAATCTGAACAAGAGTCTCCTAGAATCATGACCACACAGTTTTAGGGACTCAGCGCCCTACAAGGCCTGATAGGATCAGATCCCTGGCTGTGCCTCCTTCCCCCGTGCCTTCCCCCACCATGCTTTGGGATGAAGCCCACGCAGCCCTTCTGTTTATCAAAACTATCATTTCAAGATCTTGGCCCGTGAAGCTTCCTCTGCCTGAAATAAATACTCACCCTGTGCCCTCCCCACACTCAGCTACTCCTCATCTTTCGTGCTCTCGCACAGATGTCCCTTTCTCCAGGGAACCTCCTTGGACCACGTACCAGCTGGGTCAGGTACCTCCCCTGGGCTCCCAGAGGCCCCTAGGCTTCCCTATCCCTGCCCTGACCCCTCTGACCCATAGTTACTCCATCACGAGCCTGGCCACTCTGGGTGGTCACCATGTAATGACGTCTCATCGCCCCCCTGGACGCCTGAGGACGGGATCCAGGATGTCTCAGTCGCCACCGTGTGCCCTGTATCACCCAGCCCAGGGAGTGTTTGCTGAGTGCAAGAACTCATTGTGACCATGACTTTTGGTTTGTGTTTGGATTCTCCGATAAGATAGTGGATTCAGCAATGCCCTTCGCCTCCTGGGCAGGTCACCTGTCCCCGCCATCTCCAGGCCCCGGGAAGATTGAAGAGAGGGGCAGGGCAGGCAGGAACCTTGCTTCTCCCTCCTTTTCAAGCTGGTACAGGAGCAGGCAGTGGGTCAAGGAGTCAGGGACAAGGTCTGGCCCCAGCCCGGTCTCCTGTGTTCTCCTCCTCTTCCAGGTTTGTCCAGGAAAGGTCAACCACCCTCAAGAAATTTACCTGACTGTCCTCATCTGGGATCTTAAAATCACATCCAGAACGCAAGCATCTCTCCCTTCTTGGCTCCCACCTCCATCCCTTCCTGCCTGGACATCACAGCAGCCTCCTCCCCAGTCTCCCTGCTCCTGTCCCTGCCCCCCTGCAGTCTGCCCCCCACCCAGAGCAAGAGGGAGCCTATGAACCCCTGGGGTCTGGGCTTTCCTGGCTGAACCCTCCCTTAGCTCCACCTGACTCTTGAAAGCAAAGTCTGCACGCTGGTGCCCAAACCCAACCCGGGTGTGGGGCCTCCCAGACCTCCCCTCCTCCTGCTGCAGCCACACTGGCTCCCTGCGGTGCCTCAGACTCAGCAAACAGCCTCCCGTCCCCTACTGTGCCTGTGCCCTTTCCCTCCTCTTGGAATGCTCTCCTCCCAACACCTGCATGGCTCCCTCTCTCCCTCCAAGGTCTTTACACAAATGTTGCCTTCCCAGCGTGAGCTCCTTGACTGGCCGAATTAAAACTGTGGCCTGGGGTCCCCCTGCACCTCTGTCCCCATTGTTTTCTCCTGTACTGGGTCATTGCTCTTATCTGTTGGGTTCCTTGTGTGTTTTCCGAATCCCTCTGACAGAAGGTGAGCTCCATGAGGGCAGGGATTTTTGCCTGTTTTTTTTTTTTTTTTTTTGACTGATGTCAAACAGCAAATAATAGACACTCAATAAGCTTTTGTTGAAAGAAATAAAATAAATCTCAGGGTCCCTGAGACACTCCACAGCATGCAGCAGCAATCCTAGCCACAAATACTAACATGGACACGTGGTCCTGCCTTGGGATAATGCTCTTGGTCCCCCAAAGACACACTAGCCCAACCTAAAGTAGAGGGACAGGCTCAAAAAGACACAATGACAGGAAGCCCATGATAACAGTGATGCTCATTGAGACCTCACTGCCCTTAGCCCTGGCCTAAGTGCGTCACTTGTATGAGCTCATGTCATGCTCACAACAACCTTATGAGGAAGGTACTGTATTTATCCCAATTTTACGGTGAAGAAACTGAGGCCCAGAGAGATTCTACGACTTGCCTAAACTCACACAGCTAGTAAGGGGCAGAGCCAGGATTTGAACCCAAGCAGCCTGGCTAGAAACTCCTCCTGTGTGAATACACAGAATCACACCAGACACCATTTCACAAAGAGGCCTCCCATCAAGACTATACTCCGTTCCGTAATTTACGGAATGTTGATTGAGCATCTGCTATGTGCCAAGCTTTCTGTTAAGCCCTGAGATTTGCAAGGAACAAAACAGTCATGGTCCTATTTATACTCCAGCGTCCCGAAGTAATCAATAACAAATGAATCTTTACTGGCAAATGAGAAGAACATGAAGGAAAATAACAGGGTACTTGAGGAGAGAGGCAGAGGGGAGGAAGCTGATAGACTACGGTATTGGAGAAGGGGCTCTGAGGAAGTAACACTTGAGCTGAGGCTTCAAGGATGAGGAGACAGCCAGGAATAATCTGGGAGAAGGAACAGGGAGAACAAAGGCCCTGAGCTGGGAACAGGGTGATAGTGAGGGTCAGCAAGGAGCGGTGGTGGAGAATCTGGATAAGGTTAGTGAGGGGAGGGTTAGGGTACAACGTGAAGACGGGGGTCAGTTCATGTGGGACCCTGTGGACGAGGGGGAGGAGTTAGGATTTTAGTCTAGGAGCAGCTGAAGGCGTTTGAGGTTTGATCAGAAGACAGGCATGGTCAGGACTGAGTCTGGAAGATGCCCCCACTGTCATGTGGAGGACACTCAAGGGGGAAGCTGAGATTAGAAGCCCAGGGAGGAGGCTGGGGAAGGGAGGCTCAGGAGATCTCCTATGAGGACATGGGCTGGGGCAGGAGGTGTCTGGCCTGGGGTAGAGGGCTCCCCGGGGTTGGGACCCAGGAGAAGAGGTAGGTTTGCGGAAGGGCTATAGCCTGTGTAGGAATTGGGGGACCAGGAAGCTATGAGACAACTGGGACTTGGAACTTCTGTAAGAAGTTGGAATTGGGAACTGTGATGAGGGCCTTGCCCGTGCAGAAAGAGTAGAGTGAGCCAGGGGAGGTGAGACAGCCTCTGGCAAGGATGGGGAGAAGAGCAAGGAGGGGAGCCACTGCTGTTAAAGAAGATAAAAGCACAGTCTGAAAGGTATAGGAAGAACCAGGAAGGGGTGGGGGGAGGGGGGCAGGAGGTAAAGGAAACGGGAGCTTCGAGAAGGAGGATGGGTTCAGCAGTGTTTTGCATTCCTGAGTGCCCCCAGTGCCCAGCTCAGAGCCCAGCACACGGCAGCTGGTTCACTTGCTGCTGAACGAGGGCACCCATGGGCGAGGTGAAGGCAAAACTCTCACAGATACAAACCCTGAGACCTCCAGGGCCGCATATTATGGCTAGGGCAGGCCAACTCCCCCACTCCCCGCCTCTGGCAGAGAAGCTTGAGAAAAGTGGAGTTAGAAAAGGTATCCTTGGATGGAGACGCATGCAAAAGCTCAGAACGGGGCTCAAAAGCCAAGGACGAGGGTGTGAAAGGTAGGCCAGAAGGGGGAGCTCTCCCGCTGAACCACTCCAGGTTAATGACAGGAAGACGCGTCAATTACAGACCCCAACGAAAGACGCCTCAACAGGAAAGAATCATCAACTACCGGCGCCAAGGGGAAAAGAATGTACGTTGCATCTCCCACAAGAAATCACACACACACACCCCCGCAACTCAGCCAATGAGAAACCACCATCACCCTGGACTCATGCTTTTTTTCCAATGGACTCCGGTTCAAAACAACCCCTCCAGGGGCGCCTGGATGGCTCAGTCCCTGAAGGGTGGGACTCTTGGTTTCTGCTCAGATGATGATCTCAAGATTGTGAGATCAAGCCCCGCATTGGGCTCCGCCTTGGGCGAGGAGCCTGCTTAAGATGTTCTCTCTCCCTCTCCTTCTGCCCCTCACCCCCACCACAGGGGCACAGGTTCTCTCTCAAAATAAACACACAACCCCTCCCAACTTCCTCCTCCTTCTCCATAAAATAACGGTCCTCTCCTTTGTTTGCCAGACTTGCCTATGGTTTTGTCATAGTTTGCATGTCCCAAATCGTAATTCTCTGTTATTCCTGAATAACCCATTTGCACTGGTAAAATAATGTCTTATTTTTAAGGTTAACAAGGGGGTATAGGCCTCTTGATCCAGTCGGCCAATCCAGGAGCCAAAATTCATAGATGGGGGGTTGGGGGGACGGAATGGGACTTCTTTGGTCAAAGTTTCTTCCAACTGCCAGCCAATAACAAAGGCAGAATCAAGAAGTGAGGCTGGGCCAACCCAATCAAGCAAGTAAGAAGGTCTTTATCCACTGTCAGCTAGTAGGTAAAGAAGACCGGGGGGGAGGGGGTGGGCAGCATAATCTGGATGGTGGAAGTAACCAGGACCCCCTGTTCACTGTCAGCCAATCACAAAAAGAGAACAAAATGAAGGTGCTGAACCAGTGGCTTCCACCCAGGGCAAGATCCTAGGCTAAGCCCCTTGGTTTTCTTTTTTTTTTTTTTTATTCTTATGTTAATCCCCAAGCCCCTTGGTTTTCTTTTCTTTTCTTTATTTATTTATCTGACACGGAGAGAGAGTATAAGCAGGGGGAGTGGCAGAGGGAGAGGGAGAAGCAGGCTCCCCACTGAGCAGGGAGCCCGATGCAGGACTGGATCCCAGGACCCTGGGATCATGACCCTATCGGAAGGCAGACACTTAACCAACTGAGCCACCCAGGTGACCAGGATTCCTACATTCCTGCCCACATTTGATAACATCAGTCTTTTTACTTTTAGCCATTCTTTGGGTATATAATTGTATCCCACTGTAGTTTTAATTTGCATTTCCCTAATGACTAAGGATGTTAAGCACCTCGCACATGCTATGGCCGTGTGGAAATTATATTTTCTGAAATTCACATTCACATCTTTCCCATTGGAGAAAAAAATGGATGGCCTGTTTTTATCTTATATCATTTTGTTTTTCAATTTGTGACTTGCCTTTTCACTTTCCTCGTGGTCTTTTCATAAGAAGAAGTTTTAAAATTTGTAAAATCCAATGATCATTTTTAAATATTATGCTTAGGTTTTTTGTGTCCTGTTTAAGAAATTTTTGTCTACCTATCCAAAGGTTATGAATATACTCTTTTATGTTTTCTCATAGAAACTTGATAGCTTTAGCTTTCTTATTTAGGTCTAGGATCCATCCTGAATTAATCTTGTGGCCACCATCCTGGACAATACAGTTCTAGGTTGAGATTATGAAAAAAAATAATAAGATATGAAATAAGGAAGAGTTCAAGATTAATTTCTTCCTATATTGATAATACAGTTTCCTTAGCATTAATGGACAAGACTATCCTGTCTCCACTGTATTGAATTGGTACCTTTGTCTTGTTAAGAAAGAAACCATAAACCCTAAATGGAGTCACTTGTTCTAAGCCCCGCATCAGCAAATCAGGACTTAATACCTAATCTGATTGCAGTTTCAGCCTCTCCCAGGAATGTGACTTTTAACCAGTCATTCTTGCCAACCCGTCAGTTATTTTACCAGCAAAAATGGGTTAATTCAGGAATAACAGAGAACTGTAATTCAGGACAAGCAAGCTATGACAAAACCATATGCAAGTCTGGAGAACAGAGGAGAGGAAAGCTCTTTTACAGAGAAAAGAGGAAAATTGGGGTGGGGGGCTGTTAAAAACAAACGGTCCTTCGGAGTTCTAAGTACAGTGCCTTTTCATTGGCTAAGCTGTGAGTCTCTCATTGGCAGAGCTGTTCCCAGGGGAGGAGGAAACTTTTCTTCTTCCTGCCCTGATAGTCAAGTAGTAGCTAAGGTAGTATTGATTTCCAAGGTACCGCTTTTCCTGTGGGGTCTGCAATTGACAAGGACAATTGATAACAAGAAGTAGGTCATGAGAGCTACCCCTTCTGGCCTCCTAACTCCATTTTACTTATTTATTAAATTATTTAAAATCAGTTGTGTTTATTTTTTTATTTAAGATTTTATTTATTTGTCAGAGAGAGCACAAGCATGGGGAGAGGCAGGTAGAGGGAGAAGCAGACTCCCCACTGAGCAGGGAGCCCGATGCCGGACTTGATCCCAGTGTCCTGGGATCGAGCCCTGCATCAGGCTCCCTGCTCCGCGGGAAGCCTGCTTTTCCCTCTGCCCACTCCCCCTGCTCGTGTTCCCTCTCTGGCTGTCTTTCTCTCTGTCAAATAAATAAAAATCTTAATAAATAAATAAATAAAATGTAGTTTCCTTTATTAATTTTCACACAACTTAAGAAGAGTTCCTTAGTTCTGGAATGCAGTTCCTTTAGACTTCTTTGCATCCACAGCTGTTTGCTGTCTTTAAAAGATACAAATTTTTTGTTTCTCCTTTCCCTCCCTAGCTATTATGGAAGGAGACTGTGATATTATATTGTGATTTATAATAAGAAAAATCTTGGTCTTCCATCCATTCCTGGCGCTGAGCTCCTAAAACCCCTGGAGTTTCCTATGATAAAAGCAATCAAGGTGGCTTTTTTATGTTCATAAGGTGACTTTTGGAAAGCCCTTAGGTGACCTAAGGATGGGGGCTGGTTGGAGGGAAACAACTCTGTGTGTAGAGAGTTCGAACTTCAGTACCTCCCCCCAAACTCCAGGGAGGGGAGAGGGGCTGGAGGTTGAACCAATCACCAAAAGCCAATGTCAAATCATGACTGTCATATAGCCTCCATAAAAACCCAGAAGGGCAAGGTCAGAGAGCTTCCGGGTTGATGAACACATAGAGATTCAGGAAATGTGGCACGCTCAGAGAGGGTATGGAAGATCCACAGTCTTTCACCATACCTTGTCCTGTACAGCTCTTCCACCCGGGTGTCCCTGAGTTTTATCCCTTTATAATAAACCAGCAATCTGGCTTTTTTATTAGTAGGTAAATTGTTTCTCTGAGTTCTGTGAGCCACCAAGCAATCAAACCCAAAGACGTTGTAGGAGGCTCTGATTTTCAGCCAGTGGGTCAGAAGTACAAGTAAAAACCTAGGCTTGCATCTGACCTCTGGAAGAGGGGGCACCCTTGCAGGACTGAGCCCTTAACCTATGGAGTCTGATTCTATCTCTGGGCAGATAGTGTCAGAAGTGAGTTGAATTGTAGGACACCCAGCTGATGTCCAAGAATTGCTTCCATACATAATTGGAATTAGTACCAGAACCCACTTAGAGACCTTTTACATTCAATTTAGACATCAAACTCAGTCTTTTAAAAGCAAATTTGTGTTCTCCCTGTTTAATACCTCTAAGGACTTCACTTCATATTTAAAAATCCAACCTTCTTCCTGTGACCTTCCATGCTGTGAATTGCCTCCTGCCCATCCTCTGGCCTTACTTTGTAGTAGTCTCATTGCTCACTCCAGTCCCACTAATTTTTCTCTTCCTGGGACAAGCCAGGCTCCTTCCTGCCTGAGTTTTTGCACTTACTGCTCTGCTTAGAACTCTCTTCCAGATGTTTCTGTGGCTCTCTTCACTTCAGGTCACAGCTCAGATATTGGGTCCCCCATAGGGCTTTCCTGAGCCACTCTGTCATAATAAGTCCCTCTTCCTGCTCCCCCAATTTCATCCTGGTTTTTTTTTTCCATAATGTTGACCACCACTAGAATTGTGCTGTCCAGGACAGTAGCCACTCACCTCTTGTGGCAAATTTAATCTAAATTAATTATAATTAAATAAAAAATTGAATTCTTCAGTTGCACTAGCCACATTCCAAGTGCTCACTCAGTAGTCACATGGGCTAGTAAATACCATATTGGATAGAATGGCTTACAGAACATTTCTATCATTGCTGAAAGTTCTATTAGACAGTGCTGACCTACAACTACCTTGTTGCTTTACATTTTACTTTTTTCTGTGTCCTCTTAATATACTGTAAGTTTTATAGAGGCAAATACCTCATTTATCTGAATCAGCACTGAATCACTAAGGTCTGAAACAGTGCCTGGCACACAATAGTGATTGCCCAATAAATGTTCACTGAATATATGGATAAGCCCCGTGGTACTCAGCGAATTAGATGCACAAAAGCACGTGAACACATGTGCATATGAGCAGAAAGCAGAAGCCTCCTCATAAACTTTATTGCTCTTAACAAATGCTAATGGAGGGGAGACTTCCTCCAGTACAGGTAGATTATTGATGTCCGAATTCAAAGGCTCCAGAAGGTGCAGTTCATGACTCTTTGAGGGAAGTGAGCTTTCAATATGATCTCATACTTTACGTTTCAGGACTCCAACCACAATGGAGCAAATGATCATAATGGAGCCTACCAGGATGCTTGAGATGATGAAGCCCAGGGCCAGTCTGGAATTGATCTGTGCTTTCCTCTGATTCCCATGAAAGTTGGCTTGCCGGGTCTGCGGGGATGAAAGCAAGCTGGTGGGAGTGTTTCCAAGGGAGGAGGGAAATGGAGAGGGACATCCCAGGGGAAGTGGGGAGTGCAAGACCAGGAATGGTGATGTGAGGGAGGTAAGGGCAGGGTTCCGTCCCCCAGTGGAAAAAGGAAGGGGAGCAGTGAAGGGGATCCTGGGAAGGAACAAGGGCATCTAGATGTTGAAGGAGGGAGCAAATTCCCAGGGGGAACACAAAGAGGTCCCTGGGGAGCAATAGGGGGCTAGGGAGTGAAGGAGGAGGTATATCTGGGAGCAATGGGAGTTGGTGGTAGCCAGATCGTACCCACCTTGAGGGAGAAGAAGAGGGCCGGGATTGCCAGCAGAATGAAGAAGAAGAAGGAAATGATGGAGAGAAACAAATAATCCTTTTCTGGGGGATTCAAGGACATCAGGATGACTGGCTGCATTGGTGTGGCCTTGAACTCTAGGTTCCTGGACTCAGTCATAGTAGCCATTGACCTTGGTGTGAGGAGGAGATGCTGGGTGGGCAGAATCTGCAGACAGGAAATGGGTCCCGGACAGGGAACATCTAAATTCCCAAGAAATGAAGATCAGCTGAACCAACCCCTCTGCCTAGAAAGGCACTGAAAACGGACACTGCCCCAAGCCAGAAGCCACTATACCTCCATGTTCCTGATAATAGCCTTACTGGCCCTATGACAAAATTCAACCTTTTTCTATCCTCTCATAATTCCTCTCTGTACCCCCATTACACCCTTCCATGTCTCCCTCCAACTGCTTCACTTTCCTCTTCTAAACTCTCCTCATCCCACTCCACCCACATACACTTAAACTCACCGCTCTTTTCTGATTATCCCATCTCAAACCTAGTTAATGGCCCTAGGACTTCCCTTGGCTTCTCAGTTCCTGAGGCTGTCCAAGTGATTTGTGTCATGGGGCGTGGGCCACCACTTCATTAAGATTAGGGGCTCAGGTTAGAGTGTCTCAAGTGCTCAGACCCAGCTTCTGATTGGTTCAGTGTGTGTAAGGGGGGTTACTTAGTCACTCCCTTTTCTTCCTGCCCTCTTAATAAATTCAATGAACAAGGGGACTGGGTTAGCCCCTTACACTTTTTGTTGTTGCCACCAGTTTGAACTCCTGATTGGTTCAACATATAGCGTGTGGGTCTCATTTCTAGACTGGATCTAAGTGCAATGGGCAAATTTACTGATAGTCCTACAAGGAGCCTACTGTACATGAGGCCCACACTGGGCTCTGAGGATCATGTGGTGACTAAGGCAGACAAGATCACAGCTCTCTTGGAATCCACAGCCCATAAGAGAGAAAGAGGGAAAACATCCAAATAAAGAAATGAAACGATTTGGAGAACCAAGGGCTCCAAGGAATAACTAAAATGAGAAGGAAGAGGGGATGTGCGCTAGGCACAAAAGAAGACATAACTGTCAAAAATATTTATGTAGTAAACTACATATCAGCTACATTGTGAAAATGAAAGCAACAAACAAGAAATTTTAATAAAGCCACTAGAAATACAAGGAGAAATGTATAAAACCACAACCTTAGTGTGAGATCTAAATATGCCTCTTAGAAAATCTGAAAATGAAGTAGAAAAAGAATGCAAAAAATATATATATATAGGATTTGAATAATTTAACTAGTAAGTATAATTATAGAAAATTACACCCTAAAGTAGTTACTGCACCTTCTCTAGTTATACCAAAGAAATATTTACAAAATTCATCAAGAACCTGGCTACAAATAGAAATTCCAAAATGTAGAGTTCCTTAAATCATACAAAAAAAAATCAGAAGTAAACAAATAGGAGACTTAGAAAAATTTCTATTTGCAAACTAAGGAACATTCTCATAAATTAGTCATAACCCTTGGAGATATTGCAGGTTGGGTTCCAGACCACTACAATAAAGTCAATATCACAATAAAGCAAGTCAAATGAATTTTTTGGTTTCCCAGAGCATATGAAAGTTATGTTTACACTATAATGTAGTCTATTTAGTGTGCAGAAGCATTATGTCTGAAATAATGAGGCACACACCTTAACTTTAAGATACTTTATGGCTTAAATTTTAAAAATACTTTTTGGCTAAAGAATGCTACCATCATGTGAGCTTTCAGCAACTCATAATCCTTTTGCTGGTGGAGAACCTTGTCTCCATGTCCATGGCTGCTGACTAATCAGGGTGGTGGCTGCTGAAGGTTGGCATAACTGGCAATTTCTTTTTTTTTTTTTTAAGACTTTATTTATTTGACAGAGAGAGACACAGCGAGAGAGGGAACACAAGCAGGAGGAGCGGGAGAGGGAGAAGCAGGCTGATGGGGGGCTTGATCCCAGGACCCTGGGATCATGACCTGAGCCCAAGGCAGATGCTTAACAACTGAGCCACCCAGGCGCCCCTGGCAATTTCTTAAAATAAGACAAACTGAAGTTTATTACATCAATTGACTCTTCCTTTCATGAATGATTTCTCTGTAGTATGTGATTCTGATTGATAGCATTTTACCCACAGAAGAACTTCCTTGAGAATTGGAGTCAGTCCTCAGGGTGCCTGGGTGGCTCAGTTGGTTAAGCATCTGCCTTCAGCTCATGCCCTGATCCCAGAGTCCTGGGATCGAGTATCACATGGGGCTCCTTGCTTAGCGGAGAGTCTGCTTCTCCCTCTGCCTGCCACCCTCCCTTGCTTGTGTGCTTCCTCTTTCCCTCTCTGACAAATAAATAAATAAAATCTTTCAAAAAAAATTTTAAAAAAAGAATTGGAGTCAGTCTTCTCAAATTCTGCTGCTACTTTATCAACTAAGTCTATGTCATAATCTAAATCCTTTGTTGTCATTTCAACAGTCTTCACAGCATCTTCACCAGGAGTAGATTCCATCTCAAGAAGCCGCTTTCTTTGCTCATTCATAAGAAGCAGCTCCTCATCCCTTCAGTCTGATCATGAGATCGCAGCAATTCAGTCCCATGCTCAGGCTCCACTTCTAGTTCTCTTGCTGTTTCCACCACATCTGCAGTGACTTCCTCCACTGAAGTCCTGAACCCCTCAAAGTCATCCATGAGTGTTGGAATCAGATTCTTCCTAGATCCTATTTATGTTGATATTTTTACTTCTTGTCATGAGTCAGAATGGTATATAGAACAGTGGATCCTTTCCAAAAGGTTTTCAATTTATTTTGCCCAGATCCATCGGAGGAACCACTATCTATGGCAGCCATAGCCTTATAAAATATAGTTCTTAAATGAAACCTGAAAGTCACAATGATTCCTTAATCCATGGGCTGCAGAATGGATGTTGTTATCATCAGGTGTAAAAACAACATGAATCTCATTGTCTATCTCCATCAGAGCTCTTGGTTGACCAGGTGCCTTGTCCATGGGAAGTAATATTTTGAAAGGAATCTTTTTTTTCTGAGCAGTAGGTTTCAACAGTGGGCCTAAAATATTCTATAGACCATGTTGTAAATAGATATGCTGTCATCTCAGCTTTTTGTTTCATTTGAGAGTCCAGGCAGAGTAGATTTAGCATCATCCTTAAGGGCCCCAGGATTTGAGGGGATGGTAAATCACCATTGATTTCCACTTAAAGTCACCAGCTGCATTAGCCCCTAGCAAGAGAGTCAGGCTGTGCTTTGAAGCCAGGCATTGAATTTTCCTTTCTAGCTAGAAAGTCCTAGATGGCATCTTCTTCCAGTAGAAGGCTGTTTCACCTACAATGAAAATCTGTTGCTTAAGTATAGCCACCTTCACAAATTATCTTAGCTAGATCTTCTGGGGAACTTGCTGCAGCTTCGACATCAGCACTTGCTTCACCTTGCAGGGTTTTTGTTTGTTTGTTTGTTTGTTTGTTTATGTCATGGAGATGGCTTCTCTCCTTAAACCTCATGAGCCAACCTCTTCTAGCTTCAGACTTTTCTTTTGTAGCTTCTCCACCTCTCTCAGCCTTCATAGAGTTGGAGAAAGTAAGTGCCTTGCTCTGGATTAGGTTTTGGCTTAAGGGAATGTTGTGGCTGGTTTTATCTCCTATCCAGATCACTAAAATTTTTTCCATATCAGCAATAAGGCTGTTTCACTTTCTGATCATTTGTGTGTTCACTGGAGTAGCATTTTTAATTCCCTTCCAGAATATTTCCTTTGCATTCACAGCTTGACTGTTTGGCACAAGAGGTCTAGCTTTTGGCCTATCTCATCTTTCAACATGCCTTTCTCACTGAGCTTAATCATTTCTAGCTTTTGATTTAAAAGCCATTTCACTTGAACACTTAGAAGCCATTGTAGGGTTATTAACTGAACCAATTTCAATACTGTGGTGTCCCAGGACATAGGGAAGATGGAGGAGAGGGAGATAGGTGGGGGAACAGCTGCTGGTTGATAGAGCAGTCAACACACACAATACGTATCCATTAAGTTTGCCCTCTTATATGGGCACAGTTTGTGGCCCCCCAAAAGCAATTACAATAGAAGCATCAAAGATCACTGATCACAAATTACTGTGACAAATATAATAGTAATGAAAAAGTTTGAAATATTTTGAGGATTACCAAAATGTAACACAGAGACATGATGTGAGCATGTGCTGTTGGAAAAATGGAGTCGACAGACTTGCTTGATACAAGGTTGCCGCAAACCTTCAGTTTGTAAAAAACATGATACCTACAAAGTGCAATAAAATGAGGTGTGCCTGTATACAATTCAGTGGCTGCTATTATAGTCACAGAGTTGTGCATCCATCACCACATATCTGGTATTAATGTACCAAAGGCCTTGAGAATGGAACTATGGGGTAAGCCATTGCCAGGTCTCAGTGCTATTTAAATCTCACCCCTAGGTGGTGAACACATGAGGCAAGATTACATAGCACTGTAAAAGCTCTAAAAGCTGAGCTTGCATTGGAACCAAAACCCACAAAAAACAGATCTGAACTTGGAAGAATGTATCTAATTGGATCTACTATCTGTTAAAACAAACAAAAAAATCCATGTAATATAAACAAAATGTCCAGAATACAATCCAAGATTACTCTACACAGAAAAAACTAGGAAAGTCTAACAAATTATCAAGGAAAAAGATATTCAACACACATTAATCCCAAGAGACCCAAATGTTAGAATTATCAGACAGATTTTATAATAGCCATATAACCATGCTCCAAAAAATAAGGGTGAACAATCTTGAAATAAAAGGAAAGGCAGAAAGTCTATAAAAATAACCAAACAGAAATTTTAGAACTGAAAAATACAATAACTGATATTTTTTAAAAAGATTTTATTTATTTATTTGAGAGAGAGTGAGAAAGATAGATCATGAGCAGGGGAGAAAGGTAGAGGGAGAATCAGACTCCCCACTGAGCATGGAGCCCATTTCAGGATTTGGTACCCAGGATCGTGGGATCATGACCTGACCCGAAGGTAGACACTTAACTGACTGAGCCGCCCAGGCACCACAATAGCTGAAATTTTTTTAAAAATCACTAGATGAACTCAATAGTCAATAGAGATGACAGAGGAAAGAATCAGTAAATGTGAAGGCAGTTAAACAGAAATTATCCAGTTTGGGGGCACCTAGGTGGCTCAGTCAGTTAAGCATCTGCCTTTAGCTCATATCATGATCCCAGGGTCCTGGGATTGAGTCCCACATCGGGCTCCCTGCTCAGGGGGAAGCCTGCTTCTCACTCTTCCTCTCCCTCTGCCCCTCTCCCCCCCAGCTCATGTTCTCTCTCCATCTCAAATAAATAAAATAAAATCTTTAAAAAAAAAAAGAAATTATCCAGTTTGGACAATAGAGAAAAATAGATTAAGAAAAATTAACAGAGCCCCAGAGACCTGTAGGACAATTTCAAAAAGTCTGACATTCATGTCATCACAGTTTCAGGAGGGGAGAAAGAATGCTATAGGAAAAAAAAGAAGAAGAAGAAGGAAGAAAGAAACAATAATGGCTGTAAACTTCCCAAGTTTGGTGAAAGACATAAACTTATAGATTTAAAAACCTCAGTGAATCCCAAATAGGATAAACCTAAAGAAATCCACACACACAAACATGATAATAAGACTTTTGAAAACACAGAAGGAAATCCTCATGACCAAGATTAGATACAGAGTTCTTAGATGTGACACCAAAAACACAGTCATAAGAGGACAAATTTGAAACTGGCTGTTGTTGAAATTGAACATATTTGCTCTGCAAAAGAAAAAAAAAACTGAAAAGACAAGTAACAGCCTGGAGAAAAATGTTTACAAATCACATATCTGAAAAAGGACTTGTATCAGAATTACAGGAAGAAAACCAATAATGCAATTTAAAAATGAACAAAAGATTTGAACAGATCCTCCACTAAAGAGACTATAAGAACATCAAATAAGCATCAAATATTTTATTCAAAATCATTAGCTATTAGGGAAATGCATATTAAAATTTTGATGACATACCACACATACCTATTAGAATGGTTCAAGTAAAAAAGGCTAACTATATCAAGTGCTCGTGAAGACGTGAAGACCTGGAACCTTCATTCATTGCTGGTGGGAATGAAAAAACGGTATAGGGTTCTGTAAAAACAGATTGGAAGCTTCTTATAAAGTTAAACCACACATTTATCCTATTGACCCAGCAACCGCACTTCTGGGTATTTACTCTAGATAAATGGAAACATGTTCACACAAAGTTTTATGAGAATATTTACAAATACTCTATTCACAATCTCCAAAAATGGAAACAATTCGAATGTCCCTCAATGAGGGGGTGGATAAACAAGTTGCATAGACCAGTACCTTGGAATATTACTCAGAAATTAAGTGTAACAGACTGGTGATACACTCAACAACTTGGATACATCTCAAAGTCATTAGGCTGAGGGAGAGAAGCCACTCTCAAAAGGTTATAAACTAAGAGTGATGTCCATGAAAATGACAGAGTAAGGAACTTCACAATCCCATCCCTCCATGAAAGCAGTGGATAAACTAACAAAAACTGTCAAAATCAACTTTATCAGAATCAAGGATTTACAGCAACCAGGCAAATGCTTAATCAAGAGAAAAAAAAAACCCACCAGTGTCAGTAAGAGAGCTTTGTGGTGTTTTAACTTATCCTGGAACCATCTCCCACTCCCCACATCAGTTGTAGCCTTGAAGACAACAGCCCACATTCCCAGTACAAGTTCTTAGTACCTATACTTAGGTACTAGATACAGAATTCATTCTCAAAGAATCATGGCTTTTGCTTTAACCTGTCCTGGTGGCCCCCTGAAAGACCAGCTCAAGAGGTTTGCCTTTATTTCTTCTAAATGAGAACAATCCTAGGGATGAAGCAGCCACTAGAGGTGTCGCCTTTTTTACTTGAACCATTCTAATGGGTATGTGTGGTGTGTCATCAAAATTTCAATATGCATTTCCCTAATAGCTTTGGACAAACCAAAGAGCTTTGGAGGAAAAGTTGGGGAATGAGATGCTTGGGAAATAAGGGTGTAGAAAAGCTCCCGTAGATTCCTGGGAATCTAGAAGTCCACGTGTTTGTCCAGGGTTAGACGCATGCTCAGAAAAGACCCGAGAAGACCCTCAGTTCTCAACTCTGGCTGACCTTTAGGGCTGTATAAGCAGTAGTGATGGTGAAGGCAGAGTTGTAAACTACCTGCCTGAGTGTTGAGGGCATGCACCCTACACACCTAGAGCTCATCTGCAAAGACTGGGAGATTTCTGATTTTGCCTTCAGGTATTTAAGAAATCTCTGTCAAATAATTAGCTGACTACTATGCTAATAGAATAAAGACTTCAGAGGCCACACACAACAAAGAATACACTTTTCAAAAATTAGTGCAGAAAAGTCACTAAACAAACAACATTACAATAAGCCGCAACAACAAACCATGGGAAAGGGGAGAATTTGATTTCAAGATTTGTCACATCATGATATCCAAAACATCTGGTTTTCAAGAAAAAATGATCAAACACACAAGAAAGTAAGGCTCAAGTACAAACAAAAAATGAATTAATAGGAGCGCCTGGGTGGCTCAGTCAGTTAAGTAGCCGACTCTTGGTTCCGGCTCAGGTCGTGATCTCAGGGTCTTGAGATCATGCCCTGCATGGGTTTTTCTCTGCTTGGGTTTTTCCCAAATCTACTTGGGTTTTTCTCTCCCTCTCCTTCCGCCCCTCCTCCTCCCTGAGCACATACATGTGTGTGCTCTCTCTCTAAAATAAATAAATCTTTTTAAAAAATTAATTAATATGGGGAGCCTGGGTAACTCAGCTGGTTAAGCATCTGACTCTTGATTTCCACTCAGGTCATGATCTCAGGGTTGTAAGATCAAGCCCTGTGCTGGGCTCCACACTGGCGGGAAGCCTGCTTAAGATTCTCTCTCTCTCCGGCGCCTGGGTGGCTCAGTTGGTTAAGCGACTGCCGTCGGCTCAGGTCATGATCCTGGAGTCCTGGGATCGAGTCCCACATCGGGCTCCCTGCTCAGCAGGGAGTCTGCTTCTCCCTCTGACCCTCCTCCCTCTCATGCTCTCTGTCTCTCATTCTCTCTCTCTCGCAAATAAATAAAATCTTAAAAAAAAAAAAATTAAAAAGATTCTCTCTCTCTCCCTCTCCCTCTGCCCTCTTCCCCACATTGTAAAAGCATGCACACATGCTCTCACTCTCTTGAAAGAAAGAAAGAAAGAAAGAAAAGAAAGAACTAGACACATCCCTGAGGAGCTCAGACATTAGATTTATCAGCTAGAGATTTTTCAATCAACTATTTAAAATATACTCAAAGAACTATAGGAAACCATGAGAATGTGAAATACACAGTATCAATACAGAGAAATCATAAAAAGGAACCAAATAGAAGTTTGGGAGTTAAAGAATACATTATCTGAAATGAAAAATTCAGTAGAAAGATGCAGAAGCAGAATTGAACAAACAGAAGAAATAATCAGTGAACTTGAACTTGAACTAGATCCCTTGAGATTACCTAGCTGAAGAGCAGAAAGAGAAAATTATGAAGAAAAATGAACATAGCCTAAGACACCTGTGGGACCCCAAATGTATCAATATATGCACAACAGGAGTCTCAGAAGGAGAGGAGAGAAAGGAAAGTGAGTGAAGAATATTTGAAGAAATGATGGCCAAAAAACTTCCCTAATTTATTAATCCTTTTTTTTTTTTTTTTAGAGAAGAGGGGGAGAGAAAGTGATGGTGGGAGGGAGTCTGCTTGAGATTCTCTCTCCCTCTGCCCCTCCCCCTGCTCATGCTCTCTAAATAAATAAATAAATAAATAAATAAATAAATAAATAAAAATTTTTTTTAAAAAAAGAACATGCTCCAACTATATACTGTCTACACTTTAGAGCCAAAGACATAAATAGGTTGAAAGTGAAAGGATGGGAAAATATATTCCATACAAATGTAACCAAAAGAAAGCTGGAGTCACTATCCTAATATCAGAAAAATAGACCCTAAAACAAAAATTATTAAGAGATAAAAAAGGACATTATATATAATGATAAAAGAGACAATCCATCAAAGATACACCAGTCATAAACATATATTCCCCTAACCACAGAGTCCCAAAATATATAAGGCAAAAACAAAAGTGAAGGGAAAACAGACAGCCCAACAATAATAGTGGGATATTTCAACACCTCAATTGCAAAAATGGAAACAGTGCACATGGAACAGCCTCTAGGACAGATCAAATGTTAGATCAAAACAAGTCCAAATATATATAAAAACAGTAAAATAATATAAAGTATGTTCTCCAACCACAATGGAATGAAACTAGAAATCAGTAAGAGAAGAAAATCTGAAAAATTTGAATATGTGGAAATTAAACAACACACTCCTAAACAACCAATGAGTCAAAGAAGAAATCAAAGGGAAATTAGAAAATGCTTTTATGTGAATGAAAACAATAACACAACATGCCAAAATTTAGGGCATATGGTAAAAGCAGTGCTCATAGGGAAATTTAAGCTGTAAATTCCTACATTAAAAATGAAGAAAGATCTCAAATCAACAACCTAACCCTCCATCTTAAGAAATTATAAAAAGAAGACAAAACTTAACCCAAAGCAAGCAGAGGGAAAGGAATACTAAAAATTGGAGTGGCAATAAATAATACAGAATAAACAGAAAATCAATGAACAAAAGTAGTTCTTTGAAAAGAATAACAAAATTTGCAAACTTTAAGCTAGTCTGACCAAGAAAAAAAGAGAGAAAACTCAAATTACTAAAATCAGAAATACTTTCAAAAGTGAGGACATCACCACCAACCTTACAGAAATAAAAAGGATTATAAGAGAATACTATGGACAATTATATGCCAACAAATTAGATAACCTAAATGAAATGCACAAATTCCTGGAAAGCCATAAACTACCAAAACTGACTCATGAAGAAACGGACATTCTGAATTAACCAATAACAAGTAGAGATTAAATCAGTTTCAAACCAAACCAAACCAAAGGACAACAACAAAAACTTCCAGCAGAGAAAATCCCAGGCCCAGAGAGCTTCACTGGTGAATTCTATCAATGTTTAAAGAATTAAAATGAATCCTTTCCAAACTCTTCCAAAAAAGAGAAGAGGACAGAATACTTCCTAACTTAGTCTATGAGGTCAATGTTACCCTGATATCAAACCATACAGAGACATCAGGAGAAATGAAAAAGAGACCAATATCCCCTATGAATATAAATGCAAAAATCCTCAACAAAATACTAGCCAACCAAATCCAGCAGCATGTTAAAGGGATTATACCCCATGGGCAAGTGGGATTCATCCCGGGAATGCAAGGTGGTTTAACATACAAAACTCAATCAAGGTAATAGAGAAAACAGGATTATCTCAACTGATACAGAAAAAGTGTTTGACAAAATTGAACACCCCTCCATGATTAAAAAAACAAAACAAAACACTCAGGATGTTAGAAATAGAAGGAAACTAGCTCAACCTATGATAAAGGGCATGTAGGGAAACCCCACAGCTAACACCATCCTTAATGATAAAAGACTTGATGCCTCCCCACTAAGATCAGGAACAAGACAAGGACATCTGCTCCCACCACTTCTGTTCAACACTGTACTGAAAGTTCTAGCTGCGGCAATTTGGCAAGTAAAAGAAACAAAATCATCCAAATAGGAAAGGAGGAATCTAAACAATTTCTGTTCACAGATGACATGATCCTATGCGTAGAAAAAAAATTTTTATTTTTTTAAGATTTTATTTATTTGGGCGCCTGGGTGGCTCAGTTGGTTAAGCGACTGCCTTCGGCTCAGGTCATGATCCTGGAGTCCTGGGATCGAGTCCCACATCGGGCTCCCTGCTCAGCGGGGGGTCTGCTTCTCCCTCTGACCCTCTTCCCTCTCTTGCTATCTGTCTCTCATTCTCTCTCTCTCAAATAAATAAATAAAATCTTAAAAAAAAAAAACACTTAAAAAAAAAGATTTTATTTATTTATTTGACAGAGAGAGAGAGAGATTGAGAGCACAGGCAGGGGGAGAAGCAAGCTCCCTGCTGAACAAGGAACCCGATGCGGGACTCAATCCCAGAACCCTGGGATCATGACCTGAGCCGAAGGCAGACACTTAACCGACAGAGCCACCCAGGCATCCCTGCCTAGAAAATTCTAAAGAATACACACACACACACACAAAAACTGCAATAGCTAATAAATGATTTTAGCGAAGTTGCAGGATACTAAGATCAACATATAAATATCAATTGTATTTTAGTACCCTAACAGTGAACAATCTGAAAATGAGATTAAGAAAACAATCCCATTTACAAAAGCATCAAAAAGAATAAAATACTTAGAAATAAATTTAATCAAAGGCAGTACAAGACTTGTACCCTAAAAACTACAAAACATCTTTTAAAGAAATTGAAGAAGACTTAAAATAATTGAGATATCTTGTGTTCATTGATTGGAAGGCTTAATTTTTCAGATGCTAATACTCTCCAAATTGTTCTACAGATTCAATGCAATCTCCACCAAAATTTCAACTGCCATCTTTTTTTTTTTTAACTTTTTTAAAGATTTTATTTATTTGAGAGAGAGAGTGTGCACAAGTGGGGGGAGGGGCAGACAGAGAAGCAGAATCACCACCGAGTGGGGAGCCCGATGTGGGACTTGATCCAAGGACCCTGGGATAATGACCTGAGCCAAAGGCAGACACTTAACAGACTGAGCCACCCAGGGGCCCTTCAACTGCCTTCTTTGTAGAAATGGACAAACTGATTCTAAAAATCATATGGAACTGCAGGGGACCACGAATAACCAAAACAATACTGAAAATGAACAACAAAGTTGGAGGACTCTTATTTCCTGATTTCAAAGCTTTGATCAAAGCTACAGTAATCACAAAGAGTATGGCACTGGCATAAGGATAGACATATAGGGGCGCCTGAGTGGCTCAGACGTTAAGTGTCTGCCTTCAGCTCAGGTCATCATCCCAGGGTCCTGAGATCGAGTCCCACATCGGGCTCCCTGCTCGGCAGGAAGCCTGCTTCTCCCTCTCCCACTCCCCATGTTTGTGTTCCCTCTCTCGCAATGTATCTCTCTGTCAAATAAATAAATAAAATCTTAAAAAAAAAATAAGGATAGACATATAGATCACTGCAGGAGAATTGAGATAGAAATAAACCCATGCATCTATGGTCAATTTGGGTATACCAAGGGTACCAAGCCCAGGGATCCAGGGACATCTCACCACCAGGGTTCTGTGGCATGACCTAGAGGGCCTAGAGAGCAGCAGATTGAAGATGACCACAGCCAGGGAAAGGGTCTCAGCACAGTGGCCAGAAGAATGGACAACAGAGACCTCAGTGAATGGAGACCAGGCTGAACCAACTCTGCAGGTCAGAGGAGCCCTGAAAGGTGACACCACCCCAAGGTAGGGCAGGCTGGCCCCCACACCACCTCACTGTCCCAGGATGTCTCCTCACTGTCCTCTATCTAGAATGCAATTTGAGTTGCCTGATTTCCCTCCCTTCTTGATTTATTTTTCCTGTCCCCCATAACCCTCCCTGACACCTAAAGGCCCTCTGTTCTCCATAACACTGTATCTGTCCCCAATTAATTTTCTCTGTCCTCGTTTAAATCCTGTCTTCCCTTAATTTTTTCTTGTCTCCTTATGACCTTGCCTTTTGCCACTATGATGACACTGAATCCTTGTAACACCCCATCCCCACTACTCTTTACCCCTCTACATAAGCTCCCCCATTTAACCTGCAGTGTGTCCCCTATAAACTCTCCCAGTCCTCCTATAACCCTCTCCCATTCCCCCATTAACCCCCTCTCTGTCCTCCATTAATTTGACCCTGGTGCCCTACCAGTCCCCTTCCTTTATCCTCTAACCAGCTCTCTTCCCTCCTCACCCCCTCTCTGTCCACACATGATCCTACCCCGATCTTAACTTTCCCACTCTTTCTCAACAGCGCTCCACTTAACCTAACGAACTAGGGCCTGGAAGTTGCCATGGGGGAATGACGTCACGGGGCGTGGTCTCTGTGCTCAACAATATTCCCTTTGCCCTTTGTTTCCTCGATGTGATTGGCTGTTAAAATAGAAAGGGTGGAGTCCCAAGTGTTTAGTTCAGATTTCTTCTTCGTTCCCCTGAAGATGAGGCTGGCACCTAGGAAAACCTCTTCTGCTGAAAGAAATGGGTGGAGCTTTATTTGCATTTATCCTCCAGCTTGAACTCCTGATTGATTCAACGTGTAAAATATGTGGGTCTCACTCACTGGCAGGTATATTCGTGATTGAACCTCTGATTGGTTCCATGCATCCAGAAGACAGGATTTATGAATTTATTAAACATATTTTAATTAGGAGCCTACTGTGTGTCAGGCCCTGTGCTCAGTCACCAGGGAGCAGTGGTGACCAAAGCAAACAAGGCCATGGTTCTTTTGGAGTTAATTCATGGGGGAGATGGAAGATAAACAGCCAAATAGCCCAGAGGACTTCAGAATGGGCCAGTGACTATGATGGTAATAGTTAGAAGGAAGGAGGGAGGCCTGACAGAAGAGGGAGGCGCCATTTGAGCTCAGATGTGCAGGATGAGCTAGCCAAGAGCACATCTGGGGGAAATGAAAGAGTTCCAGGCAAGGGGACAGTGAGCGCAAAGGTCCTGAGGTGGGAGTGAGGTTTGTGTGTTCCGGGAGCAGGAACAAGAGCTCTGTGGTTGGAGTGGGGGAGTCAAGAGGGGAGGATGTGAGGAGGGTAGAAAGCAGACTATGCAGGGTTTGGACATCTGAGTGAGGGTTTGCATTTGATCCTAATAGCCACGGGAACCTCCTAGAGGCTGTAAATCTGGGAGAGATGAGATGTGATTTAGATTGTGGAGAAGCTCTGGCTGCCCTGAACAGAATGTAAAGTGGGAGGCAGTAGGTTCCTCATTTGCCAGGAACCTCAAACCCTCACAAAGCAGAAGCTGGGTCTAGGCATGAGCAGGGCGGGTGTCAGGGAGGTGCCCCCACTTCCAAACTCCATAGGAGCATTCTCTGAGATAAGGCATGGCTGACTATGGTCTGTCCGCTTTCTGGCTAATCTGGGTCCCTCTCCTGCCCCTGCTCAACCAACTTTGGTGTAGATCCAGTGCCCACCCCAGGAAAAGCAAAGTCCTCTCCACTCTTATCCTGGGGTCTTAAGAGTCACTAGGACACACTTCTTCCCCTACCCTATACAACCCTGTATCACCAGGCCCCTGCAGACCTCACAAACCTCAGCTCTACCCTTTCTCCTCTGACTCACTTCACCCCAAACTAAAGCCCCCAGAAACAGTCTTGCCTGGCCATTGGAGCCAGGGACAAAAGGAAAAATGTGCACCCTATTATATACATGTTTTTAACCGGTTAGTTTTTTTTGAAAATATGAAAGTTAAAAATATATTTAAAAAAAGAAAAGTAGTTATATTAAAACTCATACAATTATTTTTAAGTTTACATATTTTACTTATACTCAACTAATTTGTTACAGTTTTAATTTCTTAGCTTTAATGAAAGCAAACTCATCGATAATATTTTCAAAATTTCTTTATCTTGCTTTCAACTGAGAGAATTGCCATATTGACAGTTTCTCTTGAATAAATAAATAACCTAAATAATTTTAAAATCATGTCAGCTTACTGAAACATCTTTTTTTAATTTTTCTTTTTTTTTTTTTTAAGATTTTATTTATTTATTTGACAGAGAGAGACACAGCGCGAGAGAGAACACAAGCAGGGGGAGTGGGAGTGGGAGAAGCAGGCTCCCCACTGAGCAGGAAGCCCGATGATGCGATCCAAGGACTCTGGGATCATGACCTGAGCCGAAGGCAGATGCTTAACGACTGAGCCACCCAGGTGCCCCTTTTTAAAATTTTTCTTAAAGATTTTACTTATTTACTTGAGAGACAGAGCAAGTGAGAGACCACAAGCAGGGGGAGGGGCAAAGGGAGAGGGAGAAGCAGACTCCTAGCTGAGCAGGGAGCCTGATGCGGGGCTCGATCCCAGGACCCCGAGATCATGACCTTAGCCGAAGGCAGACGCTTAACTGACTGAGCCATCCAGGCTCCCCCTGAAACTGCTTTTATAAGACATCACTGTATTGTAAAAAAAAAAACCAAACAAACAACTATCAAGTTCACTTTCAAATTTGGATAAGATTGTACTAAGCAAAATTTGTGCATCAGGTTTAGAAGATCCAAACCTGACACTGATAAGACAAGTTACTGATATGCCATACTGCTTACAACTATTTCAGATTAAATTTCCACAGTGCTTGAAGCACCAGAAGATCCAAGTCAGCAGCAGATTAACTTTTCTGTGGGTAAAAATTTAAAATCTTAAGGCACTAGGGCAACTGGGTGGCTTAGTTGGTTATGCGTCTGCCTTTGGTTCAGGTCATGAGCCCAGGATTCTGGGATCAAGCCCCGGGCTGGGCTCTGTGATCAGAGGGGAGTCTGCTTGTCCCTCTGCCCCTCCTCCCGCTCCTGCACACACACTCTCAAATAAATAAAATCTTTTTAAAAAATTAAGACGCTTTGTTTAATTTTTCGTATCCCCAGTTCAGTGTAAAACTAGGATGTCTATAATCTACTTAATTTGTATTAATTGATTATATAATTACATTATAAAAGTGATGAACACTTTTCTTATAATAATTGATACTCTCTAGTGATTAATACATTTCCATTTTTTTTACTTTTCTTTTTTGTTTATATTCAAATTTGGCACATCTGTTCATATCTCTTGCTGTTCATCCAACATATTTTCAAAGTAACTTTCATTTATTATAAGCAAAGGACTTGACCTTCTATTAAGTGTAGAGCCTTTATATACAGACATGTTTTTTTAAATTATGGAACTTTACTAAACCTTTCTACCTGTTCAACAGATTTTCCCGTACCGATAGATAGCATAAATAGTTGTAATCTATTTGCACCAAGATGTTCCTGATTTCAGCATAATGTATTTTGTCATCTGATCTCATAATCTTTTAACAAACGCTTTTAATTTTTGTTCAGTGCCTTGATTCTTTCAATCTTGACGGTCACTGGGTATCCGTGTTTTTACAGTGGTTTTTAGCATAGACATAAGTATATATTCTTTTGTACAATTCTTTTTTTTTTTTAAGATTTTATTTATTTATTTGACAGAGAGAGACACAGCGAGAGAGGGAACACAAGCAGGGGGAGTGGGGGAGGGAGAAGCAGGCTTCCCACTGAGCAGGAAGCGGGGCTCGATCCCACGACCCCGGGACCATGACCCGAGCCGAAGGCAGACGCCTAACAGCTGAGCCACCCAGGTGCCCCCTCCTTCTGTACAATTCTAAAAAAAGGTTATTGTTTTTAATTCACTGACGCAGCATTTTTGCATATTAAATTAAGAGTATGAGCTGAGAAAGAACCATATTTAGCAGAATCATGTTTTGGGGAGATACTGATTTGTACACCTTGTACATATTTGCTCTGTTATCATACTCTACTTTGCACTTAACTGTCATGACTCCTAGGCCGCCTCTGGTCTGTGAGAGTTTCTCACTTGTTTTTAATGACCTCGGTGTTGAGGTCAGGTATTTAAGGATAACATCCCCCTGAGCAGGAGCCCGATGCGGGACTCGATCACAGGACTCTGAGATCATAACATGAGCCAAAGGCTGACACCTTCATTATGTCACATAATTACTATGTTTTTTTCTGATGAGAACAGTTAAGATCCACTCTTTCAGCAACTTTCAAGCACATAATAGAGAGAGAGAGAGAGATAATATAATATATAATATAAATATAATATATAATCACTATGTTGTACATTAGATCCCCAGAACTTATTTACCTTCTAACTGGAAATTTGTACCCGTGAAGTCTCAGCTCTTCACTAGCCCTGCTGACAGAGGAGTGAGGAGGAAGTTAAATCTTAGTGGTGCAAGCCTACTTCTCATTGCCTCCTGGGTGGGGGAATGTGATAGCATCTCCCTGCTTGGGCCCACAGATACTCCCCCTGCTGGACAATCAGGGTGTTGTCATCTGCTTGGGCCAGGTGAGGGATGGAAGGTTCCCCACTCAGCTCCAATAAAACCATGGGGACTTGAGTGTGTGTGTTGAGGGGGAGGGGTATCTTCTGTTGGTGTTTGGGTGAAGTAGTGCAGGTATTGCCAAAAACATTTCCTGTTGGTAGGCCCCCCTTTTCTCTGTCCTTTGGCTACGGGAAACAGCTTTTCTTTGGTACTCTTTATGTCTGTTCTCGTTGGCAGTTCTGGGTCGGAGGCATCCTGTGCAAGATATATGGGGAGGAATAAACCCAGGAGACTCAACACTGTATGGTTCTTCCATTTCTGACATCACTAGGCTGTCCTTTTCCTCTAGTACCCCTTTCAGAGTCTTCCTATCCTTATTTGTTGGGTAATGTCCAGGGATTTTAGACTTCAGAGGGAAGACCTGGGAGGAATGGGGCATCGCCCTCTTAGTGGAACTGAAGCTTCTATATTCTTGCTTTTTTAAAAGATTGTTTTTTTTAATTTTAAGCAATCTCTATACCCAACATGGGGCTCGAACTTACAACCCCGAGATCAATTGGCTCTACCAACTGAGCCAGCCAAGCGCTCCTATATTTTCTTTTGTATATCAGCTGTTCTACTCTTTTGCCCATTTTGTAATTATGTTGTCTACCTTTTTGGGTTATATATGTATGTATTGATATAATTCACATACCATAAAATTCACCATTTTGAAGTAGATAATTCAGTGGATTTTAGTATATTCACAAGATTGTGCAACCATCACCACTGTCTAATTGCAGAACATTTTCATCACCCCAGAAAGGAATCTCATAACTATTAGTAGTCATTCCCATTTCTGCCCCCACCCCCTGGCAAATGCTAATCCACTTTCTGTCTCTATGGATTTGTCTGTTCTGGACATTTCATGTCAATGCAGTCATGTACTATGTGGTCTTGTGTGTCTGACTTCTTTCACTTAGCATGTTTTCAAGGTTCATTCATATTATAACACAGAACAATACTTCATTCCTTTTTATGGCTGAGTAATATTCCATCATATGGATAATACCACATTCTGTTTACCCATTAATGTGTTCATAGACATTTGGGTTGTTTTCACTTTTTGGCTCTTATGAATAATACTGATATGAATGTTTTGTTTTCATTTCTCCTGGGTATATACCTAGGATGCAATTGCTGGTTCATCTGATAACTCTATGTTTAGTTGTTTAAGGAACTGCCAAACTGCTTCTCTGCAGCAGTGTATTAAGCATGTCTTTTTATTTTGATGCTTTGACGTCTTGGGGCCTTGCTGACCCTGGAAAACTTCTTCTCCCAGAGCTAGCTAATTCCTGGAGACTGCAAATGACTCCCCTGGGAGCATGCCTTTCATATGTAAACCAATCAATCCAGAGCCTATCCCAAACCACCCCCTTTAGCGGGCTCTCACAGGGCTTTTACACTCCAGACCATTATCCCTCACACTAGTTACCCGGGGCCAGGTACCAGATGGCTAGAGACAGCCTCTACATCCAGAGCCCACCGAAATTATTCAAACAAGTCAATCTTTAGCCTGCTTGCCCTGCCAAAAAGACAAGAAAGGCTTTTGCCCATGTTTTCCCCTCACCTCCTCTGTCTCCTGGCTGACCTTGGCACTTCTCCTGTTGCCCTGCATGGTGTGGTGTGCCCCCTCCTCTTCGGAACTATGAATAACCATCTATCTTTTCAATGGCAGTCATGCCCTGACCTGCTGGCTTTGCCATACCTGAATAATAATAAAGCCTACATTTTATTTATTTTTAAAAGATTTTATTTATTTATTTGACGGAGAGAGAGCACAGCAGGGGGAGTGGCAGAGGGAGAAGGAGAAGCAGGTTCCCTGCTCAGGAGGGAACCCGACGTGGGGCTCTATCCCAGGACCCCGGCATCATGACTTGAGCTGAAGGCAGACGCTTAACGGACTGAGCCACCCAGGCACCCCTAAAACCTACATTTTAAAAGAAGCAGCTACACCATTTCACATTCCCACCAGCAATGAATAAGGGTCCTAATTTTTCCACATCCTTACCTACCCTTGTTATTTTTCTCAAAAAAAAAAAAAAGGCATTATTATAGCCATCCTAGTGGCTGTGAAGTGATATCTCATGTGGTTCTGATTTGCATTTCTCCAATGACTGATAATGTTAAACATCTTTTCATGTGCTTATTGGCCATTTGTGTATCTTCTTTGGAGAAATGTCTATTGAAATCCTTTGCTCATTCAAAAACTTGAGTTTTTTGTCTAATTGTTGAATATCTTTTTTAAGTAAGGTCTACGCCCAATGTGGGGCTTGAACTCAGGACCCTGAGATTAAGAGTCGCACGCTCCACTGACTGAGCCAGCCAAGCACCCCAAATACCTTTCTGTTTTTAAAGTATAGATATTCTACGTGTTTTTTAAGGTATAAGTCATTGGCCGTTTATAAATAGCACAAGTATTATTTTCCTATGCTGTGACTTTCCTTTTTTATTCTCTTAATGGTATTTTGAGAAGAATAGAAGTTACTCATTTTAATGTAGTCCAATTTATCAACCTTTTCCTCATGTTTAGTTTTGTGTCCTATTTAGGATATCTGTGCTTTGTCTGAAACCATGAAATTGTCTTCTACGCTATCTTCTAGAAGTTCAACAGTTTTATATTCCACATTCGGATCTGTGATCATTCCGGAATTTATTTCTGTAGATAATGTGAGGTTGGGTCTAGATTAGATTATTTCCAGGGGTGTCTGGGGGCTCAGTCAGTTAAGCATCTGCCTTCAGCTCAGGTCATGATCTTAGGGTCCTGGGATCGAGCCCCACATCGAGCCCCGAGTAGGGAGCCTGCTTCTCCCTCTGTCTCTGCCCCTCCCCCTGCTTGTGCTCTTTCTCAAATAAATATTTTTTTTAATTAAAAAAATAAATGATTTCCATATGGATATGCAATTCACCCTGAACCATTTATTGAAAATTACATCCCCTACCTACTAAGCTACAGTGCCACCTTTACCATAAATCAAATGATCACATATATGTGGGTCTGTTTCTAGACTCTGTTGCATTAGCCAACATGTCTATCCTTACACCAATACCACAATGTTTTAGTTACATAAAATTCTAATAAGACTGGCTATTTGTTACTGTAAGTCTTCCAACTTTGTTTTTCTTCCTCAAGATTGCCCTGGCTCTTCTTAGGGCTTTGGAATTCCATATACATTTTAGAATTACCTTAACAGTGTCCACCAAAAAAAAAAAAAAATGGTTCTATAGATCAATTGGGAGAGTTGACATCTTTACCATATGGTCTCCAATCCATGAACATGATCTAATCCTTCCTTGTATTTAGGTCTTCTCTAATATATTTCACTCATGTTGTATAGTTTTATGTGCAGAGATCCTAAGGGGGAAGAGGTCATAAGAACCTCCAATTTGTAGCCAAGTCAGGCAGAAGTTGTGGGTAACCTGGGTACCTACTACTTGCAGTCGGCATGTGAAAAGAAGTAGCAGTCTTCAGGGATTGAGCCCTTAACCTGTGAGATCTGAGACTATGTTCAGGTAGACAGTGTCAGAATTAAATTATTGGACATCCAGCTAGTGCCGCAGAATTGCTTGCTGTCAGAAAAATCCCTACACATTTGGTGATCAGAAGTGTCAGATGGGGAGTATTCTGTGTGAGTGGTAAAGAAGGCAAACAGAAGGAATTACTGGGGTTTTCCTTACACAGATGTTAATTTGCTTTTTTCACTCTCATTTTCTTATGAGTATACAGAGTTTTCCAAGAGCGACATGATGTGTGATACACAGCAACAGACTGAGTGCAGAATCAGGTATGAGAATCCAGTTATCTTCTATTCAGCCAGACATTAAAGAAATTTGCAAAAATGTAAAACAATGCCACTCCACTCACAAATGTTTTGGAAAATACAGTGATTTTCATGACAACACTGTTATTTGTATTAGTATGCGAAGGTTGTTTACTGTTATTTCAAAATTAATAAATATTTAATTTTTCTAACTTTAATCCCGATATAGAAAATACCAATAGATACAACTCACCTAAGTGAAAGTTTTTGGGGAGTTCTCAAAAAATGTAAGAGTGAAAGGGGTCCTGAAACCAAAGAGTTTGAGCACCGATGTTTTAGAGTCATCGTCAGCGCTTAGTTGGGTCACGCTCCCCTGCCGGTCAGTAAGGGCTATCCTGTGCGCCCTCACCTGCCAGCAGCGCCCCACACTGGAGACTGGAGGAACTGTAGAGCTTCACCCGCTTGTGGTCCTAATACCTACTCATTAGGATGTACCTTATCTTCAGAGGTCTGAGCATCAGCCACGCAGCTCCCCCTTCTCTAAGTCCTGTAATACCACCTCTTTGTTTTGTCCTCCCAGCTCTAGGAGTAGGAGTGGAGTTACCTTAGTCTTTACCTTTCGCTCTTAACAGGATTCCTATCCCTGTGTGGCCAACCCTCTGTTTCAAATCCCCTCTGTTGCAAATACCTATGGTGTCTGTCGTCCTGACTGAACTCTGACTGATATGCCTGCTATACTGAATATCCTCTCCTTAGATGCCTCTGAGAGGGCCCAGTAACCCTACAAGAAGTTTCCCTTCTTAAGCTAGTTTTGGGGGGGTCTTTTCCTTGCAATGAAACCATCTATGATTAAGGCCTAGGGTTCATAAATATCTTGCCTGCATCCACACACATTCCATCCCTACTTCCCGACATGAAGAGGGTGAGGGATGGTTCCCACATGCTCTGAATCCTACCCATTCTTCTTCTTCTCCTCCCCCTCCTCCTCTGCCTACCTCCTCCCCTTCTCCTCCTTCACCACCACCACCACCATCATCACCATCTTATATAATACTCACTATGTGCCAGGCATTTTACATACATCAATTTACTTATCCTCATAATCAAATGAGGGAGAAACCATCATTATCCCTATTTTAAAGATGAGAAAACATGCCCAGAGAGATTAAGTGACTTGCACATGGCAACATAGCTAGTTAGTAGCATGGCAGAGATTCAAACCTACGTAGTCTGGTTCCAAGGCCCAGGCATGTTGATTCAGTCCACATTTATTGGGCAATTACCTTGTATCAGGTCCTGTTTTGATATTGAGGCTACAGGGCCAACAAATGAATGTCCTCAGCCCCACTAAACCATCTCTCCCACATCTCCATCCTCTCTCTCACTGGCAACGTTGTCTATCTCATCTTTCCCACCAAAAACGAAACGCAAAAAAAACCCACTTCCCGTAACCCCTCCACCTCCTCAAACTATGAATCTTTGTTTGTGGGTTCATCCATAATTCCAGAGACAAAAGGAGAGACAGAACATGGGACCATGCTACTATCTTTTCAGCATCTCCATCCAGTAGAATATGCCCAAGTCTCGCCCATCTTAAATATATATATATATATATATATATATATATATATATATATATATATATATATAT